>NC_057412.1:3508177-3867787 GCF_019320065.1 Cervus canadensis | reverse complement strand
AGGTGGGTCATAGAGGATCTTGCTGTGATTTATGTCGGAGAGTGTTTTGCCTATGTTCTCCTCTAGGAGTTTTATAGTTTCTGGTCTGACATTTAGATCTTTAATCCATTTTGAGTTTATTTTTGTGTATGGTGTTAAAAAGTGTTCTAGTTTCATTCTTTTACAAGTGGTTGACCAGTTTTCCAGCCCACTTGTTAAAGAGGTTGTCTTTTTTCCATTGTTATTATCCTTCCTCCTTGTCAAATAATGTGTCCATAAGGTTTCGTGGATTTATCTCTGGGCTTTCTATTCTTTCCAATTGGGTCTATATTTCTGTCTTTGTGCCAGTTACCACACTGTCTGATGACTTGTGGCTTTGAGTAGAGCCTGAAGTCAGGCAGGTTTGATTCCTCCAGTTCCATTCTCTTTTTCAGATTACTTTGGCTATTCGAGGTTTTTTGTATTTCCATACAAATTGTGAAATTCTTTGGGCTAGTTCTGTGAAAAATACCGTTGGTAGCTTGATAGGGATTGCATTGAATCTATAGATTGCTTTGGGTAGAATAGCCATTTGACAATATTGATTCTTCCAATCCATGAACACGGTATGTTTCTCCATCTGTTTGTGTCCTCTTTGATTTCTTTCATCAGTGTTTTATAGTTTTCTATGTATAGGTCTTTTGTTTCTTAGGTAGATATACTCCTAAGTATTTTATTCTTTTTGTTGCAATGGTGAATCGTATTGTTTCCTTAATTTCTCTTTCTGTTTTCTCATTGTTAGTATATAGGAATGCAAGGGATTTTGGTTGTGTTAATTTTATATCCTGCAACTATACTATATTCGTTGGATTAGTTCTAGTAATTTTTCTGCGTAGAAGCTTTAGTGTTTTCTATATAGAGTATCATGTCATCTGGCCAACAGTGAGAGTTTCACTTCTTCTTTTCCCTATCTGGATTCTTTTATTTCTTTTTCTGCTCTGATTGCTGTGCCAAAACTTCCAACACTATGTTGAACAAGTAGTGGTGAGAGTTGGCACCCTTGTCTTGTTCCTGATTTTCAGGGGAAGTGCTTTTCAATTTTTCACCATTTGAGGGTGATGCTTTTGCTGTTGGGTTAGTCATATATAGCTTTTATTATGTTGAGGTATTTCCTTTCTATTCCTGCTTTTTGAGAGTTTTAATCATAAATGAGTGTTGAATTTTTTGTCAAAGGCTTTCTCTGCATCTATTGAGATAATCATATGATTTTATCTTTCAATTTGTTAATGTGGTGTATTACATTGATTGATTTGCGGATATTTGAAGAATCCTTGCATTCCTGGGATAAAGCCCACTTGGTCATGGTGTATGATTTTTTTAATATGTTGTTGGATTCTGTTTGCTAGAATTTTGTTAAGGATTTTTGCATCTATGTTCATCAGTGATATTGGCCTGTAGTTTTCTTTTTTTGTGGCATCTTTGTCTGGTTTTGGAATTAGGGTGATGGTGGCCTCATAGAATGAGTTTGGAAGTTTACCTTCTTCTGCAATTTTCTGGAAGAGTTTGAGTAAGTAGGTGTTAGCTCTTCTCTAAATTTTTGGTAGAATTCAGCTGTGAAGCCATCTGGTCCTGGGCTTTTGTTTGCTGGAAGATTTTTGATTACAGTTTCGATTTCCTTGCCTGTGATGGGTCTGTTAAGATCTTCTATTTCTTCCTGGTTCAGTTTTGGAAAGTTATACTTTTCTAAGAATTTGTCCATTTCATCCAAGTTGTCCATTTTATTGGCATAGAGCTGCTGGTAGTAGTCTCTTATGATCCTTTGTATTTCAGTGTTGTCTGTTGTGATCTCTCCATTTTCATTTCTAATTTTGTTAATTTGGTTCTTCTCTCTTTGTTTCTTAATGAGTCTTGCTAATGGTTTGTCAATTTTGTTTATTTTTTCAAAAAACCAGCTTTTAGCTTTGTTGATTTTTGCTATGGTCTCTTTAGTTTCTATTGCATTTATTTCTGCCTTAATTTTTAAGATTTCTTTCCTTCTGCTAACCCTGGGGTTCTTCATTTCTTCCTTCTCTAATTGCTTTAGGTGTAGAGTTAGGTTATTTATTTGGCTTTTTTCTTGTTTCTTGATGTAAGCCTGTAATGCTATGAACCTTCCCCTTAGCACTGCTTTTACAGTGTCCCATAGGTTTTGGGTTGTTGTGTTTTCATTTTCATTCATTTCTATACATATTTTGATTTCTTTTTTGATTTCTTCTATGATTTGTTGGTTATTCAGAAGCGTGTTATTTAGCCTCCATATGTTTGAATTTTTAACAATTTTTTTCCTGTAATTGAGATCTAATCTTACTGCACTGTGGTCAGAAAAGATGACTGGAATGATTTCAATTTTTTTGAATTTTCCAAGACTAGATTTATGGCCCAGGATGTGATCTATTCTGGAGAAGGTTCCGTGTGCACTTGAGAAAAAGGTGAAGTTGCTTGTTTTGGGGTGAAATGTCCTATAGATATCAATTAGGTCTAGCTGGTCCATTGTGTCATTTAAAGTTTGTGTTTCCTTGTTAATTTTCTGTTTAGTTGATCTATCCATAGTTGTGAGTGGGGTATTAAAGTCTCCCACTATTATTGTGTTACTATTAATTTCCTCTTTCATACTCGTTAGTGTTTGCCGTACATATTGCGGTGCTCCTATGTTGGGTGCATATATATTTATAATTGTTATATCTTCTTCTTTGATTGATCCTTTGATCATTATGTAGTGTCCTTCTTTGTCTCTTTTCACAGCTTTTATTTGAAAGTCTATTTTATCTGATATGAGTATTGCGACTCCTGCTTTCTTTTGGTCTCCATTTGCATGAAATATTTTTTTCCAGCCCTTCACTTTTAGTCTGTATGTGTCTCTTGTTTTGAGGTGGGTCTCTTGTAGACAGCATATATGGGGGTCTTGTTTTTGTATCCATTCAGCCAATCTTTGTCTTTTGGTTGGGGCATTCAACCCATTTACATTTAAGGTAATTATTGATAGGTGTGGTCCCGTTGCCATTTACTTTGTTGTTTTGGGTTCACGTTTATACAACCTTTCTGCATTTCCTGTCTAGAGAAGATCCTTTAGCATTTGTTGAAGAGCTGGTTTGGTGGTGCTGAATTCTCTCAGCTTTTGCTTATCTGTAAAGCTTTTGAGTTCTCCTTCATATCTGAATGAGATCCTTGCTGGATACAGTAATCTAGGTTGTATGTTATTCTCTTTCATTACTTTCAGGACGTCCTGCCATTCCCTTCTGGCCTGGAGGGTTTCTATTGATAGGTCAGCTGTTATCCTTATGGGAATCCCTTTGTGTGTTATTTGTTGTTTTTCCCTTGCTGCTTTTAATATTTGTTCTTTGTGTTTGATCTTTGTTAGTTTGATTATTATGTGTCTTGGGGTGTTTCGCCTTGGGTTTATCCTGTTTGGGACTCTCTGGGTTTCTTGGACTTGAGTGGCTATTTCCTTCCCCATTTTAGGGAAGTTTTCAGCTATTATCTCCTCGAGTATTTTCTCATGGCCTTTCCTTTTGTCTTCTTCTTCTGGAACTCCTATGATTCGAATGTTGGGGCGTTTCACAGTGTCCCAGAGGTCCCTGAGGTTGTCCTCATTTCTTTTGATCCTTTTTTCTTTTTTTCCTCTCTGCTTCATTTATTTCCACCATTTTATCTTCTACCTCACTTATCCTATCTTCTGCCTCCGTTATTCTACTCTTGGTTCCCTCCAAAGTGTTTTTGATCTCATTCATTGCATTGTTCATTTTTAATTGACTCTTTTTTATTTCTTCTAGGTCTTTATTAAACAATTCTTGTATCTTTTCAATCTTTGTCTCCAGGCTATTTATCTGTAACTCCATTTTGTTTTCAAGATTTTGGATCATTTTTATTATCATTATTCTAAATTCTTTTTCAGGTAGATTCCCTATCTCCTCCTCTTTTGTTTGACTTGGTGGGCATTTTTCATGCTCCTTTACCTGTTGGGTATTTCTTTGCCTTTTCATCTTGTTCAGATTGCTGTGTCTGGAGTGGGCTTTCTGTATTCTGGAGGTCTGTGGTTCCTTTTTATTGTGGAGGATTTACCCAGTGGGTGGGGTTAGACGATTGGCTTGTCAAGGTTTCCCGGTTAGGGAAGCTTGCGTCAGTGTTCTGGTGCGTGGAGCTTGATTTCTTCTTTTTGGAGAGCAATGGAGTGCCCAGTAATGAGTTTTGAGATGGGTCTATGTGTTAGGTGTCACCTTGGGCAGTCTGTATGTTGACATTCGGGGCTATGTTTCTGTGTTGCTGGAGAATTTGCGTGGTATGTCTTGCTCTAAAACTTACTGGCTCTTGGGTGGTGGTTGGTTTCAGTGTAGGTATGGAGGCTTTTGGACGGTCACTTATTGCTTAAAGTTCCATGTAGTCAGGAGTTTTCTGGTGTTCTCAGGTTTTGGGCTTAAGTTTCCTGCCTCTGGATTTCAGTTTTATTCTTCCTGTAGTCTCAGGACTTCTCCAACTATACAGCACTGATAATAAAACTTCTAGGTTAATGGTGAAAAGATTCTCCCCTGTTAGGGACACCCAGAGAGGTTCACAGAGTTACATGAACAGGAGAAAAGGGAGGAGGGAGATAGAGATGAGCAAGAGGAGAAAAAGGGGGACTCAAGAGGAGAGAGACAGATCTACGCAGCTGTCTGTTCCCAGAGTGTTCTCCGTATCTCAGACACCTACAAGGATTCACAGAATTGGATTGGGAAGAGAAGGGGAAAGGAGGAAATAGAGGTGTTCTGAGGTAGAAAACAGAGAGTCAAGATTGGGAGAGAATAATCTTCGGTTTAAAGATAGGGCTTCTCTTTTTTTTTGGTAAGGTTATAGTGTAGTGAAAATGAAAATGAAGAGTAGTAGAGGAGTACTAGAGGACTTTAAAAGAAATAAGAGAAAAAGAAAAATAGAAAATAAAAGAGAAAACGGAAAGAAAAAAAAGAAGAAAAAAGAAAAAAAAAAAAAAAAAAAAAAAAAAAAAAAAAAAAAAAAAAAAAAAAAAAAAAAGAAAGAAAGAAAAAAAAAAAATTTTTTTTCCCCTAATTAAAAAAATCGTAAAAATCTATGAAAATGAAAGTTAAGGAGTAATGGGGGAGTAATAGGGAATTTTAAAGGAAAATAAAAGAGAAAAAATAAAAAAGAAAAAATATAAAAAGAAAAAAAAATTTTTTTTTTTTTTTCCTTACTTAGAAAAAAAAAGTAAAAATATATCTAGGAGTTTCTCTGGAGCTGCTGCGGTCAGTGTGGGTTCGGCTCAGTTTCAGATAGCTCCTCGTTCCAGCTTACACTTCTCGATATCTACAGGGCCCTTCCAGTGAAGTCGGTGTTTTCTAGAGGGATTTTGATCTGTTGCACCAGTCCCTTCTGAAGCGGTTCCCTTTGTTTATTTGGCTTCTGTTTGCCGGTCTCTTCAGACTCTCATTTCCGCCCTGACACAGGCCGGCAGAGGTGGACTCTTATTCAGTCAGCTAGTTCCGTTGCTCTGCTGGGAGGGGCTGACGCTGCGGGGAGGGGCTGGCGCTGCGGGGCGGGGCTGACGCTGCGGGGAGGGGCTGGCCCTGCGGGGGCGGGCTGGCGCTGCCCGGAGGGGCTGACGCTGCTTTCTCCGTCTGCCGCTGCTCGGGCTCCCGGCTGTTCTATATGGAGCGCGCCCCGCGCTGCGCTAGGTTCCAGCCCTCGGGTGTTACACAAAAGCGCGGAAGGAAAAGCTGCGCCTGCTCTCTGTGCCTTCCCCGTCAGAGCGGTCCAGGCAGCGAGGGGCTTGATGGGCGCACTATCCCCAGGTGTGGCGCACTCACTCCCTTCCGCGGACCCAGTCTCAGTTTCCGCTGGCGCCAGTCGGGTGCGCGCGCCTTCCGCCCTCTGCGTCCCCAGCCCCAGTCCCCGCCCGCGCCGGTCGGGTGCCTGCGCCCTGTGTCTCGCCGCGACCTTCCCCTCCCCCCTGCCTCCTGCCTCCGGCGGGGCTGGGCGGGTCCGCAGCCTGCGACCTCTTCTTGGGACTTTCTCCGTCCCTTTGTTCTGGGAACGGCCGGCAGTGTGTTCCGGCCGGTCAACTCTCTCCCCCTAGGTCTCCCACAGTTCAAGTTGGCACCTCACAGAAGCTCCCTCCGATTGTCCTCAGGGCACTCAGGCCGGGACCCTAGCCCAAGCAAGGCCGCCTAAGACTCCCTTCCCGGGACGGGTCTCCGTCCTTAGCTCTTTTGTCTCACTTTTTATCCTTTATATTTTGTCCTTCCTCCTTTCGAAGACAATGGTCTGCTTTTCTGGGCGCCTGATGACCTCAGCTAGCGATCAGAAGTTGTTTTGTGAGGTTTGCTCTGCATTCAGTTATTCTTTTGATGAATTTGTAGGAGAGAAAGTGGTCTCCCCGTCCTACTCCTCCGCCATCTTGGCTCCTCCCCCTATTTTTTTTTTAAGATTTCTTTCCTTCTACTAATCCTGGGGTTCGTAATTTGTTCCTTGTCAAGTTGCTTTAGGTGTAGAGTTAGGGTATTTATTTGAATTTTTTCTTGTTTCTTGAGGTAAGCTTGCATTGCTATGAACCTTCCCCTTAGCACTGCTTTTACGGTGTCCCATAGGTTTTGGGTTGTTGTGTTTTCATTTTCATTTGCTTCTATGAATATTATGATTTCTTTTTTATTTCTTCTGGGCTTTGTAGGTCATTCACAAGCATGTTGCTCAGCCTCAATATGTTGGAATTTTTAATAGTTTTTCTCCTGTAATTGACATGTAATTACTGCATTGTGGTCAGAAAAGATGCTTGGAATGATTTCAATTTTTTTTAATTTACCAAGGCTAGATTTATGCCCCAGCATGTGGTCTATCCTGGAGAAGGTTCCGTGTGCACTTGCGAAAAAGGTGAAATTCATTGTTTGGGGGTGAAATGTCCTATAGACATCAATTAGGTCTAACTGGTCTATTGTACCATTTAAACATCCATTTATGATAAAAACTCTCCAGAAAGCAGGAATGGAAGGAACATACCTCAACATATAAAAACTATATATGACAAACCCTCAGCAAACATTATCCTCAATGGTGAAAAATTGAAAGCATTTCTCCAAAAATCAGGAACAAGGCAAGGGTGCCCACCCTCACCACTACTATTCAACATAGTTTTGGAAGTGTTGGCCACAGCAATCAGAGCAGAAAAAGAAATAAAACGAATCCAGATTGGTAAAGAAGAAGTAAAACTCTCACTGTTTGCAGATGACATGATCCTCTATATAGAAAACCCTAAAGATCCACCATATAATTACTAGAACTAATTAATAAATACAGTAAAGTTCCAGGATATAAAATTAACACAGAGAAATCCCTTGCATTCCTAAACACTAACAATGAGAAAACAGAAAGAGAAATTAAGGAAACAATTCCATTCACCATTGCAACAAAAAGAATAAAATACTTAGGAATAAATCTACCTAAAGAAACAAAAGACATATATATAGAAAATTATAAACACTGATGAAAGAAATCAAAGAGGACACAAATAGATGGAGAAATAAATATACTGCGTTCCTGGATTGGAAGAATCAATATAGTGAAAATAAGCATACTATGCAAAGCCATCTATAGATTCAATGCAATCCCTATCAAGCTACCAACGGTATTTTTCACAGAACTAGAACAAATAATTTCACAATTTGTATGGAAATACAAAAGCCTTGAATAGCCAAAGTAATCTTGAGAAAGAAGAATGGAACTGGAGGAATCAACCTGCCTGACTTCAGGATCTACTACAAAGGCACAGTCATCAAGACAGTGTGGTATTGGCACAAAGACAGAAATATAGATCAATGGAACAAAATAGAAAGCCCAGAGAAATCCATGCACCTATGGACACCTTATCTTTGACAAAGGAGGCAAGAATATACAATGGAGAAAAGACAACCTCTTTAAGAAGTGGTGCTGGGGTCTATTTTATCTGATATAAGTATTGCGACTCCTGCTTTCTTTTGGTCTCCATTTGTGTGAAATATTTTTTCCAGCCCTTCACTTTCAGTCTGTATGTGTCCCTTGCTTTGAGGGGGGTCTCTTGTAGACAGCATATATAAGGTTCTTGCTTTTGTATCCATTCAGCCAGTCTTTGTCTTTAGGTTGGGGCATTAAACCCATTTACATTTAAGGTAATTATTGATAAGAATGGTCCCATTGCCATTTGCTTTGTTGTTTTGGGTTCACATTCATACAACCTTTCTGTGTTTCCTGTCTAGAAACACAAACTTTAAATGACACAATGGTCCAGCTAGACCTAATTGATATCTATAGGACATTTCACCCCAAAACAATCAATTTCACCTTTTTCTCAAGTGCACATGGAACCTTCTCTAGAATAGATCACACCCCGGGCCATAAATCTAGCCTTGGGAAATTAAAAAAAATTGAAATCATTCCAGTCATCTTTTCTGACCACAATGCAGTAAGATTAGATCTCAATTACAGGGGGAAAAAAAACTATTAAAGATTCCAACGTATGGAGGCTAAATAACACACTTCTGAATAATGAACAAATCATAGAAGAAATCAAAAAAGAAATCAAAACATGCATAGAAACGAATGAAAATGAAAACACAACAACCCAACCTATGGGACACTGTAAAAGCAGTGCTAACGGGAAGGTTCATAGCAATACTTGAGGCTTACCTCAAGAAACAAGAAAAAAGTCAAATAAATAACCTAACTCTACACCTAAAGCAACTAGAGAAGGAAGAAATGAAGAACCCCAGGGTTAGTAGAAGGAAAGAAATCTTAAAAATTAGGGCAGAAATAAATGCAAAAGAAACAAAAGAGACTATAGTAAAAACCAACAAAGCTAAAAGCTGGTTTTTTGAAAAGGTAAATGAAACTGACAAGTCATTAGCCAGACTCATCAAGAAACAAAGGGAGAAGAACCAAATCAACAAAATTAGAAATGAAAATGGAGAGATCACAACAGACAACACTGAAATACAAAGGATCACAAGAGACTACTACCAGCAGCTCTATGCCAATAAAATGGACAACTTGGAAGAAATGGACAAATTCTTAGAAAAGTACAACTTTCCAAAACTGAACCAGGAAGAAATAGAAGATCTTAACAGACCCATCACAAGCACGGAAATTGAAACTGTAATTAGAAATCTTCCAGTGAACAAAAGCCCAGGACCAGATGGCTTCACAGCTGAATTCTACCAAAAATTTAGAGAAGAGCTAACACCTATCTTACTCAAACTCTTCCAGAAAATTGCAGAAGAAGGCAAATTTCCAAACTCATTCTATGAGGCCACCATCACCCTAATACCAAAACCAGAAAAGGATGCCACAAAAAAAGAAAACTACATGCCAATATCACTGATGAACATAGATGCAAAAATCCTTAACAAAATTCTAGCAAACAGAATCCAACAACATATTAAAAAGATCATACATCATGACCAAGTGTGCTTTATCCCAGGAATGCAAGGATTCATTGATTTGTGGATATTAAATTGGATATTAAATTGGATACTAAATTTGATTAAATTGGATATTAATTTGGATACATGAAATTAACAAATTGAAAGATAAAAACCATATGATTATCTCAATAGATGCAGAAAAATCCTTTGACAAAATTCAACATCCATTTGTGATAAAAAATCTCCAGAAAGCAGGAATGGAAGGAACATACCTCAACATAATAAAAGCTATATATGACAAACCCAAAACAAATATCCTCAATGGTGAAAAATTGAAAGCATTTCCCTTAAAGTCAGGATCAAGACAAGGGTGCCCACCCTCACCACTACTATTCAACATAGTTTTGGAAGTGTTGGCCACAGCAATCAGAGCAGAAAAAGAAATAAAACAAATCAAGATAGGAAAAGAAGAAGTAAAACTGTCACTGTTTGCAGACGACATGATCCTCTACATAGAAAACCCTAAAGACTCTACCAGAAAATTACTAGAGCTAATCAATGAATACAGTAATGTTGCAGGATATAAAATTAACACAGAGAAATCCTTTGCATTCCTATACACTAACAATGAGAAAACAGAAAGAGAAATTAAGGACACAATACCATTCACCATTGCAACAAAAAGAATAAAATACTTAGGAATAAATCTACCTAAAGAAACGAAAGACTTATATATAGAAAGCTATAAAACACTGAAGAAAGAAATCAAAGAGGATACAAATAGATGGCGAAATATACCGTGTTCGTGGATTGGAAGACTCAATATTGTCAAAATGGCTATACTACCCAAAGCAATCTATAGATTCAATGCAATCCCTATCAAGCTACCAACGGTGTTCTTCACAGAACTAGAACAAATAATTTCACAATTTGTATGGAAATACAAGAAACCTCGAATAGCCAAAGTAATCTTGAGAAAGAAGAATGGAACTGGAGGAATCAACCTGCCTGACTTCAGGCTCTTACCACAATAAGCCACGTCATCAAGACAGTTGGTACTATGGCACAAAGACAGAAATATAGAATCAATGGAACAGAATAGAAAGCCAGAGATAAATCCACGAACTATGGACACCTTATACTTCGACAAAGGAGGCAAGGATATACAATGGAAAAAAAGACAACCTCTTTAACAAGTATTTAACAAGTGGTGCTGGGAAAACTGGTCAACCACTTGTAAAAGAATGAAACTAGAACACTTTCTAACACCATACACAAAAATAAACTCAAAATGGATTAAAAATCTAAATGTAAGACCAGAAACTGTAAAACTCCTAGAGGAGAACATAGGCAAAACATTCTCTGACATAAATCACAGCAGGATCCTCTATGACCCACCTCCCAGAATATTGGAAATAAAAGCAAAACTAAACAAATGGGACCTAATGAAACTTAAAAGCTTTTGCACAACAAAGGAAACTATAAGCAAGGTGAAAAGACAGCTCTCAGAATGGGAGAAAATAATAGCAAATGAAGAAACAGACAAAGGATTAATCTCAAAAATATACAAACAGCTCCTGAAGCTCAATTCCAGAAAAATAAATGACCCAATCAAAAAATGGGCCAAAGAACTAAACAGACATTTCTCCAAAGAAGACATACAGATGGCTAACAAACACGTGAAAAGATGCTCAACATCACTCATTATCAGAGAAATGCAAATCAAAACCACATGAGGTACCATTACACGCCAGTCAGGATGGCTGCTATCCAAAAGTCTACAAGCAATAAATGCTGGAGAGGGTGTGGAGAAAAGGGAACCCTCTTACACTGTTGGTGGGAATGCAAACTAGTACAGCCGCTATGGAGAACAGTGTGGAGATTCCTTAAAAAACTGGAAATAGAACTGCCATATGACCCAGCAATTCCACTCCTGGGCATACACACTGAGGAAACTAGATCTGAAAGAGACACGTGCACCCCAGTGTTCATCACAGCACTGTTTATACTTGCCAGGACATGGAAGCAACCTAAATGCCCATCAGCAGACGAATGGATAAGGAAACTATGGTACATATACACTATGGAATATTACTCAGTCATTAAAAAGAATTCATTTGAATCAGTTCTAATGAGATGGATGAAACTGGAGCCCATTATACAGAGTGAAGTAAGCCAGAAAGAATAAAGAACATTACAGCATAGTAACACATATATATGGAATTTAGAAAGATGGTAATGATAACCCTATATGCAAAACAGAAAAAGAGACACAGAAGTACAGAACAGACTTTTGAACTCTGTAGGGGAAGGCGAGGGTGGGATGTTTCAAGAGAACAGCATGTATATTATCTATAGTGAAACAGGTCACCAGCCCAGGTGGGATGCATGAGACAAGTGCTCGGGCCTGGTACACTGGGAAGACCCAGAGGAATCGGGTGGAGAGTGAGGTGGGAGAGGGGATCGGGATGGGGAATACATGTAAATCCATGGCTGATTCATGTTAATGTATGACAAAACCCACTGCAATGTTGTGAAGTAATTAGCCTCCAACTAATAAAAATTAAAAAAAAAAAAACTTTTAAATAAAATAAAATTAAAAAAAGCTAACACAACACCTCATAGGTAGGGGCCATTCATAAATTTCTAAACACAAGTGGTAGCTTCCTAGAGATACAAAGATGCAGATCTTTACCAAGCTAAGGTCAAATCGCAGAGCTCTCCTTTACTGAAGGCAGAGGGCACTTGTAGAAGACATCCGTATGGGTCTGTTCTACAACATGCCAGTCATCCATTCTTGCCATTCAATTGGCTATCAGTACATTTCCTTGAGTCCCACAAACTTTCTGACTCCCAGATTCTTTTTTCATGATTAAAACTTTTAAAAATGTTTTATTGGAGTGTAGTTGATTTACAATGTTGTGTTACTTTCTGCTGTAGAGCAAAGTAAATCGGTTTTACAAATACACATATTGATTTGTTCTTAGATTCTTTTCCCGTATAGGTCATGACAGAGTATAGAGTTTCCCATGCTATACAGTAGGTCCTTATTAGTTACCTATTTTATGTATAGCAGTGTTAATACGTCAATCCTAATCTCTCAATTCATCCCTTCTCCCCATTCCCCGCTGGCAACAATAAGATTGTATTCTACACTTGTAATTCTATTTCTGTTCTCTAAATAAGTTTATTTGTACCATCTTTGTTTTTTAATCAGTTTTTATCAGAGTATAGCTGTTTTACAATGTTGTGTTAGTTTCTACTGTATGGCAAAGTGAATCAGCCATATGTATCTTTAGATTCCCTCTTTTTTGGATTTTCTTCCCCTTTAGGTCACCTTAGAGCATCGAGTAGAGTTCCCTGAGCTATACAGAAGGTTCTCATTAGTTATCTATTTTATACGTAGTATCAATAGTGTATATATGTCTATCGCAATCCCCCAATTCTTCCCACGCCCCACCCTTTCCCCTTCAGTTCCGTTCAGTTCAGTCGCTCAGTCGCATCTGACTCTTTTTTGACCCCATGAATCGCAGCATGCCAGCCCTCCCTGTCCATCACCAACTCCCCGGAGTTTACTCAAACCCATGTCCATCGAGTCAGTGATACCATCCAGCCATCTCATCCTCTATCGTCCCCTTCTCCTCCTGCCCCCAATCCCTCCCAGCATCAGGATCTTTTCCAATGAGTCAACTCTTCTCATGAGGTGGCCAAAGTATTGGAGTTTCAGCTTCAGCATCAGTCTTTCCAATGAACACCCAGGACTGATCTCCTTTAGGATGGACTGGTTGGATCTCCTTGCAGTCCAAGGGACTCTCAAGAATATTCTCCACAGTTCAAAAGCATCAAGTTTTTGGCACTCAGCTTTCTTCACAGTCCAACTCTCACATCCATACATGACCACTGGAGAAACCATAGCCTTGACTAGATAGACTTTTGTTGGCAAAGCAATGTCTCTGCCTTTTAATATGCTATCTAGATTGGTCATAACTTTCCTTCTAAGGAGTAAGGGTCTTTTAATTTCATGGCTGCAATCAACATCTGCAGTGATTTTGGAGCCCAGAAAAATAAAGTCTGACACTGTTTCCACTGTTTCCCCATCTATTTGCCATGAGGTGATGGGACCAGATGCCATGATCTTAGTTTTCTGAATGTTGAGCTTTAAGCCAACTTTTTCACTCTCCTCTTTCACTTTCAACAAGAGGCTTTTTAGTTCCTCTTCACTTTCTGCCAGAAGGGTGGCATCATCTGCACATCTGAGGTTATTGATATTTCTCCGGGCAATCTTAATTCCAGCTTGTGCTTCTTCCAGCCCAGCGTTTCTCATGATGTATTCTGCATATAAGTTAAATAAGCAGGGTGACAATATACAGCCTTGACATACTCCTTTTCCTATTTGGAACCAGTCTGTTGTTCCATGTTCAGGTCTAACTGTTGCTTCCTGACCTGCATACAGATTTCTCAGGAGGCAGGTCAGGTGGTCTGGTATGCCCATCTCCTTCAGAATTTTCCAGTTTATTGTGATCCACGCAGTCAAAGGTTTTGGCATAGTCAATAAAGCAGAAATAGATGTTTTTCTGGAACTCTCTTGCTTTTTTGATGATCCAGTGGATGTTGGCAATTTGATCTCTGGTTCCTCTGCCTTTTCTAAAACCAGCTTGAACATCTGGAAGTTCACGGTTCACATATTGCTGAAGCCTGGCTTGGAGAATTTTAAGCATTACTTTACTAGTGTGAGAGATGAGTGCAACTGTGCGGTAGTTTGAGCATTCTTTGGGATTGCCTTTCTTTGGGATTGGAATAAAAACTGCCCTTTTCCAGTCCCGTGGCCATTGCTGAGTTTTCCCATTTGTCCTCTATGTCTGTGTCTCTACTTCTGCTTTGCAAATACGATCATCTATATCATTTTTCTAGATTCCACATATATGCATTAATATACAATATTTGTTTTTCTCTTTCTGTTTTACTTCACTCTATGTGACAGCCTCTGGGTCCATGTACCATTTTTAAAGACAAATTATTCCAGAGATTGGTGATATTTTCAAATTTCATTGTAATTGTATAATAATTAAAGTGTTAGTTACTCAATCATGTCTGACTCTTTGAGACCCCATGGACTGTAGCCTGCCAGGCTTCTCTGTCCATGGAATTCACCAGACAGGAATACTGGAGTGGGTAGCCATTCCCTTCTCCAAGGGACCTTCCTGACCAAGGAATTGAACCCGGGTCGCCTGCATTGCAGGCAGATTCTTTACTGTCAGAGCTACCAGGGAAGCCCTGACATCATATAAGAAAAAAAGTTTAAAAAAATTTACTTTCTCAGGGAACTCATGGGATATAGCCCCTTGGTAAGCACTTAGGAGCATTTACAGGGAAAAGGCAAAGCACATGGAATCCCTAGGTGAAAGATACAGAGGAAAATGTAACAGGTCTAGCTATATTACTCTCCATAACTAAGCTGTGAAATCCATGAGGACAGGAGTCATAACAAGCACGTAGCACAGAAGCTGGAACATTAGAGGAACCCTAATGTTTGTGGAAGGAAGGGAGGGAGGAAAGAAAGGAGGCAGGAATTTGGCTTTGAGCAAAATATGATAGTGTCCTAGGGACAATGACCAAAGAGCTTCCTTAGGTCTAAAATTTAATGCTAAGTTGTTTTCATCTTGAAAGTATAAGCATCGTCTATGTCCCCATACTTTCAGTAAAGTCTGTTAGATACACAAGTGCTTATGTAAATAAATTTTGTGGCAATCAAGCAAAGGAAATGGTACTGTGGTGTCTGAATCATTACAGTCTGAAAAGAGACAGAGACTAGAATAGGACGAAGATCCATAAAATGAACTAGTTCTTCTAAAGTAAAAATTCAAATCAGAGATTAGGAAAGAAAACAGGAAGTCACCATCCTCTAACCTCTCCTCTCTCAGATTCCTCAGCGGTGCTGGAAGTAGCCAGGATTCCCACCAAAAAGGAAAAGGAGATAGAGAAAGCCAATTTCGTATCAATATCAAAAAAAAAAAAGGGGGGGGTGGCTCAGTAATACCTTGGATGCACATGTTTTATCTCAGTTTATTCCAGAAATAGAGACATAAGATGCCATCATTATCTTTGTTTCACAGATGAGCTAAGGTTTCAGAAGCTTAACAAGCCTGCAGCCAAGGGACAGAAACCAGGATTTGAGCCAAAGTGCCCCAAACTGCTTCCCCACAGCTATAGACTATTACATATAAGATGCATTTCTGGGTCCCAGACCAAGGAGAGAAAGAAATCATCACTCCTCTATCTTTTAAAACTGTCCTCAAAGACAAACTCTGAAACTTTACAATTTATTATGAAATAAAGCAAGGAATGGAGAGAACTTTCAAAGTTCAAGTACAACTAGAATAGCTCTGATAGTGAAATAGAGGATTCCCAAAACAGAAATAAAAGCAAGGAAATAGTTTGATAAGACAGCTACAGCATCCTTGGGTGTTCGCACCATCACAATAAATAGCCCAAGCAAAAGTGTACTCATCTCAGCCTATAAACTCTATGTTATTATATATCACTACTACATGAATCTCATATATTAAAAATGATTGACCATCTAAGTAAAAAGGAAGAAAAGACATCTCTGTTCTTCATTTTTATTGAAACCTAGAAAGCTAAAGAATAAAACATGAACAAAAGAATCACTAATAATGCATAAACCTCTGAAAACCTTCCTATTTTCCAGATCACATGTGAAGTGGCTGAAATAAACAATAGTGAGAGATATAGAAACAACAGCTTCGAGGGGGCCACCTGGGGTTCCCCAGTGATTTATAGCATAGCACAAACCAGAGAATTTCTGAAAACCAGGGTATTATTTTTAAAAAGAAGAAGCATGAAATGAATGTATAATAAAAGCTGTAACTTGCTTTAAAGAGATATTACTGTAAGTCTTACTTATTAACATTTGGCTAAAGAAAACCTTTTTTCTAAGAGGAGAGCCAGTAATAGGAAAAAATGAAAATTTTCTCTCCAGAAATTATCCATACATTTTGCCTCTCTGAAAAAGCCATTCGTGAAATAGGAAACCCATTTTGCGCTGACAAAAGAGATGGATGGTCACATACTCCACAAGGCACTAGGCACTGCTGTTATGAGAAAAGGCACCCATTGCGCCTGGCGTGTGCACCTCCTATGTCTCTACTTTATGTAAAAAGAAAAAACAAACCTGCCTCTTCTGATTCTCCTCGACCAACTCTGAAAGGGTAATACAGAAGTGTGTTTCTGGACATAAGAGAGAGTGAGGACAAAAGGAAACCAACTGGCAGGCAGTCCTCACTTTCCAAAAAAAAAAGCAAAAGGAACGAGCATGTCAACCACCAGTCCAGATGGTTTGTTTTATCTGTGTGGGGGCTCCAGTAGAAAGCAAGCACAAAACAAGGCCCTACAGATTAAAATGAGCTCCCCAGGTGGTTCAGTGGTAAAGAATCTAAGAATCTGCCTGCCAATGCAGGAGACATAGGAGATGCAGGTTTGATCCCGGAGTCAGGAAGATCCCCTGAAGGAGAACATGGTAACCCTCTCCAATATTCACGCCTGGAGAATCTCTTGGACAGAGGAGCCTGGTGAGCTTCCATCCCATGGGGTCACAAAGAGTCAGACACAACTAAGCACATGAGCACAAGATATTAAAATAAACTAACATGTGTTTGCAATTTGTTTTTCAGTCTCTTCGGTCCAGATTTACCAAAACTTGGAACTTTAGTTTACCCAGAGCATGTTTGGGGGTGTCTACCAATACATCATGATAAGTGAGGGAAATAGAAAACTACAATCACCTTTTTGATGCTGTGAATCTCAGGACCTAGACACTGACTTTTCCATCCTTTCTCCTCCCTGGATCTTATCTGATCATGGAGGGACCCTTTGCAAAGTTTTACACTGTTTTCCTGTGTTGAAGGAAGACTCAGAACCTTTAACTGACTCCCTTCACTGTACAATTCCCCAAACTACCTGGTTTCCTAGGTAACTTCTCTTTGTCCTGAACAGAAATTATTCTGCCAGCCCATAAGTAGTTGGGGGGAAGTATAGAGGACTAATCACTCTACTTGACTACATGTATCAAGACTCTCTAGCCAGGTATGGTTTTTCCAGTTGTCAAGTATGGATGTGAGAGTTGGACCATAAAGAAGGCTGAGTGTCAAAGAATTGATGCTTTTGAACTGTGGCATTGGAGAAGAGTCTTGAGAGTCCCTTGAACTGCAGAGAGATCAAACCAGTCAATCCTAAAGGAAATCAACCCTGACTACTCATTGGAAGGACTGATGCTGAAGCTGAAGCTCCTATACTTTGGCCACCTGATGTGAAGAACCTCCCTGAAAAGACTCTGATCCTGGGAAAGATTGAAGGCAGGAAGAGAAGGAGATGACCAAGGATGAGATGGTTGGATAGCATCATTGACTCAATGAACATGAGTTTGAGCAAGCTCTGGAAGATGGTGAAGGACCAGGAGGCCTGGCATGCTATAGTCCACAGGGTCATAAAGAATCAGACACAACTGAGTGACTAAACCACAACCAGGTAAAACAAGATAATCCCTCGCTGTCCATTCTCTATGCCGGCATGTCTATTCCTGACCTGCGAACAGGCTCTTCAGTGCCATCTTTCTAGAGTTGATACATATATGTCAATAATCAGTATTTGTTTTTCTCTTTCTGACTTACTTCATCAGGTATAACAGACCCTAGGTCCATCCAAGGAGGGTGAGGTGAATTGGGAGAGTAGCTAGTGGGGTGGTCTGTGATGACCTAGAAAGGTGGGATGGCAGGGGTGTGAGGAGGCTGAGGAGGGAGGAGGTATATATACACTTATAGCTCATTTACATCATTGTACAGAAGAAACTAACAACATTGTAAAGCAGTTATACTCAACTTTTTTAAGTTAAAAGCAAAGGATAATCCCTTGCTTGTCATGAAACACAGTGACTGAACCCATACTCCAGGCTCAGAAAAGAAGCCTGGACCCTGACCAGCAAAGGATGATTCATAGACAGTAAAAATTCTTGCAAACAAAGAACTCAACTGAGACATACATTTGCAATGCCAAGTAATGAGGTTTTATTGAGAAACACAGAGCAAGACAAGTTCCCTTTTCCAAGGCACAAAAGCAGAAGCCAGAAGACAAAGCAGCAAGGTCAAAACATGCCAAAACCCTTAGAGACCGGGGCGTGAATGGTACATTTCTGGAAACATCCAGAGGTATACATGCCACCAGTCATCAAACCTTTAAAAGAAGATCGGTGCCAGCCAAATCTTAGATTGCCAAAGGTGGCTTATTCAGGGCTGGCAGCCAGCAATCAGACAGTTAGAACAGGGGTCAGCAATGAAGTTATTCAGGCAGCGTGTCGGAAGATCCTGGAAACGCAGCTGGCAGGTCATGGAATCTTGATTCACTCTTGGGCTTCTGAACACTTAGCAAATTCTTCGGCAGCTGGACACGCAGGACTGCTGGTACGTCCTGGAGACCCCGCAGGTAGGTTGGCAGATGGTGGAGACTCCTCCCACCGGTTGGCAGACAGTGGAGATGCTTCTCACCGGCTTGCACACAGTGGAGATGCCACTCAGAGGCTGACAGCCACTGGACACAAAGGTGAGTGGCCGGCTGCAGGTAGTCGAATAGGGACTGGAGACACAGGTGGTTTGCCGAGAGGTCACCTGGACAGGGCTGGAAACACAAGGAGTTGGCTGGTAGCAAGTTGACTGGCAAACAGTGGGCTCACAGCAGGTCTCCTGACAGTGGTCCAGGAGCCAGGAACCTGTTTGGAAGGAGCTGGGCAAATAGATGCCACTCAGGCAGTCGGCATCCGGGGTAGAAACTGGGGCCACTGGGACAGTGTATTCTCCTCCAATCCGCCTAGAAGAGCAGTTCCTTGTGGAGCAGTTGTAGGACATAGTGCCGGTGGAGAGATGTGGGTAACTCACTGAGGCTGGTTCTTGAGCTGTGAATGCCACTTCAGGCTTCTGAGCTTTTATATATTCTTGCTGGTGGGTGGAGCCCCCACCCTGACCTTCCTGGCTTCTTTGGCTCACACCAGCTAGCCTTAGAACCTCCTGTGAATTTCCAGGTTAATTGTCTCTTGAGAAGCCTTCATCCTCATAAAGAAACTTTAGTAGTTTGGTAACTAAGTCAAAAGGCTTCTGGACTGTACTTAGTTCATGGATTAAGAAGGTGGGTTGACAGCTTCAAAGCTATTGGTCATCCCAGCCCACAATTCATCCCTCATTCATCTTGCGTGGATACAATGAGTGTCCCTCTGACAATAACACCAAACATGCCACCATCCCACACTCTCTCCCTTCTAACCAGGACTCATTACACACCCACACCCTGTTTGGGTTGTTGTTGGTACTTAATATGCTTAATTTCATCAGTCACTCTTCCATAGCTAACGGGGCTTCTACAAGGAATTTTGTTGAATGTGCTTCAAGATGATAATGACAACACTTAGGAAAAAGAACACAAAAATATATCCAGAGTACAAATTGGAAAATCGATTAGGTGATCAGAGCAAGATGCCCCCAGGAAGCTCAGAGGGCAATGGGACTGACCCTTTATGTCCAAGCAACTAAGCAACTTGGAACAGAAGCTAATTAAGTGGGACTGCATTTGTAGCCAAGTTTCTTTCTCAATAAATTGAATGAGCTTTATTCCCAAAATGTTTAATCTTGTAACAATGGATAAGAGCAACTCATGTGACTCATCAGAGTGTCAGTGGAACAGGTTTAGTTAATTTATTAAATTATTATAATGTTCATTTGAAAGGGCATGGTGTCTTTCTCCCAAGGTGCTCAATATATTCAAAAGACATTTATTTTCACACAAAAACTTATAGATAGGATGCACTTTTATCTCAGACAAGCCAACAGCTCTTCAGGGTCACTGTTTCTGTGAAGGATAAAGGGAAGAGACAGTGGAGGAAACAGGCCCTTAATATTTGGAGATGAATGGATGTGTGAACAGTGGGATGTAATATTTAATTATTCTTTTTATTCTTGGGGAAACCATAGAAAGATATCATCTCCATGATTTCACTTTGCTACAATGGATTCAGTTCTCAACGCCAAAATGACCAAGCCTTGTGATCCATCTGTAGACAACCACTTCAACCCTGGAAAAATAACTCCCTTCAGCACAGCTTAGATGGCTGGTGATATTTCTACATCAAAACAGCTGTAAGAGCTGACTCATTTTGAAAACTGGCTTACATGGGGTAGGAAAGAGGGACAACGATGAATTTGCATATATTTGAGGGCTACAGTAGGCTCCATTTTAAACACGCACAAAGCCAACAGCTTTATGTTAGATCTCACCAGAAGTCCTTTTGTTGAATGCTTTATTCTTCTCTATTCATCCCACTGAAGCCATGTTGGGAGCTCCCCACGGCTCTAATTTAAAGGCTAATGATACACCAAAACAAAACGATGCTGTGCTGTGGGACGTATTATAATTCCCAAGGATCACACTGTCTCTCCCTCAGTGACTCGCAACATGTACTCGGGTATGGGGAGAAATTAAAGAGATGACTACTTTCCACAAGGTTAGGACTATGCTCTTCCCACCTTGGGGCATGTCCCAGTTGGTGTTTGAAGGTCACGTTCCTGGTCACATCTTTGAAAATGGATGTGTAGTTTACAGGCTTCTACCAGCCACAGGTACACAGGCAGCTATGGAGATGTAGTTCATTGTGTAAATTAATCAAGTGACCACGTGAAAATGTGAAGTTAGTGGTAAAGTGATACAAGAGAAGTTTCCAGTACCTATTGCCACATTTCTGGAAGAGAATTTGTATAAATTGTTGCTCTGTCTTGATTCCTCTTTTCCATTAAAAGTTAAAAATTGTAATTAAAAAAAAAAATTCTAGAAAATATCTTCCTTCAGCTTCAGAAGGAAAGGAAATGAACACTTCTGAGGCTCTTCCAGGCATTAAGTTAGAGATTTCACACACACCATCAGCACAGAGTGCATCCAGCAACCCTAAGGACTAGGTATCACATCACATGAAGAAGCTGAAGTTCAGGGAGGTTTAATGACGAACCAAAGTCACACAGTTTATACTCGGCTAAGTTGAGATGTGAATAAAACAGAGCCAAGTGTTGTGAACCTATGCTGGAATAGTCAAACATGATGAGATGCCTTCATTAAAGTTCAAGCAAAAATTTATTTGAAAAATCAAGCAATCAATGTTTTATTGATAACACCACAAAGACTACAGTCTTTATATCTATTCCAGTTCCATTAATTAACAACAACAAAAATAAATAAGACGTTAAATAGTAAATTACAAGCACCGCTGTCTTTAAACTTCATGAGGGTTTTTTCATTCTATATAATTTTGACAATTTTACTTCATTTGAATTGTCCGGGGAGTGTGTAATTTCCTCAGTTCTGTCTCATCACAACAAAAATTTGAAGTGTTGGACGTTAAAGCCCTCGGCGTGTCACAGCTCTCAGATAGATCAGTGTTACAGTTCAGTTTTAGTTAGAAAATAAAGGAAAATACATCCTTGAGGCATGAGGGCATGCCAACCCAAAAGACGAGAAGAGAGAGAGAAACAGAGAGCCCCAGCCCTTGGCTCCTCTTTTTATGTTTTTACCCCCATCTCACACCCCCGAGCCTACCCTACGTAAACAGGGCTATCCAGGAGTGCTGTTTGTTCTACCTGAGGTCCTCACTCCGGTCCTTGGACCTTCCTTTGTTCTATTTTCATGGGCTTTTCCCTTCCTTGTCTTTTAGCCATCACCATTCTGGACTCCTTTTTCCTATTCTAACTACCTAACAGAATAAAGTGCAAGATCACTACTAACGAAGCAGGAAGAGACAGAAAGCCCTTAATAGCTTGCAGCTACAATTTGAAATTTAAGTTATTTTTAATGGTGACGTGTACAACTAATTATTAGAGAAGAACAGAGAAGTGAATTGATTTTTCAGATCTAGGTGTCATGACTCTTCTGAGAAAACAGGATTCACGAACTCTGAAATTACTCTAAGATGATATTTTAGAGTTTTCTTCCAGTTACAAAGTAAGCAAAACCAAGAGATTCTTTAAATAATTAGATCTAAAGGCACTAATCAATGGACCACTTTATATTCAATATTTAGCACCGGCAACATGGCAAGTTCTGTGAAAAACAGAAAAGGCTGGTGTCTTACAATATCCTATGGAAAAATCCCACGGACAGAGGAGCCTGGGGGCCTAAAATCCATGGGATCACAGAGAATTGGACATGACAGTGATTGAGGACACACACACACACACACACACACACACACACACACACACACACACAGAGTTAGAATTGCTGCTTAATTCTCTTGTACATTCAATGTGTAATTCCAGCATCTAGAGTCTTCATTTGAATTGAGTGTAAGCTGCAAAAGTAAAGAAACATGCACATCAAGGAAAGAGGTTTCTGCAATCCACATCTCACCTACATTTTAAGTTGTTTGCCATTATCTGAAACTGTTTAGGGAGTACCAACTTACATTCAGCATACCCATTATCAAGCTAATGAGATTCTGTTATAGAATGTGGTTTTTTCCCCCTTTTCCTTTTCTTCCCTTTCCCCTCCTTAAATCTGAAGGAAAATGTTCAGGGCTTCGAAACAAAAATGAGAAAACTTTTGGCTTAGACCAGTGTTTAGTGACAAATTTACAATGGAATTCAAACTCACATAGTAACGATTTTACTCATAGCAGCTATCCTAATAGAGGAATCTTTCTCTTTGCTTCTATTCAACTAGGTTAAAATCTCCTGTTTCAAACAGCTATATTCCTTGATTAAAACAATGCTAAAACACAAAAAGAAAAAAGAAATATGCACTGACAGCAACTTGAAGCTTGAAGACATGATTCTAAGTCTGCAGTGTTGCTAAATGAAATCAGTAAATCATCCTTTCATTGGAATGTAAGAAAAAAATTTGCAGCCAGCAGCTATCATGACGTAGTTATATGCAATATCAAACTTCAACTCAGCGAAAAGGTTTGTGAAGATTATTCCTGTGTCTGCAGGGTGTGAAGTGAGAGGAGTATATGATGAGAGCAGATGAAAGGAGATTAAAGTACTACTACCCATTATCTACATCCTTGATGGGTAATTTGCTCTCGTTTGTATAGAACAATCTAAGCCTTATACAATAATTATCACAGACTGGAAATGAGCAATTCTTTCACTCAAAACTGAATCACAGCAATCACTGACAAGGCCAAGTGTTTGAGAGTAAAAAGAATCAAGCATGTGTGGGAGGCTGAAGGTTTGACATGCAGGAAGGATATTTTTTACCACAAAATTGGTAATAATGTTTACCAATGCAGGTTCGAAAAAAAAAAAAATCACCTAGTCTCATCAAATAGAGCAATAGTAAACTTGCTGAAAAATTAATAAACATAAAATTAGAATTTTTCATCCTTCACTTTTTCAGGATCTCACACTCTCAAATGAAAACTATTCATTATCTCTTAAAAAACATAAAAAGGGAATTGAAAAATTTTAAAGACAGAACATAATGGCTGCTTGAAAATTGAAATACATCTTGGCTGAGTTGTTCTGCCATTTTTTCCCAACTTCACATAGACCTCCAGGTTGAATCTCCAGAATTCTTATTAACCAAGACATTATAAACCCCCAAAGGCTGAGTGATTTGCACCAAAACTGAACTGAAATTCATTTTCCAAACTCTTTTCAAAAAGCGTCAGTCATACAAAGGTTTGAATCTTTGGGGCTGGAGGGAAATGTAAGGCAGAAAGCAGAAAAATGAAAGAAGCAGGCAAAGACCAGCAAAATAGTTGCTGCTTTTACAGCTTGAAAATAGCAATCACCAGCAACAAGATTTGTAGAAAAATAAATACTCAGAGGATAACGTAAGGTTGAAAAGTCCAAAGTTGAACTGCCATTCTCTTTCTTCATGCCTGTTTTCAAAATCATGTATTTTTTCATGGGTGCCTTTACTGGGGATCAGAATCAGGATGCTCTCAATAAAAATAAGTAGATCCCCAAGTTTGGCGAGCAAACAAACTCTCTTTCAAGACACCACATGTGTAGCTAGTAGG
Organism: Cervus canadensis; assembly: GCF_019320065.1. NCBI lineage: Eukaryota > Metazoa > Chordata > Mammalia > Artiodactyla > Cervidae > Cervus > Cervus canadensis. Next base: position 3,843,343 of record NC_057412.1, on the reverse strand, counting down.
TGCTCCAGATCCAGTCTTTCAAGTAACAAGAGGTGAACCTGCTTTTGACCAGACATGAGTAATGTTTATGTAAAGGGCCAGAGAGAAGGCCCAAAGTCACACCATTGTATTATCCTTCCCTGATAAAGAATTATTCAGGGTCTAGTTGGTACCCAGGAGGATAAGGATGCTATTAATAGGAGCTATGTGAGAGAAAGAAGTATAAGGTAAGTCTTGACTTTAGCATCACCTAGCTGACCTGCGCTTATGCCCTTTCAATGCAACTCTTCCTGGTCTGATCTGTCTATCCAGGGGAATTAGGAACGTAGCCTTAGGCCAGTACTCCCTCATATTAGTAATTAGACTATCAGAACTGGACCTTAAAGACCTCTAGTCTAACCCTCTCATCTGATGGATGAGAAATTAAGTGTCAGACAGGGAGCATCATGGCCAAATATATCAGACTTGTGAACTAGTTCCAACCTGTGTCATCCCATCTCTTAACTGCATCCTCTTTGCACACGCTTGAGCCAGCTTCACGGTGGTGCACCCAGACACTGCTGTCTTAATTTTAGGGCCACTCCCCTACTTCTTGCTTCCCATCCTAAGTCTTCTCTGATGCCACAGCAAGACAAGTCTATGCTAACTGACTCTGCATGCCTATATGCACCACCCAGAAATGGGATCTTGCTTGAGTAACAGGAAATGCAGATGAATGAGCGAGTGTTTCCACGTTTCATCCTCCAGGTAGACAACTCTGAAACTATTTCAGAAAGGCCTTCGAAATCATGCACAAGTTGCTTGTGATGGTGGCTGATCAATAACAGTCCCTGTGCTGGCCTTCCCACTCCTCTGTTTCACTAACCGTTTGCTGCCTTCCCTGAAATAAAACTCCCAAACTAACAGTCTCAAACTGTGCTTCCAGAGATCTCAGATTATGACACCGGATTCCAAATACTTTCTATTTATATAAGAAAAGTAACTGGTTTGGGGATTCTCTGAGGGTCCAGTGGTTAGTACTCTGCACTTTCACTGCCAACCTGTGAACTGAGATCCTACAAGCCAACTGGTGCAACTAAAAAATAAAAAGTAACTGGTCCTTCTAATCACTGGCTCAGAGCCCCTCAAGGTACATCCATGTCTCTGTTCATACAAGCCTAAGAAATATCTTGTACACAAACTGAGCATCAAACAACTAACATACAGTTCTTTTTGGAAAGACCAAATGAAAAACTATAAAAGTCCTTAATCACAGCTAGAATATGAGTAGATTTTTAATTTCTCCCAAGTAATGTCAATCACTGCTAACCTGGTAGGCTGCTGTCCATGCAGTCACAAAGAGTCAGGCACAACTTCGGAACTGAACAGCGACAAAGTCAATTATACTTTGTCATTTTCTTAACATAGGCTAGTCCCTAGGAGGTGACACCCCAAACACTAAAGTTGAAAGTTTTCATTGTCTGTTTGATGGCACAGTTCTTTTCCAAGATGACGGATTTTTCCCAAAATGAGATATATGCTAATTATGCAATGGGAGATAGTTTTAGGTAGTAATTGGACACTTTTTAATCTCAAAACTTATGCATTTGCTTTTAAGTGTATAGATAAAGTGTGGCTAAGCTATAAAAACCATAAATTCATGGATATCATTGCACAGAATGAGGCTTAACCAAGTTTTTTTTAATTTAAAATGTAAATTAATAGAAATTTAAAAGTTAGTTGAATAATAATGAATATAATAGGAAAACATGGCTAAAATTGTCAGGATAGAAATCATGGTAATATTTTAATAAATACTTAAATGGTTTCATGGTTTAATAAGATAGTTTAATAGGTATCTAAATAATAAACATTATAAGTGGCTTAATAAATATATTTAAAAGTGTAATTCATTTTCATTCCGAGAATGTTACCACTAAACTACACCTCACTTAAACATATACACAATATCCAAAAGCCCTACTCTCTTCTGCTTGTCAATTACTTTGGAACAAATTACCCCAAAACTTAATGAACAAAAGTGAAAGTGAAAGTGTCAGTTGCTCATTCTTGTCCCACTGTTTGTGACCCCATGGCCTGTAGCCCACCAGGCTCCTCTGGCCATGGGATTCTCCAGGCAAGAATACTGGAGTGGGTAGCCATTCCCTTCTCCAGAGGCTGTTTCTCAGTTCAGTTTAGTTCAGGTGCTCAGTCGTGTCTAACTCTTTATGACCCCATGGACTGCATCAAGTCAGGCCTTCCTGTCCATCACCAATACCCACAGTTTACTCAAACTCACGTCCATCGAGTCAGTGATGCCATCCAACCATCTCATGCTCTGTTGTCCCCTTCTCCTCCCACCTTCAATCTTTCCCAGCACCAGGGTCTTTTCCAATGAGTCAGTTCTTCACATCACATGGTCAAAGTATTGGAGTTTCTGCTTCAACATCAGTCCTTCCAGTGAATATTCAAGACTGATTTCCTTTAGGATGGACTGGTTGGATCCCCTTGCAGTCCAACGGACTCTCGACTCCAAACCACAACTTAAAAGCATCAATTCTTTGGTGCTCAGCTTTCTTTATAGTCCAACTCTCATATTCATACATGACTACTGGAAAAGCCATAGCTTTGACTAGATGCACTTTTGACAGTAAAGTAATGTCTCTGTTTTTTAATATGCTGTCTAGGTTGGTCATAGCTATTCTTCCAAGGAGCAAGCATCTTTTAATTTCATGGCTGCAATCACCATCTTCAGTGATTTTGGAGCTCAAAAAAATAAATTCTGACACTGTTTCCACTGTTTCCCCATCAATTTCCCATGAAGTGGTGGAACCAGATGTCCTGATCTTAGTTTTCTGAATGTTGAGCTTTAGGCCGACTTTTTCACTGTCTTTCACTTTCATCAAGAGGCTCTTTAGTTCCTTTTCACTTTCTGCCATAAGGGTGGTGTCATCTGCATATCTGAGGTTATCGATATTTCTCCCGGCAATTTTAATTCCACCTTGGGCTTCATCCAGTCCAGCATTGCTCATGATGTACTCTGCATACAAGTTAAATAAACAGGGTGACAATATACAGCCTTGATGTACTCCTTTCCTGACTTGGAACCAGTCTGTTGTTCTGTGTCCAGTTCTGTTACTTCTTGACCTGCATACAGATTTCTCAAGAGGCAGGTCAGGTAGCCTGGTATTCCCATCTCTTTCAGAATTTTCCACAGTTTGTTGTAATCCACACAGTCAAAGGCTTTGGCATGGTCATGCAAAAAGTTGAACAAGAGTGAGCAACTAATACATACTTGAGCAGTCTTTGGCATTGCCTTTCTTAGGGATTGGAATGAACACTGACCTTTTCCAGTCCTCTGGCCATTGCTGAGTTTTCCAAATTTGCTGACATATTGAGTGAAGCACTTTCACGGCATTATCTTTTAGGATTTGAAATAGCTCAACTGGAATTCCATCACCTCCACTAGCTTTGTTCATAGTGATGCTTCTTAAGGCCCACTTGACTTCGCATTCCAGGATGTCTGACTCTAGGTGAGTGATCACACCATCATGGTTATCCGGGTCATGAAAATCTTTTTTGTATAGCTCTTCTGTGTATTCTTGCCACCTCTTCTTAATATCTTCTGCATCTGTTAGGTCCATACCATTTCTATCTTTTATTGTGCCCATCTTTACATGAAATGTTCCTTTGGTATCTCTAATTTTCTTGAATCGATCTCTAGTCTTTCCCATTCTATTGTTTTCTTCTATTTCTTTGCATTGATCACTGAGGAAGGCTTTCTTATCTCTCCTTGCTATTCTTTGGAACTCTGCATTTAAATGGGTATATCTTTCCTTTTCTTCTTTGCCTTTCACTTCTCTTCTTTTCACATCTATTTGTAAGGCCTGCTCAGACAGCCATTTTGCCTTTTTGCACTTTTCCATGGGTATGGTCTTGATCACTGCCTTCTGTCCAATGTCACAAACCTCTGTCCATAGTTCTTCAGTCACTCTGTTCAATCAAATCTAATCCATTGACTCTATTTCTCATTTCCACTGTATAATGGTAAAGGATTTGATTTAGGTTATACCTGAATGGTCTAGTGGTTTTCCTTACTTTCTTCAGTTTAAGTCTGAATTTGGCAATAAGGAGTTCATGATCTGAGCCACAGTCAGCTCCCGGTCTTGTTTTTGCTGACTGTGTAGAGCTTCTCTACCTTTGGCTGCAAAGAATATAATCAATCTGATTTCAGTATTGATCATCTGGTGATGTCCATGTGCAGAGTCTTCTCTTGTGTTGTTGGAAGAGGGTGTTTGCTATGACCAGTGCGTTCTCTTGGCAAAATTCTATTAGCCTTTGCCCTGCTTCATTCTGTACTCTAAGGCCAAATTTTCCTGTTACTCCAGGTGTTTCTTGACTTCCTATTTTTGCATTCCAGTCCCCTATAATGAAAAGCACATCTTTTTTGGGCGTTAGTTCTAAAAGGTCTTGTAGGTCTTCGTAGAACTGTTCAACTTCGGCTTCTTCTGCTTTTCTCATCCGTGCATAGACTTAGATTACCGTGATATGGAATGGTTTGCCTTGGAAATGAAGAGAGATCTTTCTGTTGTTTTTGAGATTGCATCCAAGTACCACATTTTGGACTCTTTTGTTGACTTTGATGGCTACTCAATTTCTTCTAAAGGATTCTTGCCCACAGTAGTAGATATAATGGTCATCTGAGTTAAATTCATCCATTCCAGTCCATTTCAGTTGACTGATTCCTAAAATGTCGACGTTCACTCTTGTCATCTCCTGTTTGACTACTTCCTATTTGTCTTGATTCATGGACCTAAGATTCCAGGTTCCTATACAATATTCTTTACAGCATCAAACTTTACTTCCATCACCAGTCGCATCCACAACTGGGTGTTGTTTTTGCTTTGGCTCCATCCCTTCATCCTTTATGGAGTTATTTCTCCACTGATCTCCAGTAGCATATTGGGCACCTACCGACCTGGGGAGTTCATCTCTCAGTGTCCTATCTTTTTGCCTTTTCATACTGTTCATGGGTTTCTCAAGGCAAGAATACTGAAGTGGTTTGCCATTCCCTTCTCCAGTGGACCACATTTTGTCAGAACTCCCCACCATGATCCGTCTGTCTTGGGTGGCCTTACACAGCATAGTTCATAGTTTCATCGAGTTGGACAAGGTTGTGGTCCATGTGATCAGTTTTGATTAGTTTTCTGATAGTGGTTTTCAGCCTGTCTGTCCTCTGATGGAGAAGGATAAGAGGCTTATGGAAACTTCCTGATAGGAGAGACTGACTGAGGGGGAAACTGGATCTTGTTCTGATGGGCAGGGCCTTGCTCAGTAAATCTTTAATCCAATTTTTTTCCATCTTTTTTCTTCCATCAATTTTCTTCCCCAACTAGGGATCAAACCCAGGTCTTCTGCATCTCAGGCAGATTCTTTATCTTCTGAGTCATGTGGAAAGTCCTAATGGACAAAGCAACCATTATGTCCATGGATTCTGCAGCTCAGGAATTTGGGCAAAGCTGATTTGTCTCTGCTGCAGCCTCATGAGGGATGGGAGGCACTGGAGACAGGGGAGTGTGAGCTGAGGTTATCTGAACTATCATTTGTTCATGGGTCTGTTGATCAATACTTGCTGTCAGCTGAGAAACCTATGAGTGACCTCATGTGGCCAGGACTTCAACAAAGAGGCTGGTTCCAAGACTGAGAATCCTCAAAGACAAAGCTAGGCAGAAGCTTTACTGTTTTTTTGTTTTTTGTTTTTTTTGACTTATGCTCCAAAGTCACACAACATCCCTTTGGCCACACTTTCTCAAACCATCACAAAGGCCCGTGTTTGAGGGAAGGTGAAGCAGACTCCACTTTAGGGAGTGGCAAAATTCTAGATAAGAATGTGGAACTGAAAAGATCATCTTGGCCATGAAACTATTAATGAAATTACTTCATTCCCTGAGTTGCCAGGATGCCAAAACTGAGCTGGAAATCCCTGACATGCACTTAGGGTACCCTACAAGAAAATCTGAATTTCATGTTCTATATTATTAGCAATGTCCAAAGCAGACAGACAGCTCATTATTCCCTGTGAATCCCCTGTGAAGGGGACTGTTCCAAGAACCAGTACCAATGTGATGACCTCCACAGCTCCCTCTAAGTCTCCAGTTAGACAAGTCTTTGACTCAGGCTATTTTAGTGGCTCAGAGGATAAAGAATCAACCTGCCAATGCAGGAGACTTGGGTTCAATCCCTGGGTCTGGAAGATTCCCTGGAGAAGGGAATGGCAACCCACTCTAGTATTCTTGCCTGGGGAATCCCACAGACAGAGAAGCCTGGCGGGCTACAGTCCATGGAGATCACAGAGAAGTTGGCCATGACTGAGCTACTAAACAACAACGACAAACCAGCACTTACCTGTAGGCCTGTGCCCCAAAGCAATGCATCTGGCTAAAGACAATCCTCAGTGCTTTCAAGCAGCTTCAGCCACTTAACAGTGATCTTTTCCTCTGGTCTTATTTCTCACTAAACACTGTGAAACTGCAAAGCCTATGGACAATATGTGTATTCTACAACAGGTGAAATAGTGAGACCTATAGGAGTCCTAGGAGTTACTGGAAACAATGAGAACTCTACCAGTCTCACCCAGCCCCTTTGAAGACTATGCAGTCTTATATTTTAAATGGAATTGGTTTGCAATTTGTTATGGTGTGGAAATCATAAAGGTGCCATTAAAATTGGAAGAATATCCAATACCAGTAGTAATGCTGAAAAGAGTGGATTATTCCCAGTTGCTAGACTGCCTTCCTTTTTCTGCCTCAGCTTTAGAGTCTAAGAGTTGGCTTCCACTGGATGTCTCTTTATTTAGGGTCAGTGTAAAACTGAATACAAACATCTTTTGTATTTTAAGATGATATGTCTCTCCCTGCCAGCAGCTTAGCCACAGGTCAGGAAGGTCACAGTTCACGGTAATGGGCCCATCTCCTTCCAGAAAATCCTAGAACAATGCTCAGCTCTTGCTTTTCTGACCACAGTTATCTTTCATATTTAACAATGAGGTGACTCTAAAGACAGAAACTGCTTTTGCTAAGTTACAAAAGAACTGACGGTTGACAAAATGATCCTACAGGAAAAAAACCAACTGGGCCTGATACCCGATTTCATCTTTCACTTCACCTCTTAGCTTCAGTTTCCTTTTCCTCTCTTGATACCAACACAGCCACTCTGTGCGCATGCTCAGTCGCTTCCGTCTTGTCCGGTGCTTTGCGACCCTATGGACGACAGCTCATCAGGTTACTCTTCCATTGGATTCTCCAGGCAAGAATACTGGAGTGGGTTGCCATGCCCTCCTCCAGGGGATCTTCCCAATCCAGGAATCAAACCGGCATCTCCTGCTTTGCAGGTGGATTCTTCACCACTGAGCCACCAGGGAAGTCCAGCATAGCCACTAAATTCCCTTTATTGGCCCAGAAATCTACTATAAGCTCCACAGTAGATTTTGGTCCTGAAGCTTTCAGATTTAGATATTGTTCTAAGAGAGGTACAAAAATACCTAAATTGTGACCAAAAAAAAAAAAATAGAAAATGGGCATAAAGAAAAATAAATGAATAAAAACTAGGAAGAGCTAAAGGGAGTGATTAATATGCAATTTGAGAGATGAAATTATGTGTTACATGTAGTTTAAGTGTAACTGTAGTCCCAATTCAGTGTCACTTCAGAATCTGGAGCTATGAATCAGAAGATGAACAAGGTAACAGAAATAAATAAGAAGAAATAAATAAATAAGAATAAATAAATAAGAATATAAATTCTAAAATGAAGGAGATAAAATGAAGAAAATGTGTGCACATCTTCAGAAATAATCAACTTCTGAAAAGACTACTTCTAAACAGATTTTTTTTCAGACTAAATTTTCTGCATCTCAGTACCCAGGCAAATGATAATTATCATTAGAGAACCTGCAGTCCAACTAATGGAAACATGTCAAGGGTAACATAATCTTTGCAGAGGGGTAGAGGCCTGCAGGCATTCGATCAGCCAAGCAGATGTTCTTATTGTTCGCTGGGCAAATGCATCTTTTTCAGACATAATGAACATGTCATTCAGATAATCTAATCCTCGAGCTAGACTCTTCAAGTAGAATTCTGATATTAATTTGGTTTCCCAATTGGCCTAGCCTCCTAGAAATGCGATGCACTAAGTGTTAGCTCAGATGGTAAAGAATCTGTCTGCAATGTAGAAAACCTGGGTTCGATCCCTTGGTCGGGAAGATCCCCTGGAGAAGGAAATGCAACCCACTCCGGTATTCTTGCCTGGAGAATTCTATGGACAGACAATGGAGTCACAAAGAGTCGGACACGCGTGACTAACACACAAGTATCTTGCACCAATAAGCTAACCTGATTCCAATGTGAACTAAATTTTCACTCTCATTTATACATCAGTCTCTTTCAAATTTGGCTAACTTGACTCAGTCCTCCAGAGCCTGCTAACCTCTGGGGTAAACTAACAAAACCAAAAGTTTCAACAGGCAAAGCTGAGGGGCAGACTCTCATCCTCTGCAACACTAATCAAAGTGCAGACTCCAGTCCCAAGCTGGATAGCTGTTCTGTTTCCCTCAATGACTGAATCATTTTACCAGCAGCATATAGAGGTACACATTTCATGAACAGGTCATTTCTAACGTTACCTAATGAAGTCCTGCTTCCTCAAGTACTTTTAGCCATAGAATTCTCTCTTAAGTTGACTGTTTTAAGTGTAGCAGAGTTGGACTGACTAAATGACCTCTATGCAAAGTGACTTCCAGCTTTCTAATTGTTCACTGCTGCATACCTAAATATCACACTAAGTTAATTGAAATTATTTCTTGTTATCTCCCATTGCATTTCTGTTCTTGCATATTTTAAGTATCTCCCTCTTTAGTTACTAACATCACCTATCAGGGTCAACCAAAACATACTCTAGTAGTTATTCTGCAATCTTCCATTTACATACACACTTAAACACTAAAAGCCAATTGACCCAAAAATTTTATGTCACAGTGAGTTGCCTGGAAAAAATATATCTACGTACTGCAATTTCAGATTCATTTAAGCTAAGACACAATTTAAATAATTCATTAGAACAACGATTGTTCATTGCAAATCTGTTCTTCAAATGGATCTCCGTTTATCTTGCTCATCTATTAATTGCTCACCCTTCTTTAAGGCAGCATGTTCAAGGTGCACGTCAAAAGTTCCACAAGTTTGTTCCCCCGACTTTCCCACTGACTCACCGCCTGACCAGAGACTGCTCACTGAAACTCCCTGGGCCGGTTTCATGATCATGTGTAAAACAGGGTTAATGAGATCTGCTTCCCCAGGGCGCTGCAAGAACCAAGTTATGGTTTGCAAAAGGCTTTGTGACTCATACATAAAAGGCTGTACAAGAAAGTAAACTGTCATTGAGCCTTACAAACAGTTTTCATCCCAATTATCCTAGTCAAGAGAGAAGGCTATCCTAAGCTTTCAAAAGATAATTCAATTAGCATGAAGTTCCGAGAATTTTCAAAGCTCAGGTGCTGACTCAGGTTTTTTGTCTTTTTTTTTTTTCTAGGAATCAGAAATGTCATTCATAGATAAGTGCAGGGAGGAGCAAAATAGAAAGACAGGAAATTCTTGGCTCTGGGATCTGGTAATAAGGGAGCCTGCCACTTTCAAATTACCTGCTGGAATCCAGCTCAAGACAATTATAGATGAAAAATCTTCCTGATCTTCAGCCACCTACCCAAAATTGATGTTGGTTTTACACTTCCTAAAGTTGGAGCAATGATTTTCATGACTTAGGGGTAAGTAAATTAAAAGTTAATCCTATTAGGCTTGTTCTTGTACTGTGTGTGTGTGTGTGTGTGTGTGAGTTGCTCAGTCATATCCGACTCTTTGCGACCCCATGGACTGTAGCCCTCTAGGCTCCTCTGGCCACGGGATTCTCCAGGCAAGAATACTGGAGTGGGTTGCCATGCCCTTCTCCAGGGTATCTTCCCAACCCAGGGATCAATCCCCAGTCTCTCAAATTGCAGGTAGCTTCTTTACCATCTGAGCCACCAGGGTCCTCCCTAGAGGGAGGATAGTCCTTTACTAGAGGATAGTAAAACTGAAAAACTAAATTCTAAATTGTATAGAGCAATGGTGAGATAATTATGCTGTACTTTAATTTTCCTACAAACATCTTAGGAGGAGACTCTGGGGAAAGACATTATTCATAGCTTGTAGAGTTACAGTATTTGACACCAACTAATAATTCCATTTAGCTGCACTGTACTTATTTTCACCTTTAAATTATAACCACATTGGGAAGGAGTAAATTTTTTCCTGTTATCATTTGGTGGATTTCCGTATTAAAAAGGCTCCTGGGCACTCTTGGCACTGAAAATATCATAATAATAATTAAAGTGATTAACATTCACCCTCTTCCAATTAAGACAGTGCCTTAACTGCACTGATCCAGTGATGAATGTCAATGTCTTGGCTAAAATAGACAGACTGGGACTACAAGTTAGCAACAAGTAATGAGTGAAAACAAATTTTTTCAACAACTACTAAAATAAGATGTTCTTGGCCACTAAAATAAATTTTTTTTGACTTTTAAATCAAGGAAAGGTATCCAGTAGATTCAAGAAGATCAGGAAGCTTCTCCTGGAAAAATACTAAAATTCCAGTTTCTCAAAAATCTTGGCAGATTTCCACTATAGGAAACCCCATTGTCCAGGTAATTTTCATAATTGAGATTAAGCAAGCAAAAACATGTATTATCTCAGTTTTTGTGAAGATCACATACCAACACTGACTCTATTATATAACTAGCCGTGTGACCTTGAGCATTAACCTCCCTCAGTCTCTTTCCTTGTCTGTAAATGAAAATGGTTAACAGGACCATCTGGGCTTCCCTTGTGGCTCAGCTGGTAAAGAATCCGCCTGCAGTGCAGGAGACCTGGGCTCAGTCCCTAGGTTGGGAAGATCCCCTGGAGAAGGGAAAGGCTACCCACTCCAGTATTCTGGCCTGGAGAATTCCGTGAACTGTATAGTCCATCGGGTCGCAAAGAGTCGGACAGGACTGAGCGACTTTCACTTCACTTCACTTCACTTCACTTCAATAGGGCCATCTAGAGTCTGGTGAGGGGACATTTACATGGTCCCTAAATAATTGTTCTCCACTCACTTTTCTCTTTTATTCAGATTAAATCAAGCCTCTGTAGGGGTCTAATTTTCCCTAAATAAAACTTTCAAGCTTTTTAAAATTATAGTAGATTCTTAATTACATGTAACTTATGTATACTTACATGTATATAGCATGCAATTAATGAAATATAGTGCCCAAATGACTTAGAATACTTAATAGTTGCAGTTCCACACTTTTAGATCATGAATGGGACTCAGGTTTCCAACACAAATCCTCAAATTCCATATCAGCTATAATTTAAGTGCATTAGATCTACTGATAAGCTTCGTAGCTATGAAGAACATAGAACAAGAACAAGAATATTTGTCTCACTGGGTTGTTGCTATCACCATGATGACAGGGGTAAAGACAGTCCTTCTAAACTTTAGAACCTAAAGTTCTAAAAGAGGATTCCTTAAGTGGTAAAAATTAGTACTTCCCTTGGGGGTTTTCAAACCTGTCCACAGTCATTCTTTTGACAATAGAGAATAAACAAATGTCCCTAGGAAATATTGGTAGAGACCATTAGGAAGTAATCTAAAGCAGCTGATAGCCCAACACAAAATTTGTTTGACGATTCATGTTTGGTCTTACTAGAGTGGCAGAACCATCATTATCCTAACAGCCAGGATCCGATTCTTCTTGAAGAACCGTCCGTCCTGTTGGGGAACTGCTTTGATAAGCTCTTGGGGTTGGAAGATGACACTTTCAGAGCACCCTTGTCAGCAGAAGCCAAGGAAACTGACAGCTAAACTTCTCTGCCACCTGCATAAGAGGAATTGCTGGGGAGTGGAAGGGGGACATGGAAAGGAAAAGGAGAAGGTAACCACAGAGAACCCAGATAGGAGAGAAAGAAATTAGCCAACCCAGTATGGCAAGACTGAGGCATCTCACTGAACAAGACCACAGAACTTCCTCCAAAGACAGGTGATGTGAAGGAAACTTCAGGGGGTATCTGTTTTCCAATTTGCACTTGTCCAGATTGTTTGTTTACAAAGACCTCTGCTCACTTCCTCCCCCTTTTATGCATCAGGATTTCATACCTGTGTGTGATGCATGGGGAGTGAGTGTGTGTGTGTGTGTGTGTGTGTGTGTGTGTTGGAAAGGACCTGATTTTCACAAATGGTGACCTCAGTGTTGACAAAATCAGCCCACACTGGATAATTCCCAAAACAATTCCTGGAAATGGGGTCCCAGAATCAGGTGTGACCTGAGAATATAGGCCTTAGAATACATCAAGATCTTGTTGTAAATATCTCTGGACTTTCACAAGGTCAGAATGAAGTGCTCATAACTTGATATCAAGCAGCTTTTGAATTTCTAATGCTTTGATTACTGAAGAAGCTTGTTCATTTATTGATAATGTTCATTAATTTTTGGTGAATTGTCTGCCTGCATCTCTGCCTAATTTTTAAGGCACTTTTTAAAATATTTATAACAACTCTTTACATATTAAGCATATGAGCTCCGTGACAGAACTTTGCAATTTTTTTCCCCTCTTTGGCTCTCGTATTTCACTAGGATCACTGTATTATTGATAAACATTTATGAACTATTTTTATAGCTTTTAGCTTTGTTATTATGTTTAAATAGACCTTCTGCACTCCAAAGGGTTTATCCATATTTTTCACTAGTTTTGTAATAAATTTTTTATTTTTAACTCTAGAATTCTTCTGGAATTTAACTTGCTGTAAGTTTATGTAGAATGTTGAGACTATGTTTATAAATGAGATTAGGTTTCCAGCTCTCTGTTTTGCATCTTCATAATCAAATGTGGGTAATACTAGTTTGTAAAGTAATGTCAGCTCTTTGTGTACCGTATCACAGTTTATGGATCACAACACTGATCTTCATTTTTAACCTGTCCTTAACAGAGTAGGAGAGCTGACCAGCTCAGTATTCTGCTCCAAAGCATTTTCAGAAAATAATATTTGACAAACATTTTCAATGTTTTGCTCAACTATTTGTTCATATGCTCAGATTCTTTTCTTCTTGAACCCCATTTCATGATTTATATTCCCTAATATTCAGTCATTTTTTGAGATTTTTAAATCATTTAGGGTAGAATTATAAGCAATATTTGCTTATAATTTTAAATTTCTCATTATTGTTATTTCCTTTTTATCTGGACATCAATTATTTTATTTTTGTATTTTCTACCTTAATTATAATAATTTTTGCTCTCTGTGTAATTTTTCCATTCTCATTTAAAGTTATATACTTTGTTATTCTTTACCTAATTACTAGCTTTTATTTTTATCCTTTGTTATAGAAAAATAGCTCAATATATATCAAATAAATAGCCTAGTTTATTATATTATTGGGATGTGTCTTTGGCATTTATTTATTTCCTACTTTATCTGTTAAGCACTAAGAAAGACATATTAACATCTTCTGCTTCTATTATATTTTTGGACTGCTCTTGAATTTCTAAGAATTTGTTTATATAATTTAATGATTTTTTTAGTTTGGGGCATAAAAATTTCTACACTTTTTTAAAATGTTATGGAATTTCTTCGTCCTGTTTAACAGTGTCACACTGTCCAAAGTTCAGAAATAACAGAAGTAAAACCACTGAATCACCAAAACAGTAATTAGAATAATTTTGTTGTGCACAAACCAAAAAGTTTGCAAACCAAGGGCACTCAAGCCATACATAGAGTGAGGCTCAGGTGGGGTACAATGTTATAAAGCAGCTTACAGAGTAAGTTCATAGTCTTCACTGTGATTGGTTATATTATTTGAATTTTCTCCAGTAATAGGGATCTGGTTAGTGGTTACCTCATACAAACCTTGGAAAACAGTTCAAGTGTTGTTTATGATTTTCAGAGCACAAGCAAGAAATGACCTATGTCAAGTCAATCTTGCAAAGTCAGCTAAATTAAGCTTTTTTTTTTTTTTGTATGACCAAACTGGTTGGGTGTGCTCAGGGAATTTTCAAGGCTGGTTTCCACTTGTTTTTTATTTTTAACAATGGTGAATCCTAATCCTACAGATTTACTGTAACTCCAGTTGTTTTGTTTGCTTTTTGGTTATGTAGATTTTCCTACCTTCTTACTCTTTCTGCGTTGTTTCATTTTATGTGTATCCATGACAAGAGGTTCTCCCTCAGATATTATTTTGACCCAGTCTAGTATTTACCTTTCAGTTAAAGATAACATATTCACAGTTATTCCATAAATGTGTATTTACTTCTATCATCCCATTTTAGAGCTCCTATGTCAAGCTTCCTTGCTGTTTTCTTTTTGCCATTGTATTGAGGTATAAATGCTATTTTAATTTGTGTTTTCAACCATCCATCTTGTTTTCAATGCTGTATGTCATCTTCTTTTAAAATATTTAAAGATATGTCTCTCATAAAAGCCAAGAACTGCAAATAACCCGAAGTTCACCCACAGTGGAAGACATTAGTTAATGTCTGAATAGACAATGAAATCCTATAAAGTAATAAAAGTAAACAAACTAAGCTATCTCAATAGCATGGATGAAATAAATTGTTGACTCAAAACATAAAATAATGCATATATTCTATTCATAGAAAGTTCAAAAACAGGCAAAAGCAAACTGTATTGGAGAAGGAAATGGTAACCCACTCCAGCATTCTTGCCTGCAAAATTCCATGGACAGAGCCTGGAGGACTAAAGTCCGTGGGGTCGCAAAGAGTCAGACATGACTGAACGACTGAGCACAAATTGCTATCCTAAGGCAACGAAAGTTAGGACGAGGGGACGTTAGTGGGGAGGGATGGAATTGCATCAGAGAGGAGCTGAGAAAGCTTCTGGGGAGATGGGAGAAGGCACTTTCTTATTCAAGTGGCGGTTACGCTGGTGTCACGTCGTGATTGCCTGCCACACCTTGCACGTCTGTTCTGTGCAGGATTCTGTGTCCCTTTTGGGTGGGCTTCCCTGGTAGCTTAGATGGTAACGCATCTGCCTGCAGCACAAGAGACCCGAGTTTGATTCCTGGGTCAGGAAGATCCCTGGGTCGGGAAGATCCGCTGGAGAAGGAACTGGCTACCCACTCCAGTATTCTTGCCGGGAAAATCCCATGGACGGAGGAGCCTGGCGGGCTACAGTCCATGAGGTCTCAAAGAGTCAGATATGACTGAGCGACTAACACTTTAGAACACTGTATAGAACGTTACAATGAAGAAAAATAATCTCACACATAACCGTAATGTTTTAAAAAACTATGTCAGAAAATACAGATCCATTTAGTAGCTTTTATGTAACTTAAAAACACTTCTGTTTTTACTTGTACCCCACCCTCAACTCTTACTTTCTGTTTTTGTTAGTATTGATATGACTTTTCATTTTTTTTTATTTTTATCACCCTTCAAAAACTGTTTAAGACCTATTCAATTGACTTTACACTATAATTACAATAATAGTCTAGATTCCATTCTATTTCAGATTTTTTTTCAATGTTTACCATTAGTCACTTTCTATAAAATAGTCCCATTCTAAATGTGAGTTTTCTTTTTCTTTTTTCTATCTTTTTAAAAATTTCTCATGGCTTGAAATGAGTACAGTATTGGTGGTATACTTTTTTTCAGCAAATTAAAATCTGAAAATTGTACAATTATATTCTTCTGTAAATGAAAACTCAATTAAGTAAAAAACTCTAAGGACAGACATATTTCTTCCTCAAAATTCTGAGTCTTGACTCATTTCTTCTCGAATTCAATGTTTCAGAAGAAAACTCTGAGTGTAAGGTCATTCAAAACACCAGGATCCTTTCGTTATATCTCCAGGGCGCATGGACCATGTCATCTTCTTTCTCATCAGGTTCATCCCTTTATTCTCCTCATCTGAATTCTGGAAAAGCTTCCCACTTATCTTCCATATTATGATCCCTTGTATCATAGGAAAAGCTTTTCCATTTTAATCTTTCTAACGCAAATTTTAGTCCTACGCATGCAGATTTTAAATGGGTTATTACACTTTGATTCTCTTTCTTCTTTTCCTCCCTCATCCAACTCATGTTGAATTTTTATGTTCTATGTCTCCTAGCTAGTTCCCTTTCTAAACTGTCTTTTGTTTTATTATCTCATGCTCTTCTTCATATTTTCTAGAGTTTTATTGAAAGCGTAAAGAGCCTATTCTTTGTTCTCTTTCCCAAGGAAACTCTTTGCCTTAGAAACAAAGCTTCTTTGCTACCCTCTTCCTTTCAGGACTCAGAACATTTGCTTTGGTACCACACTGAGCTGTTCTGATGTGGTGCCTCCATATTTAATGAGGATAGCTTATGCTCTTTGGTTTCCGCTCACTGATTTTTACATTTCTCTTACAATGGGCTTTGTGGACTTTAAGCAGCAAGGTTACTTTCTATAAATTACATGTGTAGCTGGCTGTTCCAGAGGCTGAGGAAATGAAGGGGGAACTCTTTCTGGTGGTCTACTCTGCTAACGATCAACTTTGGGTCTTTTCTCTTTGGTTCATCCGTAACGACAGGTGCGTGGAGGATCTTACCCAGTCTGCTTTCCCAGGCTGCTGCTTACCACATCAAATAGAAAACGCCATGTGTCTGGAAGAAACCTCACCTCACAGGCAGCTTTCTTCTTGATGTGAACCCTGTACACACTCTAGAGTCTCCTAACACAGTGCTTTCCTCTGCTATGGGTCCACATTGGATCCATGTCCATGAACAAAGGTCAAGAGGACATCCTGGCCTTTCTCCAAGGTCCACCATGGCATGCAGGGCTCAGTCTCCAGACGAATCACCCGTGGGGCATTTCTGAAAGTATCCATCTGCCCTGTATCCTCCTTGCTTTGCTTCATTTTGGAAAAATCTGAATTAAATATAAAAGAAATTATTCAATGTTTCCAACTTTTTTAGGGGCTCCTTTCCATAATTTGCAATGGGGATGTCTGCTTCCTGATTTATTTTTTTTTTGCAGTTATTGCTAAAGAGAGTTGAGGTGGAAGTGGTGTGTTATACAAATGATCACAGCCATTCTTACCTGAAGGTCATAATACAATTTTTTTATTAATTTATTTATTTGTTTGTTTTTGGCTGCACTGGGTCTTTGTTGCTGCCCAGGCTTTCTCTAGCAGTGATGAGCAGAAGCTATTCTCTAGTTGTGGTGTGTGGTTCTCATTGTTCTCATTGCCATGGCTTCTCTTGTTGCAGATCACAGACTCTAGGGCATGGAGGCTCAGTAGTTGTGGCAGAAGGGCTTAAATGCCCTGCATCATGTGGGATCTTCCCAGATCAGGGATCAAACCCATGTCCCCTGCATGGGCAGACAGATTCTCAACCACTGGTCCACCAGAGAAGTCCTAAATATGTTTAAATTAACTCATGAGCCAGAAATTCCAAAATTTCCCAGGTGAGTCATCCTTGAGGAAAGAAAAGCAGTGAGAGAGAGGTAAAGTGAACACCCTTAGGGATCACAGTCTTGGTGAGTCTCCAACCTTCCGTTGTTGTTTGTGTGAACTATCTCCTTCAGTCTGCTTTTAGTTCAGTTTTCAGGTGAGTCACCTCAAAATTTCAAGCTGCAAAATGGCCCAGCTGCAGCAAGGAGCAGGGATGCTTCCCAGAATCTTGTGAAATAACATGATTTATGACCAGAATTACCCAGACAATATTTCTCAGGGTTATTTTTCACTCTTCCTGTCTCCCTGATAACGTTAACTCAGACAAGTGCGTGGAGCTTTGCAGTGCTAACCTAGGAAAAATGAGAAAGGCAGTATCATTATCAAATAAGAACCCACTTACAGAAATATGGTTGCACTGGATTCCATATTACACTGTGAGAGCATCAGGATGAAGTTATATATCATTCTTAAAGTCAGAAATCTCAAAATGTATGTGATTTGAGCACCCCCCCTATAATTCACTGAACAGGATGAAATAATTATTTAACAACTAGAAAAACATGATATGTATATTTCAAATGCTTCCTAGGGTGAGAAATAATTCCTGGTGGTTTTCTCTTCCCATTAAGTGAGAAAATATCTGACCAGTTGATGAAGAATAGAGCGTGTGGAAGACAAAGGAGGAACAACCACTCTCAGCTTCTACCTGCCCCTGGGCTGATGAAGGAGCCTGTATCAGAGTGAAGGGATGTACTCTCACCCAGCTACAGATTGTGATGAATCCCTTATCACCTGACTTTACACCCACTGTCCCCCAAACGCTGGATTCGGCTGCGATTGAGAAGAGGGCAAGACAAACTCCTCTGCCTTATAGTCCTGTATTCTCAAGTGATCAGATTTTAAAATGTGTCAAAGATTCCTATTCACCAGTTCTGACCATCAAATGAGCAAAATGAATGGGAAGTGCTTCATTGCCAATTTAGCCAAAAATAAGATGCTAAACACTACCACCTTCTATGCATTATCTATAATAAGTGTACATAACAAACCCAAACCAGTAATAAATAAGGCTTCATTTTGCTCAGGAGTCTGTGTTGTTGCTTTAGGTCAGGTTCGGCCGCACAGTTTGGGCCTCAGCTGGGCATACTCTCAAATTTGCAAGAAGCTGGTCATTGGCCAATCTCGTATGGCCTCAGCTGGGATGTCTGGAACAATTCAGCTCTGCTCTAAATGTCTCATTCTACAGCAAGTCAGCCAGGCATCTTTTTAGGGCAATCATGGAGGAGCAGGAGAACAAGCAAAAATATATAAGCACTTGACCTCTGCTTTGGGGGCATCACACTTGTTAAAATGCCCCTGTTCAAGGCAAGTCACAAGCTGAGCCCAGAGTCATGGGGTAGAATAGAACAAACACCCAACCCGGAGCAATGCCAAGGGAGCGGGTACAGAGAGGGATGCGGAATGGAGAACAACAATTAACGCAGGCAAGTTACTGGACTCCTCCAGCCGGTTTGTCTACTGTTTGAATCAGGGGATCCTGAGTCAACCGGTTACTTTACAACATGCCTAACCCTTTATTTAGTGCCCTCAAATCTAGAACTACTCACTCAAATAAGAGTATCTACTCAACTAACCTCAAAACAGTTGAAATTGAGTCACTGAATAATTGTGATTACTATAATCATATTAATTGTGATCATAAATAGATGAAATTTAATTACTAATGTGTAAACAAAATTGGCTCATATCGAGGTAACTCATGAAACTATGGTAAGTCCATCTTTCTCCTAATGTTCAATGCAATGCAGTATTTTTCACAATGCAAGATTATTCTCTAACAAAAGAGCACATCCTGGAGAATGGTTAAAAATCATGATTGTGCCTTAAGGTGGACACATACAAGCCAGATGTAAGCAAAGATATGAGATTCTATAAAATGACAATATAAAATCAATCTTCAGAAGTACAGTGGCTTCCCAGATGACTCAGTGGTAAAGAATCTGCCTGCCAATGCAGGATCTGCAGGAGACATGGGTTCAATTCCTGGGTCAGGATGATCTCCTGGAGAGGAAATGGCAACTCACTCCAATATTCTTGCCTGGAGAGTTCCAGGGACGGAGGAGCCTGGAAGGCTACAGTCCATGAGATCACAAAGAATCAGACACGACTGAGTGACTGAGCAAGCAAGAAGTGCAGTACAAAAGTCATCAGTGTTCTAAATAACGGTATGCAAAAATAAATTGGAAATCAAAAATACATTTCCTCAAAATAGTCATTAGAAATGTATCACCCATTATTAGCCATTCATTTAAGGTAAGTGTGTTTAAATCCTCATGATTATATCTGCACTGAGTACTTTTTCAGGAAACTCTGTGCCTACCTTCAGGATAATTAATGTTTGAAACAGAACACTTAGCTATAGGTGTTTAGTGGTCACAGAGATTTGTTTGAAATCAAACTTTGCTTCTGAAAAATTGAGTATGAATTAAATGTTAAGCAAATTTTTGAGTTATAATTTAGAGTGAATTTCCCACTTCCATCTGCTAAAATGGGAACCACAAATTGCTTGAGATGGTTTCAGTGTTTTTTGCAGAAAATAATGGAAGTCAAATTTTTAATATTAATATTCTTGCACTAAATTCAGTGGTAACCTTTCTCAATCATTGGCATAATTCTTTTTTGTTGTTTGTTTCCACAGTCTTTTTCTCCTTTTTTAATTTTTTAATTGAAGGATAATTGCTTTGCAGAATTTTGTGGTTTTCTGTCATACGTCAACAAGAATCAGCCATAGGTACACCTATTTCCCCTCCCTCCTAGACCTCCAGCCCATCGCCCTCCCCCCCCACCCACCCTAAAAGCTTGTTGCAGAGCCCCTGTTTGAGTTCCCTAAGTCATATAGCAAATTCCCATTGGCTATCTATTTTGCATATGGTATTGTAAATTTCTATGTTATTCTCTCCATACATCTCCTCTTCTCACTCCTCTCCTCCCACCTTGTCCATAGGTCTGTTCTCTATGTCTATTTCTCCAATGCGGCCCTGAAAATAAATTCATCAGTGCCATCTCTTCAGATTCCACATGTATGTGTCAGTATACAGTATTTATATTTCTCTTTCTGACTTACTTCACTCTGTATAATGGGCTCTAGTTTCATCCACCTCATCAGGACAGATTCAAATGTGTTCCTTTATATGACTGAGTAGTATTCTGTTGTGTATACGTACCACAGCGTCTTTATCCATTCATCTGTTGATGGACATCTAGGTTTCTTCCATGTTCTCACTATTGTAAACAGTGCTGCAGTGAACAGTGGGATACATGTGTCTTTTTCAGTTTTTCAGTTCCTTAGGGTATATGCCTAGGGGTGGGATTGCCAGGCACATGGTGGTTTTATTCCTACCTTTTTAAGGAAATCCATACTGTCTTCCATAGTGTCTGTATCAGTTTACATTCCCACCAGCAATGCAAGAGTGTTCCCTTTTCTCCACACTCTCTCCAGAATTTATTGTTTGCAGACTTTCTGATGATGGCCATTCTGACTGATGAGAGGTAGTATCTCATTGTAGGTTTGATTTGCATTTCTCTGATCAACAGTGATGTTGAGCACCTATTCATGTGCTTGTTGGAATCATTGGCATGATTCTTAATTTAACCTTCTGGTCTGGTCAGATGAATTTCTGGCTGGCGGGGTCATGCATGCATGCACGCTCTGTCACTCAGTCATGTCCCACTCTTTGCAACTTCATGGACTGTAGCCCTTGAGGCTCCTATGTCCATGGCACCCTCTAGGCAAGAATACTGAAGTGAGTTGCCATTTCCTACTCCAGAGGATTTTCCCAACCCAGGGATAGAACCTGTGTCTCCTGCGTCTCTTTCATTGGCAGGAGGATTCTTCACCACTGAGCCACCTGGAAAGGCTGGTAAGTTCATAGAGATAGTTAAATGAAAACTGATTGGATTTTGCATCTCTCTTCATATTTCTTGCCTCTATGATCCAAAAAGTAAAGTCACAGTAATGAGAGTTGCTTCCAACCAAAAAGACTTTGAATAAAACAGTTCTATCAAGGCTACAGAATTATACTTCATTCCTGACCCAAACCTTTTCTGGCGAGTTATCTGTGAAGTTTTCCTTCTCTTTCTTAACCCACTTTGTCTTTATCTCCAAACCAAAATAGGACTCTTTCTGAATGAAACTGCTGCACTACCAATTTTAACTCTCTTTTTATTTTATTTTATTTTTTGAGACTTAAATATGGAAGCAGATCACATAATATGGTGTGATAAGAGTCCTACCAGCAGCAGGCACCCTTTCATCGAGTTTCTCTTGTTGTCAGCACACAGGTTGTTTTAGACATTCAATTCTGCTGAGGTGCTTTCAGGGGCCATGGGATACAGCAAAGTCTCCTCGTCCACAGAGGAGCATATGAAACACTAGGAACATAAAGTCTTTTCAGCAATCCTCAAAGGAAAAATGGAAAGTTTCTTCCTTTTGTACTGCTGAGACATCCCCCGCCTTTGTCGATTTCCAGTCCCAGCTGTCATATGGAATGAACAAAATCGCAAAAGTAGCTGTTTGTAAGAGAAGGTCCATTGCCTCCAAAATCTAATATTAGTGCAATTTGAATAAGCATTCAGATAAAGATAAGGAACCAGCACCATTAGAATTTTATGGAAACATATCAGGAAACAAAAAGGCAGATTTGTGGCTTCCTGCTCTTAAACAAAAAAAGGGACTTAGCTAATAGCTAAAATGTACCAGAATAATGAAAACAACAAATCTTAATTTCTGTCCTTTGCTTCCACTGCCTAACACCAGTGGAAGTGATTTTTGTCAACTGTTGTTTCTACATCCTGCCAAGCCTTCCCTACATTAACCTAAGTAACATTCATAAAATTGTTCTTTTGAAGATCAACATGATTGCTTTACATTTTCTCCTTACTTTATTATAAAGTACAGTACACAAACAGAAAAAAATGCATGAAAGAAAAATAAATGTCAAGAATGTATCACAAAGAAAACAGTTACAGCTTCCCTGATGGCTCAGACAGTGAAGAATCTACCTGCAAGGCAGGAGACCCAGGTTCGATCCCTGGATCAGGAAGATCCCCTGGAGAAGGGAGTGGCAACCCACTCCAGTATTCTTGCCTGGAGAATTCCTTGGACAGAGGAGCTTGGTGGGCTACAGTTGCAAAGAATGGGACAGGACTGAGTGGCTAACACTTTCACTTTTCACCACATTCCTGGGCAGGAAACAATATTGTCAGCATCCCAGGAGCATTCCAGCCTGTTCCTTCTCAATAACAAAGTCTCCCCTCTCCCCAGATATGCTCTTTATCCTCATGCCTAACACTGGAGTTTAGTATTCCCTGTTTTGTACGTTTTTGTGTATGGAATTACGTTTCCATCTTGTTACTAAATTGTGTCTAACTTACATCACTCAGCATTATTGTGGTGAGATTCACCCATCCATTGCATGCAAGGGTAGTTCATTTATTTTTTATTGTACAGGTATTTGCACTGTATGACCAACTATTCCACAATTTTATTTACCCATATGGCACAAAGTGAAGAAGAACTAAAGAGCCTCTTGATGAAAGTGAAAGAGGAGAGTGAAAAAGTTGGCTTAAAGCTCAACATTCAGAAAACTAAGATCATGGCATTTGGTCCCATCACGTCATGGCAAATAGATGGGGAAACAGTGGAAACAGGGTCAGACTTTATTTTGGGGGGCTCCAAAATCACTGCAGATGACTGCCCATGACTGCAGCCATGAAATTAAAAGACACTTGCTCCTTGGGAGAAAAGTTATGACCAACCTAGACAGCATATTAAAAAGCAGAGCCATTACTGTGTCAACAAAGGTCCATCTAGTCAGGCTATGGTTTTTCCAGTGTTCATGTTTGGATGTGAGAGTTGGATTATAAAGAAAGCTGAGTGCCGAAGAATTGATGCTTTTGAGCTGTGGTGTTGGCGAAGACTCTTGAGAGTCCCTTGGACTGCAAGGAGATCCAACCAGTCCATCCTAAAGGAGATCAGTCCTGGGTGTTCGTTGGAAGGGCTGATGTTGAAGCTGAAACTCCAATCCTTTGGCCATCTGATTTGAAGAACTGACTCATTTAAAAGGACCCTCATGCTGGGAAAGATTGAGGGCAGGAGGAGAAGGGGATGACTGAGGATGAGATGGTTGGATGGCATCACCGACTCAATGGTCATGAGTTTGGGTAAACTCCAGGAGTTGGTGATGGACAGGGAGGCCTGGCGTGCTGCAGTTCATGGGGCTGCAAAGAGTCGGACATGACTGAGCGACTGAACTGAACTGAACTATTGATATGCATTTAGGTTGTTCCCAATTTTAACTGTAATAGATATTATTGCTGTGAACATTTCTTTTTCTTTTCCACTATAAGTTATTTTAAGATATTGAGTAGGGTTCCCTGTGCTACACAGTAGGACTGTGTTATTTCTCTATTGTATATATGTTGTTTTTATTCAGCCACTAAGTCATAACCGACTCTTTGCGACCCTACAGACTGAAGCTTGCCAGCCTTCTTTTATCTCCTGGAGCTTGCTCAAACTCATGTCCATTCAGTCGGTGATGCCATCCAACCACCTCATCCTCTGTTGTCCCCTTCTCCTCCTACCCTCAATCTTTCCTAGCCTCAGGGTCTTCCTTTTCCAATGAGTGTGTTCTTCACATCAGGTAGCCAAAGTATTGGAATTTCAGCATCAGTTTTTCCAATGAATATTCAGCGTTGATTTCCTTTAGGATGGACTGTTTTGATCACCTTGCTGTCCTAGGGGCTCTCAAGAGTCCTCTCCAACACCGAAGTTCAAAAGCACCAACTCTTCAGCACTCAGCCTTCTTTATGGTCCAACTCTCACATCCGTACATGGTTACTGGAAAAATCATAGCTTTGATGATATGGACATTTGTCAGCAAAGTGATGTCCCTGCTTTTTAATATGCTGTATAGGTTTCTCTTCCAAGGAGCAAGTGTCTTTTAATTTCATGGCAGCAGTCACCATCCACAGTGATTTTGCATATGCTAATCCCAAACTCTCCTTTATCCCTCCTTCTTCTTTACCCTTTGGTAAACATAAATTTGGTCTCTGTCTGTGAGTCTGTTTCTGTTTTAAAACTAAGTTGCTATAAACATTCTTTTTACAGTTTCATAATGCACACATGCATATGTATCTGCTAGATAATTAGGAGTAAAGTTTCAGGAGCATGGAATATACATATATTAAGACTAATAGATAATTAGCAATTGTACTGATGCCTGCTTTTGTCAGCAGTAAATGGAAGTGGTTGTTCCAGGGACTCTCTTTATATTTGATATTGTCAGTCATTGTAGCTTTACCACTTTGGGGTGAACATTTTACCTCACTGTATGTTTAATTTGCAATTATATTTATATTTATATAATTATAAATATATAACTGCTATATAAATATATAACTGTTAATTATAAAGCAAAGCACTTTTTTATGTACGCTCATTGGCCATTGGATGTTGCCTTTTCTAAAATGCCTTTTCAACCCACTTGACTATTTTCCTATTGTCATGTTTTCCTTATTGATTGCTGGTGGTTCTTTCATAATCTGAATACAAGCTTTTTGTCAGTTACTTGTTAGGGAAATGTATTCTGTCACTCTTTTTTATTAGTTTCTCCATGACATATCTTAATTTTGGTATCACTATAGTCTTGCCTTTCTTAGAGTCTTAAGTAAATGAAATAATATATTATGTAGTCAGTTGTGCTGACATAATATTTTTAAGGTCTATTCATGTTGTATGCATTAAAATTTTATTACTTTTTATTTCTAAATATTATTCCATAATACAGAAATACCACAATTTATTGTTTGTTTATGCATTCACCACCTGTGACATTTTTGGGTTTATCTGTACTATCATACTCAGCCCCTTCTATTTGTCTCATTAATTCTTCATTTTTTCTTCTTTTGTTTGGGTAAAGTATTTTTATTATTCCATTATTTTGGTCACTATTATATTGGTAGTACTATCTGCCCTTGCAATTTTTTGGTGGCTTCCTTAAATGTGACAGTAGTTATCTGCCAGTTATCAAATGCTGGTCTGGAAGAAGCACAAGCTGGAATCAAGACTGCCAGGAGAAATATCAATAACCTCAGATATGTAGATGACACCACCCTTCTGGCAGAAAGTGAAGAGGAACTAATAAGCCTCTTGATGAAAGTGAAAGAGGAGAGTAAAAAAGTTGGCTTAAAGCTCAACATTCAGAAAACTAAGATCATGGCATCTGGTTCCATCACTTCATAGCAAATAGATGGGGAAACAGTGGAAACAGTGTCAGACTTTATTTTTTTGGGCTCCAAAATCACTGCAGATGGTGATTGCAGCCATGAAATTATAAGACACTACTCCTTGGAAGGAAAGTTATGACCAACCTAGATAGCATATTAAAAAGCAGAGTCATTACTTTACCAACAAAGGTCTGTCTAGTCAAGGCTATGGCTTTTCCAGTGGTCATGTATGGATGTGAAAGTTGGACTGTGAAGAAAGCTGAGCACCGAAGAATTGATGTTTTTGAGCTGGTGTTGGAGAAGACTCTTGAGAGTCCCTTGGACTGCAAGGGGATCCAACCAGTCCATCCTAAAGGAGATCAGTCCTGGGTGTTCATTGGAAGGACTGATGCTGAAGCTGAAACTCCAATACTTTGGCCACCTCATGCTAAGAGTTGACTCACTGAAAAAGACCCTGATGCTGGGAAGGATTGGGGGCAGGAGGAGAAGGGGGCGACAGAGGATGAGATGGCTGGATGGCATCACCGACTCAATGGACATGAATTTGGGTAAACTCCGGGAGTCGGTGATGGACAAGGAGGCCTGGCATGCTGCGATTCATGGGGTCGCAAAGAGTCAGACACAACTGAACGACTGAACTGAACTGAATATTACTTGGCACTTTTTCTCTTTTACAGATCAATGCAAATAACTTGGAAGATTTTAACTTGACTCATTCCCCTTCTACTTATATGATATGGTCATATTTTCTTATAAGGTTCTACTATTTTTTTAACATGGTCATTATTCATTTAAATCTGTTTATTTGTTCCTCATTTTCATTGTACTTTATTTCTCTCTGTATCTCAAATTTTGAGCCTGAATAATGTTCCTTCTGTCTTTGGTGTAGTTTAAGAGTGATAAATTCTCCTGGTTTTTACTTATCTGAAAAATGCTGTTTATCTATTTTTGGAAGGTATTTTCACTGAGTATAGAATTCTCCACAGCAGTTATTTACTATGAACGCTTTAAAGATAACATTTCATTACCTTCTAGCTTTTGTTGTTTCTCTTCTGAAGTCAGCTTGTCACTCTAATAGTTGTTCCCTTGAAAGTAGCTTGTTTTTTTCTCCTCTGGTTGCTTTTATTACTTGTTCTTTGTTTTTGATTTTCAGATGTTATATTATGACAAGTCTATGTTGGTTTGTTTGTTATTTTCCTGTTTGAGGTCTGTAGATATGATTGAATATGTGACAATATGTTTTGCTAACTTTGGAAAACTCTCAGATCCACTCCCTCTCGCCAACTGCTTCTGGCCCATTATGTTTTCAGTGCTCCAGGGGCTCCGAATCATTTTTTCACAGTGGTGTTTACACTATATTTCCTAATTTTAACTCTCCATACTTCACTTTGTATTTTGAAGTTGTACATTTTCTATGTGGTTCTTTTCCATATGGATTTGACTTTAATGCAATAGGAATTGAGATAATTTAGAGTGTGACTTCAGTCCCTTCAAGGACTGGCTGGATTCCAGTTTACTCTGACTCTTGTTTTGGGCTCTCAATCCAAAATAAGAAAATTTACCCTGTCCCACCAGAAAGTCCTGGACTGTAATTTTCTTGTCCCCAGCTACAGATTTCTTAAAAATTTTTGCACAGTACCTCAACTCCTCAAGTATCTCTTCCAGGTTTAGCAGATGCAAAAGAACAGCCCTAAATCCCAGACTCACCTTTCTGAGGGAGTTGTTTCTCTAGTGATTTCAAACAGATAAACCATTTTGTAATATTTTGTTCATATTTTCTAGTTCTTAGTGTGAGGTTTAATCCAACTTACCCTGTTCATCATTGCTGGAGAATAATTTATTTGGTTTAAAATTGAATATTTCTTCTGTAATCATCAGTTTAATCCTCTGAAACATTTAATTTTATTGCTTATTTTAAGATTTTCTTTTCACTTCCATCAAACTGTGCATTTCTGATTTCCATCTATAACCCCTATATTTCCACATATACTCTATGTATGTGTATAATATGTGTATTTCAGGACTTTGTTTTCCCTCTATATGCATGCTTTTGAACGTGTGTCTGTCCGGACAAATAGCTCTTCATACACACACTTCAATAAGTGTGTCTGCTCTCACAGCTGCAGCTATGTCAGTGACTTCCACCACATCCTCTTCGGTCCTGAAATATCCTTTGTGCGTATGTCTCATATTTCTAACTACATAGAGGTCAACTCCATTGAGATGCCCAGTCTTCATGTATCATTAAACTTGTCGGTCACCTCCCTCCCAACTAAACTATTTTGAAGGGATGTAGGACACCAGGAAGGGGGGCGAAAAGAGCATAAGGAAATACACATGCCCAAAGAGCCACAGTCAACTATTTGTTGACTTCATAAATTCAGAAAAGAAATATTAGGGAAGCAAAGATGATTCCAAGTTTGCTTTCTTAGAAGATATAAAAGTACTTCCCTTTGAAGTTAATTAGTTGGCTGGGAAGAAAGCTGTTCTGGGGAGATAGGTGCTATGCTTATCTTCTTTTTACTCATCTCCCCACCCCCATCCCACTCCTTCACCACCACCTCCATTAGAAATAAATCTTGAGTAATGCTCTCATAGTAGTCTTCCTGTTGCTATTGTTTAGTCACTCAGTTGTGTCCAACTCTTTTACAACTCCATGGACTGTAGCCCAGCAGGCTCCTCTGTCCATGGATTCTCCAGGCAAGAATACTGGAGTAGGTAGCCATTCCCTTCTCCAGGAGGCTTTCCCAACCCAGGGATCAAACCCAGACTTCCTGCATTGCAGGCAGATTCTTTACCATCTGAGCCACCAGGGATGGCCAGTATTCTTCCTAAAACACGCTGTTACTCACATGACTCCAAATATAAGGAATCCAGAGTATCATCTCATCTTCTGTGCCAACTCCAAACAACTCTGCCTAATTTTCAAGGCTATTTATAATGTTCTTATTCTACCTAGCCATTGTTTTTCATAATGCAATCTCTGTTCCAATCAAACTTCTGCAAAATACTTAATTTTATTCCATACTTTCCAACTGTTCTTTATGCTGATCTCAAGCCTGAAAGGCTTTCTCTACTTCCCTAAACTCTTATTAGTCTTAATTATTCTTCAAGATTCAATTCAAGTTCCACCTCTGTCACAAAGCCCTCTGAAACTATATCAGCTCATGCTGCTCCCAGCATTCTCTCAGAAACCTATTACAGGAGGATAACATCAGCAAAATGAAAACATAAGAATTTCTAGATTTTGTCCATCCCAGAAACATCCAATTGAACAACTATTCCCCTGCAAGAAAACACCTTCACAAGATCCAAGGATTCCAGGTAAGGGATTATAGTACCTGAGTGAAGCATAGAAATAAGGAAGGACTCATTGAGGAGGGTAGGAGAGAAAATTCATGCTCCCCCGGTCCATCACAGGTCCCCCAAGACCAGAAAGCCCAGCATGAACAGAAACACCCTCCCTGGTAGAAGGAGAGTGAAGTGAACACCAGACTTCCCCTCAAACCCCAGACCCTGCCTATCCCATCATCAGGCTTACCCCTTCAGTCCTAGGTAACCCTCTGCAAGTTCCCACAAGCCCAGACCAACCCCTCACTTATCCCAGTGCCCACTGGCTCCCATGGCCTCCAGGTTCCCAATCAGCCCCTGCAAATTGGGGCTCCATGTGGGCACCCACAAACCCAGACTTCTGTCTGGGCCCAGAAACAGGCCAACTACGGTGGAGAAAGCCTTTCAACTCACTCCAGCACCAGTCAGCCTCTGTGATCTTACCTTCCAAGCCAACTCCCATGAACCCAGTTTCTAGAATGGCTCCCTCCAAACCAGGCTCCGAGTCAGTGCTGTCTGACACCCTACCCAGACTCCAGACCCACCCATGAAGATCCATGAACTGTCTGACCAAGAATTCAGAATCATCCTCTTAAAGAAATAGCATGAACCACAAGAAAACACAGGACAATCACATGCAAAAGGATGAAACTGAATCCCTATCTTAATACTATTCCAAAAAATTCACTCAATATGCATTAAACACTTAAATGTAAGACCCCAAACTATAAAACTGCTAGAAGAAAGGATAAGGAAGAAACTCCTTGACATTACTCTTGCAAACAAAATTTTAGACACAGCACCAAAAAGTACCAGCTAAAACAGCCAAAATCAGTAAGCGGGACTACTCCAAACTGAAAAACTTCCACACAGGAAAAAAAAAAATCAGAAAAACACAAATTTAACCCATGGACTGGGAAAAAATATTTGCAAACCATCTATCTGATAAGGGGCTAATACCAAAAATGTATAAGGAACTCATACAACTCAAGAGCAAAATAACAACCAACCAGCTAAAAACTGGCAGAGGACCTGAATAGACATTTTTATCAAGAAGATACATAGATGGTCAGCAGACAAATGAAAAGATGTTCATTATTAATCATCAAGGAGGTGAAAATAAAAATGAGATAGAACCTCACACTTGTCAGAATAGCTATCATGAAAAACGCAAGATACAAGTGTTGAGAAGGGTGTGGAGAAAAGTGAACCCTATGCACTGTGAGTGGATGTGTAAATTGATGCAGCCACTGTGGAGAATAGTGTGGTTTCTTTAAAAATTAAAAATATAACTACCACATGATCTAGCAATCCCATTTCCAGGTATATATCAAAAGAAAATAAAACCAATATCTCAAAGAGATATCTATATCCATATGTTGACTGTAGCATTATTTACAACAGCCAAGAGAAGGAAGCAACCGAAATATCCATGAAACTGGGGAATGGACAAAGCAGATGTGGTATATATATAAAATGGAATATTATTAGACCACAAAAAAAGAAAATCCTGACATTTGCAACAACATGGATGAACCTTCAGGGAATCATGCTAAGTAAAATAAATCAGACAGGAAATGACAAATGCCATATGTCCTTACTTATATGTGGAATCTAAAAAAGCTGAACCCATCAAAACAGAGAATAGAATGATGGTTGCCAGGGGCTGAGGGTGTGGGAAATGAGGACATGTTCAAAAGGTACATATCCCAGTGACAAAATGAATAAGTTCTGGGGATTTAATGTTTTAATACAACAGGCTAACTATAATTACAGAATTATACTATATACTATAAGGAAGTAGATCTTACATGTCATCACCTTGAAATAAAAGGTAATTATGTGAGAAAATGAAGATGTTAACTAATCTTATCATGGTAAACATTTCACATTATGTATGTGTATCAAAGCATCACCTGATCATTCTCTCTCCCCCATATAACTTTAGCTGAATGAGTAGTAGCACTAGGAATCTATGAATAAATAATAAAAAGGAAAGGGGGAGATGTCTTTAGTCTTACATGATTTCATAGCAAGGTATACAAAGATATTTAAATCAGACACTAATTGAAACTAACTAAAGCGTCAAGCAATCCATTACAGAGCCCAATTCTTTATTTTGATTAAATACATCAGACCCCTTAACCTACCTGCCTATAAAGCGAAAGTCTCTTCTGGGTTCGTAAACATTTGCTTCAGTTTCTGCTGCCCTTTTATACACAATGTCTATGACACTATAAAATGTTATGAGACAGGTAAAGCAAGAAAACATGACCCATAATGAAGAAAAAATACTCAATAGAATAAAGTTACAATAATCAAGATAGCGTGATATTGCTGAAAGAATAAACAAATTAATGGAACACACAGCAATGTGGGTGTGTGCGACTCTGTGCAACCCTATGGACTGTAGCCCACCAGACTCCTCTGTCCATTGGACTTCCCAGGCAAGAATACTAGAGTGGGTAGCCGATCCCTTCTCCAGGAGATCTTCCTGACCCAGGGATCGAATTCAGGTTTCTTGCATTGTAGGCACATTCTTTACCATCTGAGCCACAAGGGAAGTTCAGCAAATAGTAGACCCACACAAATATTGTCAGCTGATCTTTGACAAAGGAGCAAAGGCAATACAATGGAACAAACGTAGTCTTTTTAACAAACGTTGCTGGAACAACTGGACATTCACGTGCAAAAAAAAATAAAATGAACCTACACATAAATCTGGCACCCTTCAAAATTAACTCAAAATGGATCACAGACCTAAATATATACACAAAACTATAAAACTCCTAGAAAATAACATAGGAGAAAATCTTGATAATATTGGCTATGGCAATAATTTTTTAGATTCCGCAGCAAAGAAATAATATACAAAAGGGATAAAATTGATAAGTTGGGCTTCATTAAAATTAAAAACTTCTACTCAGTAAGGACAATGTCAAGAGAAGAGAAGAGTAGGAGATTTCCAAAGAGCAAGAGAAAATATTTGCAAAAGACACATCTGATAAAATACAGTTACCCTAAATATAAAAAGAACTTTTAAAGCTTAATGATAAGAAAATTAATCACTCAGTGAGCAAATGACCTGAACTGACACCTCACTGAAGAAGATATGCAGGTGGCAGAAACACTTATAAAAAGATGTTCAACATCACATGTTATTAGAGAATTATGAATTAAAACAATAATGAGATACCACTATACATTTAGCAATACTCAGTGCTAAAAAAGAAAGGAACTATCAAGCCACAAAAAGACATTTGTTCAGTCTCTAAGTCCTGTCCGACTCTTTGCGACCCCATGGACTGCAGCACGCCAGGCTTCCCTGTCCTTCACTACCTCCTAGACTTTCCTCAAACTCATGTCCATTGAGTCAGTGCTGCTGTCCAACCATCTCATCCTCTGCCACCCCCTTCACCTCCTGCCCTCAATCTTTCCCAGCATCAGAGTCTTTTCCAATGAGTTGGCTCTTTGCATCAGGTGGCCAAATATTGGAGCTTCAGCTTCAGCATTGGAGGAGACTCAAATGCATATTACTAAGTGAGAGAAGCCAAACTGAAAAGGCTACTCACTGTATGACATTCTAGAAAAATGTATGACATTCTAGAAAAAGTAAATAAAAGAATTAAAGGTCAGTGGTCACCAGGGTTACTCAGGATAGAAGCAGGATTTACCCCCCACTTAGCAGTCAACCACTGCAGCCACCCCCAACTGTGCACCCTAAGGAAACTCAAAATCAGAAGCACTGGATACTTGCCCCAGATAGCTGAGGAGCATATCAAAGAAGTGATTTAATAAGCCCAGACTTCACATTTTCCCATACATGGAAAAATGCTAAATTCCTTAACTTGAGATATCTGATTTTCTTCAATTAACTGCAATTTTTTGATGTTCTGACTACCTGATCTTTTGTTGCAAAAACTCTTATCCTTGCCTTGCCTCTTTGGAGCAGTCCCTCAGAGTTATCTGAGTTCCTGTGTCCCAGGCTTAAGCCCTCAGAAAGCCCGCCAAACAAAATATCAGTTCAGTTCAGTCACTCAGTAGTGTCTGACTCTTTGCGACCCCCATGGACGACAGCATGCCAGGCTTCCCTGTCCATCATCAACTCCTGGAGCTTGCTCAAACTCATGTCAATCGAGTCAGTGACGCCAACCATCTCATCCTCTGTCATCTCAACTTTTAGATTGTGCTTTTTTTTCAGTCAAGAACAATCATAATGTCAGGACCCAGGTGGCACAGTGGTAAAGAATGCACCTGCCAATACAGGAGACGCAAGAGACATGAATTTGATCCCTGGATCAGGAAGACCCCCTTGGAGTAGGAAATGGCAACCCACTCCAGTATTCTCTCCTGGAAAAATTCCATGAACATAGGAGCCTGGTGGGCTACAGTTCATGGGGTCGCAAACAGTCAGACATGATTGAGTGCACACAAGACACTGAAGTCCTCAGAATGTCCACCAAATAAAACACAACTCCTAACTTTTAGGTTGTTTTTTTCAGTTGAGAACAATCTGCCATGAAGATATAATGTCAGAACAATAATACATGTTAGAAACCAGCAACAGATGCCATGTACATAAAAATTTAAGAAATGATCATAGGGACAGTTCAAAAAGGAGAAAATGGATGGACTACTCGAAAAAGAAATGCTATTGGCTTAACTGACAAGCAATTTAGAACAAGAAGATTGCTTTCTTATCTTACAATTTTTGACTATCTAAAGCAAATCCAGATCGTTTAAAATATAAATGTTTATTTTTTAAAAAGAAAGCTAAATGCATCTAGAGTAGGAAACAACATTCAATCTTGGAAGTGTCTGGCAATGGAAACCTTTTAATAAATGATTAGAAGAATAAAAATGGAACTGTACCTAGGGGCTATATTCCATCCCTATAGAATCTAGAAAATGGGTGGTTATAAGTTTATATTCTAGTTTGAAACAATTGAGTACAAGGTGTGTATTTTACCCTTTTTCCTTTCCTCTATAGCACCTAATTGGAGAAGGCAATGGCACCCCACTCCAGTACTCTTGCCTGGAAAATCCCATGGATGGAGGAGCCTGGTGAGCTGCCGTCTACGGGGTCACACAGAGTCGGACACGACTGAAGTGACTTAGCAATAGCACTTAATACAGTGCTGAGATCTACACATTAAATTTTCAGTAAATTCACCAATGACTGATTCATCATAAATACCACGCTTCTTCTTAGAAGACAAGAAAATTTGCTTGTGGGATTTTCATTTAAAAGAATTATGCTAGTCATCAAAATTTTCACCCTGCCATCTGTTCTCAACATTACTTTATTTCAAACTAGGTTTAGCATAGCAAAGCATATGAATTTTACATTAGAAATGAGAAGTATGTAAAAGTTTGTTTTCTAA
Source organism: Cervus canadensis (assembly GCF_019320065.1). Classification (NCBI taxonomy): domain Eukaryota; kingdom Metazoa; phylum Chordata; class Mammalia; order Artiodactyla; family Cervidae; genus Cervus; species Cervus canadensis. The sequence continues at coordinate 3,808,880 of NC_057412.1, read as the reverse complement.
ACTATATTTCGTGGTAAATGCTTATTTTGAAGACCTTATGTGCATGTGGGCTGTTAGAATTCGTTATCACTTAAACTACTTCCTATAAAGGTGAGGATCAGCGAGATTTAGAGTATCACTTACATTGCACAGCATGTGTGTTTTTATATACTCTCAAAATGAATTTCTGTGTTTAAAAAAAATCCAAAATAAGTAAATCACTAGGTCACAATTTAACAGTATGTGTCTCAGAAGTCCTGAGTCCCTGGCTTGCCCTCTGAGTGGTTTTAGGCTTACAATTCAGAAGGCTAGAAAATGAGTTATTAAATCTAGATTTTAGATTCTAAAATACTGCTATAAACAGAGTCTTCTACCTTCTAGATTTTAGGTGTCAATAGTCAGCCTCTTTTGAAGTGGAATAAGTAGGATATGCAGAAATGGTCTGGGGTATCTGGAAGGACTATGTACTTGAGATATCTCATTTATATGTATTAATAACTAGAGAGTCATTTGAGTTAAAATTATTTTCCTATAAAATGCAACTATATGGTGGGAAGGAGAGTCATATTAGTTAGACACATAACACCTAATATCTGAAATCTTCAAAGAAAGGGATAAAATTTTATATTGGAGAGAGGCCAGGATTAAAAAAAAAAAAAAAAAGACGACCATTTTGGGGCACAGAACACAGTCAGAAAAGACTGCTCTGGAGCGGGGAGGGAGTAGCAAGAAGTGGTATTCCAATGAGAAACTAAAAGGTTCCAGAGTTCAGGAATCAGAACAGAAAAGAGCGGACATGGTGAAGCCAAATCCAGCATCTGTGGGCTGACACCAAATTCATTCTCAGAGCCTGAAGAGCTTAAGGTGAAGCAGAGAGGAACGGGCTTCCCTGGAGCTCAGAGAGTAAAGAATCTGCCTCCAATGCAGGAGACCCAGGGGACATGGGTTTAGTCCCTGGGTGGGGAAGATCTCCCTAAAGAAGAGAATGGCTGCCCACTCCAGTATTCTTGCCTGGGAAATCCCATGGACAGAGGAGCCTGGCAGGCTACAGTCCATGGGGGTCACAAAGAGTCAGACACAGTTGAGCTACCAACAGTCACAGAGAAGAATAGCTTTATTGCTTTGCCAGGCAATGTAGGCCACAGCAAGCTGATGCCCTCGAAACCGTGTCCCAACCTGGATAGTGAGGGGTTTCATAGTAACAGTTCAAAGAGGGTGTACTAGCTCATGGACATTCTTCTGATTGGTTGACGGTGAGGTAAGTGGGAGTCAGAAGCATCAACCTTCCCATTCCAATGTTTTTGGGGTCTCTGTGCTTGAGACCACACCTGCTCAGTCTTGTCTGACTCTTTGTGACCCCATGGACTGTAGCCCTCCAGGGTCATCTGTCCATGGGATTATCTGACAAGAATACTGGAGTGGGCTGCCATTTCCTCCTACCACGGAATCTTCCTGACCCAGGGATCAAACCCATCTCTCCTATATCTCCTGCATTGACAGGCAGATTTTTTTTTTAACCTAGGAGCCAACTGTGAAGCCCATGCTTGTGAGCTGCATACCATTAACTTCTCCCAGCGGGTAGGGGTTTCAGTCTCTGCATAAAAACTCAAAGATAAAGTTCTGTGTATCCCTTGAGGGGGAACCAGGACCCTGTCCCAAGGCTGCACTAATGTTTCTTTTGACTGATCCTCTCTGCGTCCCCTCCCTTCCCTAAATAGCAGCTATTCAAACCTGCCTGTTGGAACTCAAGGAAGGTCTTGGAGGGTGAAATGGGGGACAAGACTTCTCTGATGATCCAGAGGTGAGGAATCCACCCGCCGATGCAGGGGATGGATACAGGTTCAATCCCGGGTCCGGGAAGATTCCACATGCCTCAGGGAAACTAAGCCGGTGCACCAGGACTACCGCAGCCTGTGTGCCCTGGAGCCTCTGCTCCAAAAGAAGAGAAGCCGCCACAATGAGCGGTGCAAAGCATCTAGAGAAAGCCAGTGCATCGCAACGAAGACCCAGCACAGCCAAAAATAATACATCGATTTTTTAAAAAAAGGAAAATTCTTAAAAAAAAAAAAATGGGGAACACAGAAAGGCTTTTGTGCCCAGGAACCCTACACAGTCCTGCTTGGTATCAATGGTAGAAGGAAATAGCTGAAAAGATCGCTGAGGGATAACTATGACTGCCCAAAGTCCATTCCTAGCCTGACTGTTTGTTTGAGGAATTGAAATTCTCTTTGGAGCTGGATTCTAGGTATATGTAAACCAATTGTTCTCAAAATGTAGGCAAAGGCCAGCAGTGTTAGCATCATAGAAAATGGGTTAGGAATGCAAAGTATTAGCTGACTCCCACTTAGTCTTACTGAATCAGATACTTTAAGCATAGATTTCAAGAGATTGTTTGAATAAGCCCTCCAGGTAATTCTGACACTCTCTCAAGCTTCAAACAATCACTTCAGTTCAGTTCAATTGCTCATTTGTGTCCGACTCTGCCACTCCATGGACTGCAGCACACCAGGCCTCCCTGTCCATCACCAACTCCCGGAGTTTATTCAAACTCATGTCCATTGAGTCAGTTATGGAAACTGCTAGTTTGCAGACATCATTACATCTGCCACAGACTCTGGTGTTGACAACAGGCTGCCCACGATGGCAGTTTTCTGGCTTTCTGTGCATCCCCTGCTTGACCAGCCCCTGCCTGGCATGCATGTGTGCTAAGTCGCTTCAGTTGTGTCCAACCCTATGGACTGTGGCCCGCCAGGCTCACCTGTCCCTGGGATTCTCCAGGCAAGAATAATGGAATGAGTTACCATGACATCCTCCAGGGGATCTTCCCAACCCATGGATCAAACCCGTGTCTCTTATGTCTTCTGTATTGGTAGGCAGGGTTTTTACCACTATCGCTACCTGCCTTACCTACTCCCTACTCATCTGACTGATCTTCTGCCTTAATCATTGAGCCTAATCAGTAAGCACCTCTGTACTTGCCCTTGGCCCCAGCTATCAATTGTTCTAATATTTAGATCAGAACTATTTTTATTCTGTTCAGTTCAATTCAGTTGCTCAGTCGTGTCCAACTGTTTGCAACCCCATGGACTGCAGCATGCCAGGCCTCCCTGTCCATCACCAACTCCCAGAGTCCACTCAAACTCATGTCCATCCAACCATCTCATCCTCTGTCATCCCCTTCTCCTCCTGCCCTCAATCTTTCCCAGCATCAGGGTCCTTTCAAATGAGTCAGCTCTTTGAATCAGATGGCCAAAGGATTGGAGTTTCAGCTTCAACATCAGTCCTTCCAATGACTATTCAGGACTGACCTCCTTTAGGATGGACTGGTTGGATCTCCTTGCAGTCCAAGGGACTCTCAAGAGTCTTCTCCAACACCACAGTTCAAAAGCATCAATTCTTCAGTGCTCAGCTTTCTTCACAGTCCAACACTCACATCCATACATGACCACTGAAAAAACCATAGCCTTGACTAGACAGACCTTTGTTGACAAAGTAGTGTCTCTGCTTTTTAATATGTTGTCTAGATTGGTCACAACTTTCCTTCCAAGGAGTAAGCGTCTTTTAATTTCATGGCTGCAGTCACCATCTGCATTGATTTTGGAGCCCAGAAAAATAAAGTCTGACACTGTTTCCACTGTTTCCCCATCTATTTCCCATGAGGTGATGGGACCAGATGCCATGATCTTAGTTTTCTGAATGTTGAGCTTTAAGCCAACATTTTCACTCTCCTTTTTCACTTTCATCAGGAGGCTCTTTAGTTCTTCTTCACTTTCTGCCATCTGTATTCTGATACCTCATCAAAAGGCCATGACTCTCTTCTGGTTTCCCTGGCAACTGATGAACCAATTTGACCTCGATTCCCACTATAATTGGTAATCTCCCTCTTTCTCTGAGACCAAAGACTATTGCCACGACCTTGCTTTGGACCAGAAAGACACCCCTATCCATTAAACCATTGATGTCTCTGTCACTGACTCTGGGCTTTTTCTTTGATTTTGAGATTGGGCAAGTACAGAGCTTGCAGGACTGGGGGGTGCAGCCCAATAGCAACCTTTGACCAAATGCTCAGACATTCAGGTGAAAAGTTAATTGCATTATGGGGACAAATGGAATTCCAAGTAAAATAACAGATGTGAAAATTAAACAGACATTCCCAACTACCTAACAACCAATTAAAGTGGTTGAAAACTGAAACTCACCTCTGAAGGGAAAAATAAAAAACATCCTTGCAAAAGACTGAATATATGTTCTAGATATATATCCCATTTCTGGCCCTAGATGTTCTCCTTCTCCTCAATGTATGTGATATACAGAGTCACTAAATAAAATCTGAAAGTTCTCAAAGGTTCAAATAATGATGAACAAGATAGCATAAGAATTACACATTACATAAATGTTATCGATAAACCAGAGGTAGCAATGGAAAAGACAAATATTTCCTCAATTTTCAGCAATATCATGACACTTCCCAGAACTAAAGCAAGAGCAAGAAATGAATGAGTGTTATATAGAGCAAACTACAGAACACTAGTTTCACTATATGTCTTGAAATTAAGGTAAACACCAAAGGAAGCATCATTTCATTTTTATCAGCATTAGTAAAACAGTTTAAAAACTTCAGTGTGAAAAAAAGAGGATTTTCAAGTTATTTGTACATAAACAGCCAAATATTTACTCTCCTGGTTCTTAGTCTCTGACACTTCTCCCCTGAGAGTAGATACATGATGCCCTGATATTTGCTTTTGATGTTGCTAGAGAATATCCGCTGTACAGAACTGTAAACACCGCAGCTGGTGTTGACATTTAAGGAGCAGGTGGTTTGATCTGAAATGCTCTCGCTTTCTAAAACCTGGCAGCTTGGGTTCCACAGCTGAATAAAGGGAAGGAAGAGCAGGTTAAATTTTCTGGCCTCTGAAGTTTTCCAAAGGGTAAACTTAATTTAACAGCGTCCGCAGTTGATGACTGGGGAGCGGGAGGGGAGAAGTTCTCTGGAGCATTAAGGAGGCAGTACTACAGTCATGGCTGCCCACAGGCCACGGGTGCTGGCCAAAACAAGAGCAGGATGCACATAAATGTCTTGCCAATTCGTTGGTTGCAGCAAATTGCGAGAATTTGATTGAGAAGTAACACTTCAACTATTTTAGAAATAAGCACTTTAAACTTGCCAACTAAGTGCCTTCTTTCATGAGAATCCAGGTTATAAAAACAAAGCAATGCATTTGATTCATACAAGAGGCCTCTTTTCTAATGCTTTTGCTACTCAGAACAAAAAAAAATTTTTTTTTAATTCTTAAGTACGGTAAACTATATTTCCTTACTGAAGCACAAAATGACACAATTGAACTTAAAATCTTGAGGTGCCAACCCTAAGGACATTATTGTATTTGATGAGACTCAGTATTATTAGAGAGCTGAGAACTATTCTCTCCAGGATCACTGGGTATTTGTCATTGTCACTTGCAAACTCCCAGATGACACTAGTGGTAAAGAACCTGCCTGCCAATGCAGGAGTTGTAAGAGATGCAGTTTCAATCCCTGGGTGGGAAAGATCCCCTGGAGGAGGAAATGGCAACCCACTCCAGTATTCTTGCCTGGGGATTCCATGGACAGGGGAGCCTGAAAGGCAATAGTCCCTGGGGTCTCAAAAGAGTTGGACATGACTGATAGACTGAGCTATTTGCTAGCTTGCTATATGCCAGACACTGCTTTGACTCATTCAAGCCTCAGAAGTACCAAACAAGGGGTGGGTGCTATAATTTTTATCCTTCAGCAGGTAAGAAATCAAAGGTACACAGATACTAGATAAGTTGCTCAAAGCTACCTCTCTAATGAGTGGCAGAACTGGGTTTGGATCTGATCAGTTCTGTGCTCCACACTCCTAGACTACTATAAAACACTGCTTTCTTCAGTTCAGTTCAGTTCAGTCGTTCAGTCGTGTCTGACTCTTTGCAACCCCATGGACTGCAGCACGCCAGGCCTCCCTGTCCATTGCCAGCTCCCAGAGTTTACTCAAATTCAAGTCCATTGCATCGGTGATGCCATCCAACCATCTCATCCTCTGTCATCCCCTTCTCCTCCTGCCTTCTATCTTTCCCAGCATCAGGGTCTTTTCTAATGAGTCAGCTATTCATATCAGGCTGATTTCCTGGTGACAGATGATTTCTTCTCGCTCAAAGCTGGTCACCAACAAGCTCAGCTTTCACAAAGCAGTGCATAATCTTCCCATATTCTTCCCAACTGGCTGCCTTTAAATTTATCTGAGCCAAAGTCACGTTGGATGGGCACCAGGAAGCCCTTGTTCTCTAGTCAGATTGTCCTTTTTCCGGTCAGTCCTCTGTGCCCCAGGTGCATCCTCCCACAGTCCTTAGTGACCGAAGCACAAGATGCTCCTTGAGTCTCATTCCAAGACCAGCAGTTCTTACTTTGAGTCCCCAGGCTGGAAGCATGGAGGGGAATCTTACTTTCCTTAGACTGGAGCATACACAAGGCAAATAAACCTAATTTGCTTCTGCCTGCCTCTCCTGCCATGATTTTGCTATGTTATTATGTGAAAGCAGGTGGCACTAGTGGTAAAGAACCCGCCTGCCAAGACAGGACACAGAAGAGATGCGTCTGGTGGGGGAAGACCCCTGCAGGAGGGTATGGCAACCCTCTCCAGTATTCTTGCCTGAAGAATCCCATGGACAGAGGAGCCTGGTGGGCTACAGTCCATAAGATCACAAAGAGTCGGACATGACTGAGGCGACCGCACCTACCGCACACACGCACATGTGAAGTCGCACTTCCCACCACATGCAGGTGAAGAGGAAAGACACGGTGATGATGAAATAAAGGACCTGTAATAGGGTTCTCCAGAGAAACAGAACCAGAGGACACATGTAGATATTTACTGTGTGTGTTAGCTGCTCAGTCAGGTCTGACTCTTAGCGACCCCATGGACTGTAGCCCTCCAGGTTCTTTCCTTCATGGGATTTCCCAGGTAAGAATACTGGAGTGGGTTGCTGTTTCCTTCTCCAGGGGATCTTCCCAACCCAGGGATTGAACCTGGGTCATCCACATTGCAGGCAGACTAGGTATGTAGAAAGAGATTTATTAGGAGGGATTGGCTCATGCAACCATGGAGGCTGACTCTCACAATCCATCCATTTGTTCTTTTCAGGTCTTAGTGCATTAGATGACACCCACTTTCACTCAGTCTGCAAATTCAATGCTAACCTTGTCCAGAGACTCCCTCGCAGACACACTCAGAGAACGTGCTTTACCAGTTAGCTGTCTGGGTACCCTTTAGCTCAGTGAAGTTGACACATAAAATTAACCATACAGAACCCCAACCTGCAAAACTAATGAAACTGCTCATGCAATTCCATCAGGTTTATAGATTCCATGTCTACAACAGGGTTCAAATCCCTGGCTGTAGCACACTGCTGAGTTTCTAGTTGCAAGACTCTAAGGCAATACTCCAGAGTTATTTTTTTTCATTTTTTTTAAAGAAAAGAATACATTCACTGGTTCTTGAGAAGAAACCACCTATTTAGTGACAGCTGGAGGGGGAAGCTGAACATCAACGTGCTTCACTGTATTTCAGAAGTGCCTCCCATGTGGATCTAGGACCTAGCAAGGAGGTGCTGACTGTGGCCTTTTGCAAGAGCCTCAGCATGCAAGAAAGCCAAATAGATCCCTTAAGAAACCACCTGGCCATCCGCATGATCTGACTCAGCCAAGTGTGGGAGAGAGTACATGGCCTGTGTCTAAACATAGTTGCCAACTCCTCTTTTTCCAGTGTCTATGTAGCTCTGATATCTTGCTTAGTCAGTCCCTGTCTGTAGATCTCAGCTTTCTCATCTGTAAAATAAAGGATTTTGCTCAGTTATCCTGCAAAATCCCTAAACGCTCTTTGGTCACTTACTGTTGGATCTGGCATTGAGAAGTGGTGATGTGGACTTGAAAGACTCCTTGGGGTTGATGCTAAGACTGGATAATCCTTAGACTAGACCTCACCCTGCAGGAGAAGGGAACCCCAGGCTACAAGAAACTGAACAAAAACAATGACCAGCTTTTGTTTGCATTCGCTTAAATGTTCCAGGCAAGATGGCAAAGGTGCTATTGGGACAAAGCACATAGAAAGGGTGAGGGACTGTTTCCACCTGTCCCAAAATACTCTCTCAACCTGACCACAGCAATAAACAGGCTAAACATAGTTCAGCCTCCAGTTCCAAGGAGAACCAGGAATCAAGCAGACGCCAGGCTCTGGCACAACATCGAGGGGGCTCAGCTTCCAGGGACACGGTATCCCTGCCACCCTCATAGACTCAGCCAGGTTCACACAGCATTGCCTTCCTCATCTGCAAAAATAAACAAGTGGTGAGTGATCTTCTTCGAGGGAAATGGCCTAGTTCACATCCCACAGTCCCAGGCAGGGCCTGGACCAGGATGAGACAAGCAGGTGCCTACGTCCAGAAATTTAAGGAGACAAGGTCGTGATGCTGCTCACCTTGCACTCAGGATCCAAAAGTGAGAGCCTTCAAGAAAAGATGCTCAACATCACTAATTACCAGGAAATGCAATCAAGACCACAAGAGTTATCGTCTCACACTGATAGGAATGGCCATCATCAAAAAGCCTACAAGTAACAAATGTTTTCTAGGATGTGGAGAAAAGGGTACCCTTGTGCACTGTGGATGGGAATATCAACTGGTGCCGCCACTAGGGAAACAGTATGGAGATTTCTCAAAAATCTAAAAAAAAGAATTACCATATGGCCTAGCAATTCCATTCCTGGATATATATATCGGAAAGATACTCACATCTCAACATTCGTAACAGAGCATTAGTTACAGTCGCCGAGATATGGAAGCATTCTAAGTGCCCATCAACAGATGAATGGATAAAGAATATGTGAGATATAAATATATATATATATGTATATATATATATATATGGAATATTTATCAGTTATAAAAAGGAACCAAATGTTGCCATTTGTAGTAACATGGATGGACTTGGAGGGCGTTAGGCTAAGTGAAATAAGTCAGATAGAGAAAGACAAATACTGTGACATCACTTATACATGGAAACTAAAAAATATAACAAATAAGAAGCAGACTCACAGATATAGAAAACAATCTAGTGGTCACCAGTGGCAGGGTGAGGGGCAACATACCAGTGGGGGAGTGGGACGTACAAATTACTGGGTATAAGGTGGATTCGAGGCTGTATTGTACAACACAGGGAATATAGCCAATATTTTGCAACAACTGTAAATGGAAATCAACCTTTAAAAGTTGTATAAAAACTTAAAATTTTTTAAGTGAGTGTTTTCTTAAATGCTGTGCCCTGGATCCCTAGTTGTCTGCTTCATGCACAGGTGGAGTCAGCACTTACATGACCTTGCCTCCTTAAGTTTCACCTCTAGTCACCTCCTTGTCTCATCCTTATCCAGACTCGGTGCTATGTGATGAGAACCAGGCATTTACTTCTAAGGACACCAGGGATTGTTTGTTTTTGAGGTCTATGGACATGAGTTTGAGTAAGCTCCGGGAGCTGGTGATAGACTGGGAAGCCTGGCGTGCTGCAGTCCATGGGGTCACAAAGGGTCAGACGCGGCTGAGCAACTGAACTGAACTGAACTGAAGGCAGCATTGAGCACATCTGGCTGAGTTGAGGAGGGTGGCAGGCACACTGTTGTCCCTGGAAACTCAGCCCCCAAGGGCTGTGCCAGGACCTGGCATCTGTTTGATTCCAAGGTCTTCTTGGTACTGAAGCCAAACAAAACTCCCCTGGTCCTGGTCCCAGGTTTTACAGTTATTCAATAGGGACTTATGGACTTCGAATTCCTCACTCCTCTTTACCTTTTTATTTCTCATGATGATCATTTTAAACCACTGCTCAAAAAAACAACTGGGGCTCAACTCAGATTCATTTTTCCAAACCCAAAAATAGCAATTCTTTCATTTTAGTGTGCATAAAAAAGTGCATGAGAATCACTTGTGGACATCTTTAAAATGCATGTTCTAGCTATATTAGTCTGCCGGGGCTGCCATAACAAACAGACTGGTTGGCTTGAGCAATAGAAATGTATATTTTCACAGTTGGGAAGGCTGAAAGTCCAAGATCACAGTGTTTCTGGCTTGGGTTCAAATTTCCTCCTCTTACAAGGATACTAGTCAAATTGGATTAGGTCACACTTAAGGTTTCATTTTAATGTAATGACTTGTTCAAAGACCCCAAATATGGTCAGATTCTGAGGTCCTGGGGGTCAGGCTCAACATATGAATTTGGATAGTACATGATTCAGTCCATAACACCACCATACTCTATCCCTTCACATTTTGATCTAATATATCTAAAATGGGATCAAAGATTTTTTCTGTGTGGTTTTGTTTCATTTTATTTTGTTGCTTTGTTTTAAACAAGCGCCCTTGTGATTCTGATTTTACAAAATACAGTTTGAAATGGATGCCCTTTGAGGCCCATTTCTCCTGAATTTTCCTTGGGCAACTCTCCCGCTTTCTGTCCTATTTCTTTTCATCAGTTTCCCATGCTCACTTTCTCCATCAGTCTATAAGTTTGGGGCTTGTTGTCCTCTGCCCTGGAGTTTCAATCTATAGCTAATGTCCTTAACAGTTCTTTCAAAGTACACAGGAGCTAATGAAAACAAATGTCATCAATACAAACAAACAAAGTTGATTTGTTTGTGAGTGGCTTCCCAGGTGGTGCTAGAGGTAAAGAACATGTCTGCCAATGCAGGAGACATAAGAGAAGCTAGTTAGATCCCTGGGTCAGGAAGACCCCCTGGAGGAGGGTATGGCAACCCACTCCAGTATTCTTGCCTGGAGAATCTGATGGACAGAGGAGCCTGGTGGGTTACAGTCCATAGGATGACAAAGAGTCAGACACGACTGAAGTGACTTAGCACGCGCACACTGCATCTCAGTGATTGAGAAGCAGAATCAGAGAAAAACTTCAACAAGAAATAAGAAGCCATGTTCCAATCAGAACCAGTCTCCTCTGCATTCATAAAGGAGATGCAGGTTCAATCCCTGAGTCAGGAAGATCCCCTGGAGAAGGAAATGACAATCTACTCCACTGTTCTTGCCTGGGAAATATCATGGACTGGTGGGTTACAGTCCATGGGGTTACAAAAAGTTGGACACAATTTACCGACTAAACAACGACAATAATGGGTCCTACAGAGAAAAGTTGCCAGCAAGGTTCCTGAGAGAAAATAAATCTCCATGGGGTTTAGTAGAGTGCCTGCTTCGGAGCATCCCCCACCCCAACAACACCCCTCAGGGCTCCCACATGAACCCCGAGGAGCTCATAGCACTCAGCTCTGGGCTAGCTTCCAACAATGAAACGCGCACCAGTTCCAGTTGCGCTTGTTCTTCCTTCAGCTTCAATGCACACTGACCCCTGGGAATTTCAAAAGAACACTTTCCAGTAGATTCCACGAATCCTGTGATTCCAGTTTGGCTGCAAACTGCCAGCGCAGTGTTTTTCTCCAGCTGGCAGTAACCCAAACCAGGAAGCCAAATAACCAACCCCAAACCACATTTCCCTCCTGAAACTTTTGAACAGGAGCCTATGGATTAATCCGAATCTTAAAGGAACAGTTCAGCTTGCCTTTTAATAAAATGACTGGATCTGGAGGCCTTCTATTGCCTTTTGTCTCAATCAGACTGTATCTCCTCAGACCACAGTGTTCTGCCTACAGCACAGTTAACTCAAACGAAAGCATTTTCGACGGAATTCCAAAAATATAAAAACGAGAATCATTTATGATTTCACACTTCGTCCGTTTGGATCAGATTAGAAGAAAAATGTTTGTGGTGTTTCCATAAGGAAAACCAGACGCAAACCCAAAAACAAGTCAAAGAGTATTTCTGATTTAAAAATATGAGATATTAAGATGTGGCACATGATAAAATTCAGTCCACGTGTCAAGAGGTTTTCTCAAAGAGGTTTCCTTCTCCCAATTCAATCATCATCTGTTCAAGATAAGGAGAGAGCAGCACTTCAAGGATGTTTTCAAAGGTATGCTGAAAAGATCCAAAAACTCCAACCAATGGGAAGTCATTGATGGGGCCAGGTGGATAGAAGGAACCCACTTCAAGGATGTTAACAGTTTGTACATCCAAGACAGTAACAGGAGTAACCAGGGTTGCTCTTTTTTGTTGCGGGGGTTCAGAATTGCACCCCTCCACACCGACATGTGTCCCTTTGGCTTGTGGATTATTTTGATCTAAAGGCTTCCCAGGTGGGTCCGTCATGAAGATTTGCCTGCCAGCGCAGGAGACACAGGAGCCGGGTCCAATCCCAGTGGCCGGACGAGCCCCTGGAGCAGGAAACTGCAATCCACTCCAGTAGTCCTGCCTGGGAAATCTTATGGACAGAGGAGCCTGGCAGGCTGTACAGTCCACGCGGTCAAAAAGAGTCGGACACGACTGAGTGGCTGAGCACACACATTATTCTGAGCTAAAGACAATGGAGACCCTGTGAGCTTAGGAGAAACTATGGCCTTTCCCTAAGCCAAAATAATTGTTTATTCTTTTTTTATTTGTTTGGAGTATAGTTGCTCTGTGATGCTGTGTTAGTTTCTGCTGTACAGTGAAATGAATCAGCTCTATGTATGTGCATATTCCCCCTTTTCGTATTTCCTTCCCGTTTAGGTCCCCGCAGAGTACTCAGTAGAGTTTCTTGAGCTATACGGTAGGTTCTGATTAGTTATCTATGTTATCTATCAGTATGTATCTAGTTATCTATCAGTAGTGAATATTTTTTTATCCCAGTCTCCCAATTCATTCCCTGCCCCTCTTCCCCGCCTTGATGTCCATATGTTTGTTCTCTATGTCTGTGTCTCTATTTCTGCTTTGCAAATAAGTTCATCTGTATCATTTTTCTAGATCCCACATATAAGCAATATTATACTACAGTATAGTATATATGACAGTATATAATATTACATATGATATTACAATACTTGATTTTCTCTTCTTGTAAGCCAGAAGAATTTGATTTGGGGATTTCTCCCAGAAATAGTGTTATCACCAGAGATGAATTTTATCTAAGAGGCCTTATCCATATGATATGGTAATTGTATAATTACCGAACATTTGCTCTTCTTTTTATCATCCTGTCAATGACCTCCTGTCCTTGTACCCCCTGGGTCCCTATCTTGTTCCTTAGCTCAGGGTGGCCTACATACCTCGTTTTACCTTTCTGTCTGAACCTTTCATGTATGTGAATTTCTCAGATATGTGGGATCTAGTACATGTGAAATTAAATTTGATTTTCTTCTACTCATTTGTCTCATAACAATTCAATTCCTAGACCAACTAGAAGAGGCTTGAAGGGTCAAGCTTTCTTCCTTCCCAAGACTGCCAAGGAAAACATATCCCATGTGTGATAATTCGCCAGGCCCAAAATGCTCTCCCCAGAAACCTCCAATTACACATGTGTCCAGGGAACTAGTCTGAAATATTTATGGGTTTTTCTCCTTCCCCTTCCCTGCTTCCTACCTTTGAAGGCTGTGTGGGGATGTGGTGACCAGCCCAGGAACAGCTGTGTTGTAACCATCACAGGATATACATGAAGTGAAAAGCTACCACATTAAGCCTGGTGGATTCAAAGCACAAAGAAATTGGCTACCTGATGTATTGCTGAGCCAATAAAACAGCTTTGAGATCCACCTGTCTCCAAACTTCTTGTTAACTAGACAGTGAATGCCTTGTGATTTAAGCCGGTGGTTCTGAAAGTCAGTGACCAGGACCAGCATTACCTGAAGAATCGAGGTTCATCACATTGTACAGGAGGCAGTGACCAAAACCATCCCAAAGAAAAAGAAATGCAAGGAGGCAAAGTGGTTGTCCGAGGAGGCTTTACGAATAGCTGAGGAAAGAAGAGAAGTGAAAGGAAAAGGAGAAAGGGAGAGAAAATCAGAAAAGCCAATCGACATTTTGGTCTTTTCTGGTTGAAACGGTCTCTTCAGTTTAGTCCATTCAAGGTCAAGTTCCTATCAAAGCTTTGGTTTAGATAGCATCACCTGGATTGCTCAGCCTCTTTAGCTGTGGTGCCTTCTTTCTTGGCATTTCTCTCCTGAAGGTGGGTGAACCACGTGATGTTCTGATAATGGGGTACAGGGGTCTTCTGGCTCCTATGATCTCTGGGCCAATGTCCCTTGTCCACCTGGTAATGCTCCTCTTGCTGGCATCTGTGACAGGATTTAGTGGCAAGTGTGACCCAGCGTCTTGTTCCTTTTGCTGTGTAGAGTGCCTTGTGGTATTGGCTTCCTGAGGTCAGTGACCCTGCCATGCCCTCCGCACAGTGTCTGTCCTTGGTTATACTGTGACATCACCCCACCCTCCAGGGTGACATACACATAGGAGATTCTGTATCTTATTCATCCCATGAATGCATCAAGAAAATGAAATTCCATCTGCATCTTGTTTTGAGCCATAAAATTCACTTTGCTAGTCTAGTTCAAGGTTGGTGAAGGAGAAAACTTTGAAATAATGTCATTCCGGAGTTTTTAGAGTCCTTCACTTATTTAACCAGCCAAAGACCCTACATCAGTGATTTCCAGCTTGGAGTGATTTTGCTTCCTAGGAGATATTTGGAATGTCTGGAAACTTTTTTGGGGGGCTGGGGGCAGGGGAGGTACACTGCAAAATATGTGAGATCTTAGTTCCCTGACTAGGAATTGAACTTGTGACTCCTGCATTGGGAGGACAGAATCTTAACCAATGGGCCATCAGAGAAGTCCCCGGAAATATCTTTGGCATCACAACCTGGGGAGAGGCAACCGTTGCTACTGATATCTAGGGGGCAGAGGCTAAGGATGCTGTTAAACATTCTGTCATACACTGTGGTGGGCAGCTTCCAAGGTTCCCATCTGCTCTGCTTCATCCCCTCCCCTTGAGTATAGAGAGAATCTGTGAATATGATAGGATATTGATCCTGTAATTATGTTACTTTATACATCAGAGGGCTTCCCCAATGATTTGGTAAAAAAAAATCCACCTTCAATGCAGGAGGCACAAGAGACACTGGTTTAATTCCTGGGTCTGGAAGATCCCCTGGAGAAGGAAATAGCAACCCACCCCAGTAATCTTGCCTGGAAAATCCCATGGACAGAGGGGCCTGGCGGGGCTACAGTCCATGGGATCGCAAACAGTTGGACATGACTGGGCATGCCTACATATTCTGCACAGCAAAGGGAACTTTGCAGCAGTGACTAAGACCCTTAATCACTTGACGATTAAGCAAAGGGGAGAATACCCTGTGTGGGCCACGTCTAATCAGGTGAGCCTTAAAAAAGACAAGGAGTAATAGCAGACAAAGAGTCCTGTTAAGAACTGCCTATGGGAGGGACCTCCAGGAACTGAGAGCAAATCTCACTCAATAGGCAAGAAGAAAACAGAGAGCCCTGTCCTACAGCCTTAAGGAAAAGGACCTCAAAACCTTGATTTCAGCCTGTGAGACCTGGAGTAGAGAACCCAGCTATGCTGCAAGTACAGCTCTGACCCAGGGGAACTGAGATAAAAAATGCCCCTGGGTCTTGGCAACTTGTTATGCAGCAATAGAAAACTAACAGAGAAACGAGGACCGCCCCCACAAAACAAAGAATGTTATCCAGCTATAACTAAGATTCCACATATTTAGTGGCAACTAAAGATCTCATGTGCTATGGCTAAGACCCAGCACATCAAAATAATAAATAACAACTGATTAGAATCCGTTTTTAGAAAATGTCAGCAGTGTCACGGTTGAGAAATGTTCTCTTCTTCCTCATGCATGCCTGGTTATGTCCAACTCTTTGTGACCCCATGGACTGTAGCCCACCAGGCTCCTCTGTCCGTGGGATTCTCCATCAAGAATACTGGAATGGGTTGCCATGCCCTTCTCCAGGGAATCTTCCTGACCCAAGTATCGAATCCACGTGTCTTATGTCTCCTGGTTTGGCAGATGGATTCTTTACCACTGGGCCATCTGGGAAGCCCTTGAGAAACCATGTTTTACAGGAAAACTTGTGTTCCCCATGTCTCTCTTTCCCCTAAATTCCTAAAAAAAAATTGAAAAAGAAAACATCTGGACATTTCACTTTCTTGGGATGTATCCCACATCCTGAGATTTATTTCATTCCAGCTCAGCAAACCATATAATGATCTGCATGGAGTGTGGGGAGAGGAACAGGTACCCAGGGGGCTCTGGAAAGACTGGAATCCCCTGGAGGGGCGATGTTCCAGAAGGTGAGGCAGCTGGGGGATCTGGAAGAGGTCAGAGAGGTCAAATGGGAGCTAATATTAAGTTCTGGTGCATGAGATACAACGAAGTCTGTTTAGCCCCTGTGATGTGTGCTGCAAAAGCTTTTCTCCTTGCTAATGCTGTGGGATGTTAGATTTGCTTTTGGGTGTGCAACAAAGTACTGAAGATGCCAGCGTCCTGCTTTGTCATGAGAAGGAGGGTGAGAACAGAGACCTTCCCAGTCACATCTCATAGAAGTCTCTGAAAACCTGTTCGTGTAAGCACTATTTATTATGCCAATTATTATCATTTTTATGGATGAGGACCTTGATGCTTACATATGTTGAGCAATTTTTTTAAAGCAATTCAGCTAATAATCAGCTAATATAAGGATGCTCAGCACTGGCTCCTCCTATATTTTGGATTTCTCAGGATTCTCAAGGCTCTAGTACCACATCTTCATTACATCCGTAAAGAGTCCTGTATACAACTCTAGTCACATTAGAAAGATACAGGGAGCTTTCACAAAAGACTGAAGTTCCTGTCCTTCCTCCTGCTTCTCCATCCCCATCCCCTGACCCCAGAGAATCTAATCTCCTTGCACCAGGGTGTGGTCCCAGGCCTGGCATGTTGCACTAGCTCCTAGTTCCTGCGTGATTCTAACATGCACTCAGAGTTAAGAATCATCACTCTTAAAATGCAATTCTCTTTATTGTATGCTTGATTAGACTACATCTAAGCCCATTTGTTCCTCTGGGATTTCTTCAAATAATTTCTCTTTCTTAGCTGAGCTATCAATGGTTGCATCTTCCTATTTATTTTTCTAAGAGCCAGGCTTGGTTGTTTTTGCTCACAGGAAAAACATACCTCAGCAAAGTAGCTAGCAAATGCCAAGAAGGGTGCTACCAGTGTGAAGAGAAACATCACTGTATTTCTGGACAGGACAGCCCTCTCAAATATTACCCTTGGCGCTTGCGGATTCTTCACCTATTTAATCTTGGTGACAATCATCATTAACAAAGAACAACAATGAAAAGCAAGTCTTCAATCCATGTGAATGGAATATATTGAAACTCTGCCTATCTCATATCCCTTAGATATTTAAATATTAAGAAAGATCATAAGGATTTATTCTTAGTGTATTTTATTTATCAGGAACTTTATTTTTCCATTATTTTAAGGAGTCTTGGGAGAGGGCTGATGGAGATTAAAGTGCCCAGGTAAAATTAAAATAAACCAATCTGCAATCATGCTTACAGGGAATATGAGCTGCCTGGGTTTTTCCAGTCATTATAATAAGTGTATAACCACATGAACACATTACAGCATCCCTTGTAATCTCACAGATCAAAACCAAAACAGTATTCATCTCAAATAACCAACCCCACATTATCTTTCAAGGAATCATACTTCTAAAGGTGAGCACAGCGGCTGTACAAAATGAAAACGCCCAATCCTGCAGCCCACCTGCAGTGAACCTGGGATCCTGACACCATCCCTGCCACAGCGCAGCGTGTGGGCACCACAAACCTGTGAAATAAAACCTCCCATCCGGGATTTGGCCCGCAGGGAAGGCATCACAGATCATTGATGTCAAATCCTACAGCATACTACTCTACCTTGTTGCATGCATCCCAGCTCTGACTTCACACTTGCAAGGTTCTATATGGCATTATCCGAATCTGGAATCTTTGTGAGACATAGGAGGCAAAGGTGGTGAGCCTGCTCATAGCAATGATAGTAGCTAATGTTCACCAAAGTATGTCGGACTCTGCACTCAGCTCTCCACACATCTGCCATTTAATCTTTGCCAGCAGCCTGTGAAGTCCATGATAAGGAAACTGGGGCTGGGGCCTGGAGAGGTTAATAATGTTCCCCGGGTGACAGAGTATGTAATATCAGAGCTGAGACTTCAATTCAGATCACCTGGTTCTAGGATCCCTCATATCAACTCCTTCCCATGGGTAAGAGCGTGCATGGTACAGAAACTTGCAGAGGTTCAGTCAGTACTTCCGGCCAGCATGTTTCAGGAAGTTAGATCTAACTTCACATTATGCCTAAGGAAAAAATGCCCATGAAAGAATTTTCCGTGTAGAAAACAGGCATTAGTCTAGTTGGTGGAAGCATAAGTTCTGAGGAGGTCTGAATAATCAGGGCTTATGCTGGGACAACCTTCCCAGATGGCGTTAGTGGCCAAGAACCCACCTGCCAATGCAGAAGTCGTAAGAGACTCAGATTCAATCCCTGGGTCAGGAAGATCCCCTGGAGGAGGGCATGGCAATCCACCCCAATATTCTCACCTGGAGAATCCCAGGGACAGAGGAGCCTAGCGGGCTTTATTTAGTTCATAGGGTTGCAAAGAGTCAGACACGACTAAAATAACTCAGCACACACACACACATGCTGGCGCATAAGAAGAGGATCAGTGGTTACCCTCTACCTGGCTTTCAGGGCCTTCCAGGCTAGACCCATCCATCTTCATTTCTCTTTGTCTCCTGTGGTAAAGAATTCACCTGGCAATGCAGGAAATGAAGAAGATGTGAGTTTGATCCGTGGGTCTGGAGGATCCCCTGGGGCAGAAAATGGCAACCCACTCCAGTATTCTTGCCTGGAAAATTCCACGGACAGAGGAGCCCGGTGGGCTACAGTCCAAGGGGTCATGAAGAGCTGGACATGACTGAGCATACACACACACCTCGTTACTTAGTAAATCAAACAGGTAGGTATTCCTTTTCAGCCGAAGGGCACTCGAAGAAATTACTGCTATGCAAAGTCACTGTGATTTGTGAAATTTGGGAACCTCTGTCTTAAGGGTAATGTGAAGTCACAGGCATGTCCTGAAGAGAGTGATGGTCAAATTTGTGTTTAGAAAATGTGATTCCAGAAACAAGGTGGAGAGTAGATTAGTTGGAGGTGGGCAAAATAGATATGGAGACACAGGTTTATGCATGCTTGCGAGCCGTGTCTGACTCCTTGCAACCCAAAGGACTTTGGCCCACCAGAATCCTCTGTACATGGGGTTATCCATGCAAGAATACTGGAGTGGGTTGCCATTTCCTCCTCCAGGGGATGTTCCTGACCCAGGGATCAAACCTGCATCTCCTGCATTGCCAGGCGGATTCTTTACCACTAAGCCACCTAGGCAGTCCAAATAACTACGTACGTAACTGGGCTGTCCTGGTGGTTCCGACAGTAAAGAATCCACCTGCATTGCAGGAGATGTGGGTCAAGAAGATCCCTGGAGAAGGGAAGGGCTACCCACTCCAGTATTCTTGCCTGGAGAATTCCATGGAGAAAGAAGCCTGGCAGACCACAGGCTACAATTCATGGGTTCGCAAAGAATCACACACGACTGAGCAAATAAAAAAAAACTTAATAGTAGTAGTTCCCATGGTGTCCAACAGGTTCCCCCAAATTTAAAACATTTCACGATGCTCCCCTCAGTTTACCTTGGTATCCCAGGGTACTTCAGCACAGAGTTAGGAAAGGCCCATTAAAAGTCACACTAAAGCCTTAAAGTAACCACCTATGTTCCACAAATTCTCTCCTACTCACCTGTCCAGCCTCATTTATTTCAGTTCCTCCCCACTTCTCAGGTTCAGACATGTTTCTAGACTCCTCATACACACCACTGAGAGTCTACCTAAAAGACTCTCCCCATGCCATCCAGCCAACCCTTTGATTAAGCGAAACCCTAATTCATCAGCTCCTCCAGCAATTTCCTGGAGAACAACTGTTGTCGACCTCCCTCCCTACGTCAATCCCTGTCATCACATGCCCTCCTGGAACCGTGAAATCCTGCCTGTGTTTGTTTCTTTAATGACTTTCTGACTCAGGTCTGTCTGAAAGCTCTGTGATGCCAGGGACCACCTCCCAACCATTATCAATGAAGCAGCTAGCAGTTCTAGCAGTGAGTCCAAACAGTGGATATGCAAAGCATCCTTGTTGAATAAACAAGTGAATCACCACATCTTTGCACAACCAGCCTTCTCAAATGTTTTGCATTCCTTTCTTCTGGACTTTTACTCTCACATGCAACAATAATGCCTTCCCCTTTCTTAGACTTCCTATTCCAATCCCAATATCATTTGTTGCTGTTCAGATGCCAAGTCACACCCGACTCTTTGTGACCCCAAGGACTGCAGGACACCAGGCTCCTCTGTCCTCCACTATCTCTTCAGCGTTTGCTCAGAATCATGTCCATGGAGTCGGTGATGCTATTTAACCACTGCATCCTCCGCCACCCCTTTCTCTCAATATCTTACCCAACTTTTAAATTTCAGTTTAAATTCTATTTCATCCATTTAGCCCCTCAAGTCAACATGGCTCACACTGATCACGTGCTCCTCTGAACATTCACTCTACCTGCACTCTATACCCTGATCTTATGCACCCTCCTGTCCTCAAAAGAGTTAGCAACTTTCCTGAACCAAGGGGGACTACTTCAAAGCCTCACGGTTTGATTGCGACAAGCCTTAGTTGCATCAAGCAAACTCTTAGTTACGATATGTGGGATTTAGTTCTCTGACCAGAGATCGAACCCAGGCCCCCTGGATCAGGAATGTGGAGTCTTAGCCAGGGAAGTCCACTCTAGGTCTTTTTCTTGAGGAAGAAGAAAAATAAATGTAGATTAATGTGTCTTCACTTCACTATGTGAGTGAAAATACTAATCGTACTTGATTCTCCTCCATCCCCTGGGCTGACTCCCAGCTTTCTTCCACTCTCCTCAATAGTCTCCACTGGAAACCAGGACAAGAAAACCTAAAGATTCCATACAAAAAGCTCATGAAGACTCAATATCATCACATTCAAGCCTTGCAACAAACCTATGAAATCCCCAAAGAGAATATTATCATCTCAGTTTTATGAGGAAATGTGAGTTCCAGTAGATAAAAGGATGAGCCTAAAATTATTGCAGACAATTGTGACAAATTATTGTTCAGAAGTATTTACCCTATCCTTTACCTCACTTTATTTCCGAATCCTTGGCTTTAGGTCAATGTTGTGACTTTCCTTGGCTAAGACAGAAATGATGCTGTGCAAGTTCCAAGTTTTATATGGCAGTGTATATTTCCTCCTGCTCTCTTGTTATTCTACCAACAACTAGCCAGCATATATATTTCTTAGAAGAATGAATGAATGAATGACTTGACTGAGATCAAATAACTAGTAATTCAAACTTGGAAGATTTTCTGAATCCCTGTCTCTTGCTTTTTTGATTCGTCATGTTTCTCTCCAGCTGGTAAAGAATTAGCAATCTTAAAAGAGAATATTAAAAAGTTCAATAGAAAATAGACATAAGAGGCCAAAAGTAAAGGGAACAAGCTAGTTATCTGGACAAAAGAAATAATGCAGCCTTCCGGGCTCCCGTGTGCAAACAATGACCCCTGTCATCGGTTGTTTTTCAGTCCCTGAAACAAAATAGATTTCATCTGAACAGAAAGGACATGAGTTATATCTGAAAGAGAATTTCCACACCACAGGAGTTTTAAGCTTAAAACTATGCCTCCAGGGAGCTTTCCTGGTGGTCCAGTGGCTAAGCCCCTGTGCTCGCAATGCAGGGGACCCAGGTTCCATCCCTGATCAGGGAACATGCTACAACTAAAGATACCTCACGCTGCAAAAAGGACTACGATCCAGTGCAGCCAAGTCAGTTAATTTTTTAAACAAAAATCATGCCTAAAAGGTGTCTAAGAAATCTGTAGTAGTTCCCTATAGTTTTTTTTTTTCAAAATAATATGTATATTCATCTTTCCAGAAAGTTTTAGGTTAGTGCCCCGATACACATGTGCAGACAAGGGTTAAGCTAGTTCTCTAGCTTCTTTTAAAAAAAAGCACAGATTTCTAGATACAAGCCAAGATGCAAGCTCAGTGAATGCAGCTAAGATCCAGGAACCCATATTTTTGAAATTTCCCCCAGTGTTCCGCTATGCAGCCAGGTTCGAGAACCTCTAGCTAACATGGGAGGAACTTGACCACAAGACCTTCAGCAGTAACTTCAGTGCAGTTTCCTGCTTGTCTCAAAGTATCTTGTGAACACTAGTGTCTAATTAAGTTATCTGTGATGGGTGGAAGGAAGACTTCAGAGGAAAAAGATAATGAAACAATTTTACTAAAATGTGTTTTACAAATTTGTAATGTAAATTCAGTTATAATTTCTGCAAGCAGCACATTAATTTCTTAATTGCCCAACTTGCTTCAGATTAGATTTAGTTAACAAGCTGCAGTTTATCTCAGCTATAAGGTTCCTAGTTTTCAATCCTTGTGTTCTACTCTTGAGTAAGTTTTCCTTTTGATGTTGTTACCACAAAGGTTGCCTTTTTCCCTCAATAATGAGTATGAATTATTGGCTCAAAGGAATTTCCTTTAAGAAAAAGAGCAAACATTTTTAAAGTAATATGAATGGTAGAATTCAAAATAATGTAAATGTGCTGTGTTTTGTCGCTCAATCATGTCCAACTCTTTGCCACCCCATGAACTGTAGCCCACCAGGCTCCTCTTTCTATGAGGATTCTCCAGGGCAGAATACTAGAATGGGATGCCATGTCCTCCTCCAGGGGATCTTCCCAACCCAGGGATCGAACCCAGGTCTCCTGCATCACAGGTCGATCCTTTACTGTCTGAGCCACCAGGGAAACCCAAGAATACTGAAGTGGGTAGCCTATCCCTTCTCCAGGAGGAATTCCCAACCTGGGAATTGAACTGGGGTCTCCTGCATAGCAGACAGATTCTTTACCAGCTGAGCTACCCAGGAAGCCCAATGATTGCTATAGTCAGGGTTAAACTCAGATCTCCTGGATTGGGGTATGTGTGTGTTGGACAAGTAGTAATACGTTCTCAAGTCTGACTTCTCATGTAACAGCCATCATATCATTTCCACTCAATGATATCATGATGTATCTCATATTCCTTCCCAAATGAACTTAGGAGCATTTACTGGTAAAGAGAGTGGTTAGGGGCTTCCCTGGTGGGCCAGTGGCTAAGACTCAGTGCTGGGCAACGGGGCTGGGTTCTATCCCTGATCAGAGAACTAGATCCCACATGCCACAACTAAGACTCAGTACAGCCAAATGAAAATTAAAAATAAAACATAGTGGTTAGCAAACACAGGGCCTCCAGATAAACCCTCTGGCATCCAATCTACCTTCCACCCCTCCTCTAAAGGTGAGTTCCAATTTCTCCTAGAAAAGCTTTCTGTGTACCGTTAACCATTTGAGAACTCCCTGACATCCTATCTCCAAATTTACATTTGGCAATATGTGCCTTGTATTCAGCCATGTCTACTTCAATAATACCACCACGGGGCTTTTGCAGGCAAGTTCCAAGTCACATCAAATGCTTTGTACATTTGTACTTTCCCTTGTGAAGTGCTGGGATAATCACCCAGGAGATGGAAGCTAACTCATTAGCTTTGATATTCAGCAGTTCGCATTAGCAGCTGTGGTTGATAATAGACTACATTCCAGATAGATCAGGTAATGGCTTCCGTGTCATGGAACAAATATCATGAAACCCCAGATGAAATTACTGTTCAACAACACATTAAATCTGGTGGCAGTTTATATGTCTAAGAAGTGAGCTGTGCCCACGTGCAACCAAGCAGATCATTCCATTTCCTCAAATCCATAAATTCTAATGCTTCCCTTTTTCCTAAACTCTCCTGAACCCATACCATTTCACTCAGTCATAAAAATAAGATATT
Source organism: Cervus canadensis (assembly GCF_019320065.1). Taxonomy (NCBI): domain Eukaryota; kingdom Metazoa; phylum Chordata; class Mammalia; order Artiodactyla; family Cervidae; genus Cervus; species Cervus canadensis. Next base: position 3,784,957 of record NC_057412.1, on the reverse strand, counting down.
TTCCCTTACTCACAAATCTCAATGGATTTTTTTGTTACATAGGACATGCCTCAACTAAAATCCTCCCTTATTGTAGTTAGATTTATTTTTTTTAATTTAGTAGAGTAATAGGAACTTTATCCAAGAAACCTAAGGTTTTGTTCAAAAAAATTGTCTAATCTTGGTGACTAATTCTATTTAATAAAGCTTGGGTACTTTTCTCCCATATGGTACATACTCTGAAGTTACTTTTCTTTGTATAGAAGAATAGCACATTTGGTTACCTGGTTTCCCATTTTATAGCTGATTAGAAGCATGAAAACAAAATAGTTTGAGGGGATAAAAGCTGAACAAAGCAGACACGCTTAGAAAAACGAAAAACCCAACCTCAAGGGAGAAGAGTAAAAACTAAAACAAAGGATGATGAGAATCAAAAGCATAGCTCACTATATCTTTTAGTCTAAGGCCAAGTAACCCAATATGCTTTGGTGGCCCTGAAGGCACCAGAATTTACATAATACCAAACAATTTTTGTACTTAATAATAATCTATATAAGGGTGCTCATCACACAGTATTCATAAAAAGGAAAAAATGTTGAAATAGACTTATCATCAATGGAAAAACTATTAGGTAAATTATAAAGTTCCATTCAGTTGAATATTCTACAATCTTTAAGTGGTGTTAAAAAAGAAATTTTAAAAAGATAACCACAAAAGCATTCTGAAAAAAGTTGAAACCATGTCCTATAAATTCCATTCAACCAAGCTGAGAAGTATAATAAATTCAAAGATACCATTCAAGATGGTTAAAATTTAAAAGGCATAATAATTAAAGAAATGCAGCTTGAGTCCTCATAAAATCTTGTATATGTAATAATTCAGTTTTTCAAGATGCAAGCTAAATAATGCTGTCCTAGGAAGTGGGCCAATCATAATATGATTTGCTCTCAGATCATTTTCTAAGCTTTCTTAAAGTTATCCTAGTAAAACAATAACTATCTTAGTCTTAAATAGAATATTTAGATATAGCAATCACAGCAAAGATGGCTTTTCCCTTAAAAAGACATAAGAAATACTGAAAATAAAGTAAAAAATGCCAGTTTAACCACATATAAGAGTCAGATGGCTGGATGGCATCACTGAAGCAATGGCCATGAACTTAGGCAAACTCCAGGAGATGGTGAGGGACGGGAAGGCCTGGAGTCCATGGGGTCGCAGAGTCGGACATGACTGGGTGACTGAACACAGAACAACTAGAATCAGAAGCATGTTGCTTCATACAGTATAGAAAAGCCTGAGTCACAAACAGGCATTTATCATCACAACCATATATTGTCCATCTGAGATGGAGAAATTGTATGACCCCAAGTGTCCCCTCCAACTCTTAATTGTCTGGAGTTCAAAGTGTCCTACACTAGGAAAAGCCTGTTTGGGGAAGTTCATCAACATAAAAAAGATGAATGAACTCTGCTACCTCTATTACGTCTACTCTGTACTAATTTAACTTCTTATATTTATTTCTCTGCTGTTCTGGAAGTTTCCAGGCACTGTTTATTTTCGCTCTTAACAAGCCTACATATTCCAAATGTCTCTGTTGCCACAGTTTCCAGCTAGGGCTTTTCCCACTTACAACTATCAGTGGTCAAACGATTTGTCGCATTATCTCCTTTTGTCCAGTACAGAATTTATATAACGTCTCGTCCTTCACATTACCTATTTCAGAAATAGGAATTCTACTACACAAACATTTCTGTTATCTTCATTGTCCTCCATTTACTTCTACTATTTACCCAAGAGTTCTATCTAAATATTTTAAATTGGTACATCTCAGGCACCAATCAGAGTCGAAGTAAACTCGATTCCAGTGGATATAGGTTGTGAATAATTATTATGCCCATACCAGTGCATGCCAGCCGAGTGTGAGCCCCAGGTCAATCCCAAAATGTTCCAAAATATTACAGTTACAGTTTTTCTTCTATCTCTTTTGGACAAATCAATCTTCATGAAATGTCTTCTATTTTCCCCTAATCCATAACTCTTTTCCTCACATGGTTTAGTACTACACCTTAAGCAAGACTTTTTAACTGGCTCTATTTATAAGATGCTAGTCCTGGGTTTCGGCAGCGTTGCTCTTTCAGGCTTCCCAGGAGGCTCAGTGGATAAAGAACCTGCCTGCTAAGTCAGAGATGCTGGAAATATGAGTTCAGTTCCTGGGTCAGGAAGATCGCCTGGAGAAGAGCATGGCAACCCACTCCAGTATTCTTGCCTGGAGAATCCCATGGACAGAGGAGCCTGGTGGGCTACAGACCATGGGGTCGCAGAGAAGACTCAGACATGACTGAAGCAACTGAGCAGTCACAGTTATGTGCAAATTAATTACACGACCTAGTTGAAACAGACCCATGCCTATAAAGACACAAAATGCCAAAACTGACTCAAAAATAAATAGAAAATCCAAACAAGCACATAAAAAGTAGAGAAATTTTGGAATTGCCCTGAGGGTTCTTTTCCACTAGCACCACTTGTATTCAAATACAAAACAATAAAATTAGACCCCTACCTCACACCACATGCAAAAATTAACTCAAAATGACCTAAATATAAGAACTAACACTATAAAACTCTTGGAAAAAGACATAAGCATAGTTCTTTTATTTTGATTTGGGGCTTCTTCACGCATTGAGAACTAGCCCCTTGTCTGACAAATGAGTTGTAAATAGGTTTCCAAGATTAGCATTTTTTGACTTTGCTCATGGTAGGTTTGCTAGGCAGTAATTTCTTATATATTTATGGAACTAAATTTAATCATTTTTTGTTATGGTCTAAGGGCTTTTTTTTTTAATACAGTTCATGAGGTTCTCACGGCAAGTATACTGGGATGGCTTGCCAGTCACTCTTCCAGTCGATTACCTGGAAAAGTCCCTGATGCTGGGAAAGATTGGGAGCAGAGGAGAAGAGGGCTTCAGAGGATGAGCTGCCTGGATGGCATCACTGATGCAATGGACATGAACTTGAGCACATATTGGGAGATGGTGAGAGACAGGGAGGCCTGGCATGCTGCAGTCCATGGGGCCACAAAGAGTTGGACATGGCTAGGTGACTGAACGACAGCAGCAGAAAGTTTTGTAGCACACCTAGAAGGGTCTTTCTCACCCTGAAATTATTAAAATATAAATGATCAGTGTGGAGGAGACTGCTTTGATGTTCACCAAAAAATCTCTTAAAGAATCAAAGTCTCAGACTATATCAGTCATAAAATTCAAACCGCAAAACTATGTGAGGCCGATACCTCAATTTCAATTTCTCGCCAAGAACCTAGCAAGAAAAGGAAAAATGCTCTGTGTTCTCCCTGTTCCACTGGGCGGTTACTTCCTAATCCATAGATGGGTGCCACTTGTCAAGGGTCCAACTTAAGGAACGTGCAAGTTCCGAGACACATCTCTCACCAGGTCAATACGTATCCTCTTCCACGTCGCAGATGTTAGAACCAAAACCCTCACATCAAGACTGACAGCTCAGCTCACTCACCATCAGCTCACATGCTTTCTACTCTCATTTTTATTTCAGGCTTACAGCCCAGTACCTGGGATTTTCTTTTCTTTTCTCAGCTATACATTTAGAATAATGTGTATTAGACGTTGCTCCACACTTCTGAGTGTTGTAGCAGCAGAATTTTAGGCCATTTACTTTGCCACATTTCCTGAACCCATTCTTCAATTTTTTAAGGGTTTCACTGCCCTTCACTATGGGAAAGCAGACACAGATTACTAACAGAGATGTGAAATCACAAGAATTCTGGAAATCTTGCAAAATTATTCATGCTAAAAACTGCAAAATGATAGCCTCTGACATTTTTTTTATTTAATTTAGCTCAGAAGCTAAATTGCCCACTACTCTTCTTTCCTAAGAAAGGAGCTTATGAAACCTGCTTTAATTACCAGCTCTTCCAATTTCTAATAGTCAGGTCAACTCTTTCCTCCATAATGGCACTTTTGTAGCATAGAAGTTTTATTCCATGAGCATGAACAGGAAAAGCTCCCTTGGTTTACAATGGGTAATTGCAATTCCAGGAATCTCTTGACAACCAGTTCCTACGTTGAGCAAAAGTCAGTTTCCAAACAGGAGAGATTTGACCTTCTGGTACAATTTTAGAGCTCCTTCTCTAAAGTAGAACTCTGTGGAGCTCAAGAATACTGTAGGGGAATCACAACCCAGTGCCTAATGGGATTTTGTTTAATATATAAAATATACTTATATTTTAAAAATAGCAATTATTTATTTGAAATTCAAAATTAACTTGGTGTCCTGTATTTTTATTTGCTAACTCTGGTAACCCTACTCTACAGTAGTGCAGGGATTTTTTTTTTTTTTTTTTTTTTTTTTTTGGTGGCTCATGGTCCTGTGAGCTTCTTGGGTAACTTCAGAGAAAACGAAGACTTGTTTGGGAAAATCCTAGTACCTACAATCGCACAGGGGCTCAGATACGACCGCATAATAATGGATAGTTTCAACAAAGTTCATGAGAAAGAAAGACAAAACTGTTTCCCAGTACCTTCCACAGTTCCTCCCAGATTCAAGTCCTAAGTCCACATCAGTGAGGGTAATAAGGGCTGCAGTCCGGTGGATGCGATCAGTGGATCAGGTTGTCACTGCAGGTTTCTCTAATCCGAAGACTGTTTTCCTAGAAAATGCATTCCTACACTTTCCTTACGAACCTTCAGCGTCTCCTACCACTGATAAATTGCACTGAAGGGTTTAGACCCCACTAAATCCTTTTGCACTTGGATCTCTTCTGTGTAACTGACATCAGTTAAGCAGTTAGATGCCCAGAATTATGAAACTCTGCCTATGCCTGAGGAAATGGTGAAATATTCTGAGACAAAAGCAGTTTCTGACCTTACCAAGTGACTCTAGCTATGAAAGTCTGGCTATTAAATCTATTTCAGAACAAGTAGAAGGTAATAATGTTAAATCCTGGGGCAGCCAACCACAGCGATGATATCATGTGCCCATCTGCTGACTCCAGGACAATTTTAAGATTTCCTCTCACTCAACTTTCATCTCTAGACTCTGATTCAAAATAGGTCTCCCAGGTCTCACTGAAGCCTGTCTAATGATTCCAGCCTTAAAATGCTTATAAATCAATAGGGATTCATCAGAATGCATGCTAAGTCACTTCAGTCGTGTCTGACTCTTTGTGACACCGTGAACTATAGGCTACCAGGCTCCTCTGTCCATGGGATTCTCCAAGCAAGAATACTGAAGTGGGTTGCCATTCCCTTCTCTGGGGGATCTTCCCAATCCAGGGATCGAACCCAGGCCCCTTGCATTGCAGGCAGATTCTTTACCATCTGAGCCACCCAGGAAGTCATTGGTCCCTAAAACAATATTGAGCCAACAGAGAAGCCAAAATATGAACAGCTGATGGGCCAAATCCTGTACAGATGTTTTGTGAGGGATGGAATTGAAAGACAGAATTTAATTTCATTTCCATTGCATGTCTTTAGAGGAGACAGGTACTTTTCAAAAGCTCAGAGGGTCCACTTCTCCCCAATTGCCTTATATTGACCCATCCCAGGCAGTGCCTATCTGCCCCAGAAGAGAGTTCATCCAGTAGTTCAAGGAACATCCATGTGCCAATCAGCTGGTTTTGAATGCAGTTTCAAGTCTTCCTATCACAAAACATTTTTCTCTAGACATCAAATCATAGAAGCAATAGAACTATGTATTTGCATGAATTTCATGTAAATTTCTCACTTACTGGGTCTTTCTGTTGCCTGGACACAACTTCTCACATGCCTATATGCATTTGCACACAATTTTCACCTTTCCTACAATGATTCCCTCCAACTCTATTTGCACCCTAGCCTCCCTGCCATGTCCTACTCATTTTTAAGTCACAGCTCAAACACTGCTTCCCTGTGGAATGATTTTTTGCTGCCCCACGGTAGCCTGAAATCCTTCCTCTGCTACAATTTATACATCTCTTCATGTCAGCCTTTCTTACTGTTTATATTTATTTATATTTTATTATATTTAAATTCCTCGAGATTAGAGACGCAGTGTTTCTATGTGTAGTTCCCCTGTACTTAGCACAGTACCTGCCCCATGGTAGGTTTCAACTATCAGTTTGGCAAATTAATTAATAAATGAATGGATGTGATTTAGTTTAATCAAAGTGTGCCTGAGATTAAAGTTACAATCTCGACATTCATATAAACAAATGTTTCACTTTCTTTGGACAGCAGTATCTTCACCTTTGACCAGTCTAAATCCCTCATCACTTTTATGAGACGTCAGATTTCACATGGAATGACTCTGTGTCTTCCCTTCACGGCAGCATATTTTCCTGAAGTTGAAACATCCATTATCTGAGGTTTGTTATGGCTGTCTAAACGTTTACACTCAATTGCTGGTGTGTGCTCACCCATTTCTTATTGCCTTCTGTGGCACAGAAGGAAAAGAACGTCACTTTTTAAAAATCTTTCTCCTTTCCAGAGGTGAGAAGTTTGTCTCTGTTACAGATGTAAGATGGTGTGAAATCAAAATGAGACTTTTCAGATTTCCATTCTAGGAGTCAAATAGCATTTCCACAGTACTTTACCTTAGAGAACTCAATCTCAAACTTTCTACGGAAAAGTTGTGTTTTTTTTTTTTTTCCTGTAATAGCCATTGATTCGAAGTTTTGTGGCCTGACGCAAAAGTCACCCTGCCAGAGTGAAGTCGAGTTGTATTAGTTTGTAGCCTTCAATGGCTGGAATTGTGGTCTGTGGACCAAAAGCAACAGTATCTCCTGGGACCATAAAAGAAATGCAGAATGCAGAGTCCTAACCCAGGGCTAATAATCAGATCTACACTTTAGCAAAATCCCCTGGTAATTCAAACACATACGAAATTTTGGAAAACACTCATCTGGAATCTCCATTCTAAAGAACAGGCTTCCTGCTCGACTTCTCCTAAGTGACTATTGAGTTCAAATATGAGTATTTGCCATGTTCCTCCCCTCCAGCTGATGGATCAGAATCGAGTTTTTAATGGTACATATCCATTAGGAAGATTTTTTTTAAGTATTTTTTTTCATTTATTTTTATTAGTTGGAGGCTAATTACTTTACAATATTGTAGTGGTTTTTGTCATACATTGACATGAATCAGCCATGGATTTACATGTATTCCCCATCCAGATCCCCCCTCCCACCTCCCTCTCCACCCGACTCCTCTGGGTCTTCCCAGTGCACCAGGCCCGAGCACTTGTCTCATGCATCCAGCCTGGGTTGGTGATCTGTTTCACCCTAGATAATATACATGTTTCAATGCTATTCTCTCGAAACATCCCACCCTCGCCTTCTCCCACAGAGTCCAAAATTCTGTTCTGTACATCTGTGTCTCTTTTTCTGTTTTGCATATGGGGTTATCGTTACCATCTTTCTAAATTCCATAGGAAGATTTTTAACTGCAAGTAAACCCAAACACATGCACAGATACACACCCATGAACACGCACAAGTTTAAGGTGACTTAAGATTCATTATCTCCCAGTAACAGAAGGTCCTGAGATGACAAGGGTGCAGGGTTAGTCATTAGGCATCCCAAAGGCCTCCTCAAAGACTCAGGATTCCTTCTATCTTTCCTCTCAACCACCCTCCCACCTGGTCTTCGCAAGCTAATTTCCTTTCTTATCCCAAGATGGCTGTCACAGTTCCAAGCATCACAGACAGAAATGAAAATGTCAGCAGCAGAAAATAACTATCTTCAGGACCATATTTTTGAATATGAAGAAAATGTTTTGCTTTGTTTTGTCATAAGAATCCCCTCCACAGACATCCCTTTGTATCTCATGGGCCAGAATTATACTACATGACTTGTCTAAACCAAAAACTAGCAAATAATACAGAGCCTCCTTGATTGGTTTAGATCACTCATTCATTCCTTGTGGCTCACTCTAAGGTTTGCTTTCCTAGGGCACATAAAGAGTGGACATTTGTGCAAAATAGTGTTTGCTTAGCAACAGAGATGGTGGACAAGAGGTGGGGGGTGATCTGAGGTGGAGGTGATAGCCAGATTTTAAAGCAAAAAGGAAGGGTTTCCCTGATGGCTCAGTGGTAAAGAGCCCACCTTCCGATGCAGGAGACATGGGTTTCATCCCTGATCGGGGAAGACCCCACATGCTGCAGAGCAACTCAGCCCATGCACAACTATTGAGCCTGTTCTCTAGAGCCCAGGAGTCTCAACTACTGAGCCCACGTGCTGCAGTTTCTGAACCCTGAGCACCCTGAAGCACATGCCCCATTCACAGCAACTAGAGAAAAGCCCCAGCACAATCGTAAATAAATAAACTGCAAAAAAAGAATAATCCGAGTGATATAATAATGTCATATAATAATGAGTCATATAAACAGAAGGAAATTTCTCTTTTTTTGACCAAGGGCACTGCTTACAACAGGCATATGATAGAAATCAATGTTGGATCTTGGTCCCCAAATAACTACCAGTCCCTCTGAGCCCTCCCTCTTACCTGCGCCTGTCTCGCTGTCACCGAGGTCCTCCGTCCTCAACGTGAAGTGATAACCAAGAAGTGGATGCAGAGCTGGTGCTCTGCTGTGCTGCCACGCGGCTCTCTAGGGTCTGACCCAGCACACCCAGCAGGTCTTTTAGATCAGACTCCAGCCATTCGTTAAAACTGCTAAAACTAAAGACTTGTAAGCAAACTCCTGAGCAAGAAGAAGGTAGGAAAGTTATAGATTGGGCTCCCTCGAAAAAGCAAGTCTGCAATTGATCACTGTGGTAGCAACACTGATTGATGTTGTTTCCAGTGGACTTGGTAAATCATAGGGAATTAAAGGAAGGGAAGAGGACTATATATATATATAGAGAGAGAAAGGAATATATATATATATAGAGAGAGAGAGGAATACATATATATAGATAGATAGATATGGGCTTCCCTGGTGGCTCAGATGGTAAAGAATCTGCCTGCAATGCAGGAGACTTAGGTTCCATCCCTGGGTGGGGAAAATCCCCCAGAGTAGGAAATGGCAACCCACTCCAGCATTCTTGCCTGGAGAATCCCATGGACAGAGAAACCTGGCAGGCTATAGTCCATGAGATCAAAAAAAGTCAGACACGACTGAGTGACTAAGCATGCACGTGCATATACACACACACACACACACACACGCATATATATATGAGGCAAGAGAGTCAAGGACAGTGATATTCAAACATTGGTTAGCTTGCTTTATTACCTTCTGCCTCAGAGGTTTGAGAAGGAAAACTCAGATGTTTAGTAAGTATCCCAGGTGATTCCAGTACAAGTAGTTTTTTAAATCATCCCTGAGGAACACTTACCTGGAGGAAGAAAGTGTTTCTTTTCTTTATTCTTTGATGCAATGTTGTCCCAAAGTCTGTTTGGATTAAGAGCAAGGACCATTTCCCTATTACCACATGCCACCCAAGTTGTATGTTCCAATCCAGGCATTTAAATAAGAAATGCAAAAGTGGAGGGAGTCCCAAGTACTAAGTCTTTCAAACAGGCTTTGTCCACTATCCCAGTAGTACAGTGGGATGAAAAGAACTCTGGGGCTCTGGTCCCACTTCTGCCGCTAGGATCCACCTTGGTCATATCACAGCCTCTCTAGGTCTCAGTTTCCTCATCTATAAAATGGAAATAATAATACCTACCTTGTCTCACAGGACTGTTTGAAGACTCAGCTGTATACACATAAGGAACTTGTAAACTGGGCAATATAGTAAGAATGTATTCTTTTCCAGTGTTGATTTATAGGATTTTTTCCCATGATATTGAAGCATTTTTTCATTATATATATTTGCTTGTGCAATATCTTGAACTTGGCAATATCTTGAACAGAACTGTCTTTCTGTTCCACTAGCCTTATAGTCACGTGGCATCAAGTAGGACCTTGTCTTCATTAACTCATTCAAGGGCTGTATGAGAGCAGAGACTGTGGCATTGAGTGGCAATGTCCCATCTAGAATCTTTGTTTTGCACTTGGGAAGAACTGAGAATGTAAAAAGGAATGCACTTTTAACCATTGTGAATGGAAACACTGAGGATAAGAGCTGTGTTCATTTCTGCCTTATTAATTTCCCTCCACACAAACACAAAAAACACTGCCCACAATGCTGATTTGAGAGTGTCAACTACATTGGCCCTTGCCATTTACTTCTACAAGGGTTAGATCATGTGCTGATGCAACTGCTGGCCTTCAACACCCCCTACAAGGAGTTCATGGTGGAGAGCAGGAATGAGGCACTCTGTATTCCGGGGCTTCCCGGTGGTGCTAGAGATAAAGAACCTGCTTGCCAATACAGGAGATGTAAGAGACTAGAGTTTGACCCCTGGGTTGGGAAGATTCCCTGGAGAAGGGCATGGCAACCCACTCCAGTATTCTTGCCTGGAGAATCCCATGGACAGAGGAGTCTGGCGGGCTACAGTCCATGGGGTCACAGAGAATTGGACAAGATTGAAGTGATTTAGCATGCACGTGCTCAGAGGAAAAGCTGGCAGGACAGGCCTTCATGTAGTTAGATATTCTCAGGAGCAGATTTTATGAGCCCAATTCTTATGCCCCCTCACATCTAGAAAAACACTAAAATCCTTCACAGTGACACTTGTTTCTCACGACTAGCCAAAAGCATCATGAGACTAGCAGAAACCTGGGGAAATATGTGCTTGATTGCATGTATTCCCGCTTCCCCAAAATCACATATATGCTGATCTTCCCCCGCCCCACCCTGTCCTTTTGGAGCAGTTTCTCAGAGCTATCTGAGGGGTTGTCTCCTGGACTGCAGTCCTCATTTTGCCCCAAATAAAACTTTCAACTCTCACATTGTGCATTTAAGTTGACAAGAGCTTAAAGAAGACCTTCAATGAGATGTGAACAAAATTATTTCCATAAAGGATGAAGATTCAGGCATCAGAAGCAATCATAGCTGAGGCAGCAACACTTTACTGAATCAAAAATTGATTCAATGAGAAATACATCACTTGCTCCTACTTACAAATAATCATTCTGTTCTCTCTGACAATACTTCCTTTTCACGGAAATACATTGAGTAAAATTGCTTTTTCTTCTTCTTTGTGATTTGTACTACAGATTCCAACTGGGACAGAAATAAATGGAAAACATGTACCCGGACCTCCCAGTGATCCCAGGCCAAGTCGTGTAGTTCTGTCGATGGAGGCAATTATAATCCTAATGAATATGCTTGATGCTCACTTACAAAAAACTGACTCAGAGAAGATTTTGGCTCTTTTGTTTACATGTACACACCAGCTGGCTCCCAAACGAGTCTCATACAAATGTCCCTGATCCTATTTTCAAAAGAAATAATAATAGTGGCAGGGGCTATCAAATAAAAACTCTTTCTCAAACCTGGAGTGATTTGAAGGAATTACAGTGTCCAAGGGTCGCGTACCCGTTTTTTCACAAAAACGCAGGCAGGTACCATAAACCAATAAGTAACACCTGTCCAGGCTGGAGGCAGCAGAATTTACTTACCAGACAATAACATCCATAAATCCACACACTGCCCAGATCTTCATTTTTCTCAGCACAGAAATCTCAAGGACTAACTTTTATGACCTGGATTCTAGTAGAGCTGAATAATGGCCTAGGAGATCAGATCCTAAATCCTGGAATTTATAGATGTTACCTTATAAGGAAAAACAGATCTTTGCAAATGTGATTAAAGTGAGGATCTTTTTTATTAAACTTTTTATTTTGCAGTTGGATTATAATCGATTAACGTGTCTTCCCTGGTGGCTCAGACGGTAAAGAATCCACCTTCAATGCAGGAGAGCCAGGTTCAATCCCTGGATAAAGAAGACCCCTAGAGGAGGGCATGGCAACCCACTCCAGTATTCTTGCCTGGAGAATCTCATGGACAGAGGAGCCTGGCAGGCAACAGTCCGTGAGGCCGCAAAGAGTCAGACACGACTGAGCAACTAACACACATGCACACACATAGTCAATTAACAGTGTTGTTACAGTCTCAGGTGGACTGCAAAGGGACTCAGCCATCCATATACATGTTTCCATTCTCCCCCAAAGGGAACCCTGGTGGCTTAGGGGTAAAGAATTCACATGCAGTGAAGGAGAAACAGGTTTGATTCCTGTTGAGTTGGGAAGATCTCCTGGAAAAGGAAATAAAAACCCACTCCAGTATTCTTGCATGAGAAATCCCATGGACAGAGGAGCCTGGTCTGCAAGCATGTGTTCACAAGAGTCAGACACGACTTAGTGACCAAACCACCACCACCATTCTCCCCCAAATTCCCTCTCACCCAGGCATCCACATAACATCCCAGTTTGTGCCACAGAGGTTGTCCCACTATTGCGAAGGTTCTGAGTCCCCCATCAGGCGTCCCAGCCTGGAGATCCAGCAAAGGGACTAGGAATCCCCAGGGAATCTGACTCTGAAGGCAGCAGGATTTGACTGCAGGAATTTCAAAGCCTAGGGGTATCAGAGACTCTCTTCTTGGAGGGCACACATAAAATATCGTGCATACCAGGACTCAAGGGAAAGGAGCAGGGGCCCCAGAGGAGACTGAGCAGACTTCTGCGGAATTAGGGATCTTGACATGAGAATAGTCTCCTGAATTATCCAGGAGGGTCCTAAAAGTAATCACGCGTGTCCTTTTTAAGAAGGAGGCAGAGAGATTTGACACATGGGGGAAGGGGATATAAAGACAGGCAGATTGGAGTGATGAAGACATGAGTGAAAGAATTCTGGAAGCCACTAAATGCTGGAAGAGACAAGGAGCACAGTTCTCCTAGAACCTCTGGAGGAACCAGAGATCCAGGTGATACCTTGATCTCAGACGGCAGGTGCTAAGTCTTTTCAGCCACGTCCAACTCTTTGCGACCCTAAGGACTGTAGCCCGCCAGGCTCCTCTGTCCATGGGATTCTCCAGGCAAGAATACTGGAGTGGGTTGCCATGCCCTCCTCCAGGGGACCTTCCCAACCCAGGGATCGAACCCAGGTCTTTTATGTCTCTTGCATTGGCAGGCAGATTCTTTACCACTAGCACCATCTGGCCCCTAGGACTGTGAGAGAGCAAACTTCTGTTTTGTTGTTGTTGTTGTTTTTCTTTGCCTGACCCTTTCCCTTTATTTATTTTTTAATTAATTAATTTATTTTAATTGAAGGCTATAAATACTTTACAATACTGTAGTGGTTTTTGCCATACGTTGACATGAATTAGCCATGGGTGAGTTCGTGAATTCTTTACAGAAGCCACAAAACACTAATACACAGACCCAAATCATCTTTCTCTTTCTGCCTCTCTTTAAGCCCCATCCTCACCCCCATAAGCCAGCCAAAGTGAATGCCTTGTTCCTGTTATACACCCCCCACGCTCTGTCTCATTGCTTTCTTGACTAAAACAACCCACTTCGTTTCTCTAAAATAAACTCTATGCAGTCCTCAAGGAATAATTCGAATATCACATTCTCCACAATTTGGGTTTGAATTTCAGTGTACAAATGAAGAGGGTTTTTTCCCTCATAATAAATAGATTTACACAGCACCGATTGCCAAAAATCCTGATTCCTTGTGTACCGGTGCCAAACAGAAACACGAAGACTGAGATTTGGAGGATAAGAGGGCTGGGTTTATTTCTTTTGCCAGGCAAAGGGGGAAGACAGAATCTCAAGAACTGTTTCCCCTTCCCCGGAGACCCAAGAAGAGTCCTTATAAATAGAGCTCCCACGGAGGGGGACACATGTCCACCCGTGGCTGATTCATGTCGATGTATGGCAAAAACCACTACAATATTGTAAAGTAATTAGCCTCCAACTAAAATAAATAAGTTAATTTCTAAAAAAATAAGTAGAGCTCGTATATGACAAGGATGAGAGAAAAGAAGGTCTTGAATTTTCTTCTTCTTGCATTATTTCATTACAGTCACAACTGGAGTCAAGGAACCAGGTAATTGGATCTGTTTGCCTCTGGGTTATAGGTCTGTGACCTTCCTTCTGAAATGCAAAAAGCTACAAGAGATGGACTGCTACAAGTGAGTGCAGGAAATGTCAACACAAGGGGCAGAATGTAATTGCACTTGGAGTTAGAGGGTGATAGGCACAGGATATAATTCATATAGTGTCAGAGAATGTTAGAGGTTAGTTTTGGGAAGAACAAATCTAGTTACAGACACCACAGATTAGCAATATTTAAAATATGACTAAGATTGATTAGCTCCTTCAGGCCAGTTTATATCTCTCATTTAACCTGTTCATTATTCACTTTATTTTCCTCTTTATCAGGAGAGAAAAAAAGCACCATTTCTATTTTTGCTGCAACACAACGAAGAGCAGTGTCACAACAAAGACAGTGTCAATGCTATTTCTTATATAATCAGCTTTTAGTTACATGGATAGTATATCCCCTACCCATCACCTCCTAGTTCCTAGGAAATTTCCAGTTGGTCTGGTTCAGTTTTACCATGGGCAAGAGGAACCTGTCGTGTCAGACCCGCATCTTGATACAAATTGACCAAGTCGTCTCCACCCTCTGCTTCCTACAGTCTAGGGAGGGTTTGATCTGTTAGACCGTGACCCCTGTGATGAGTTATTCAGAAGTCCGCACTCTGAGGTGACCCAATGACAAATCACGTCCACACCTCCTTCTGATCTTGTGATGGACCGTCCTTCTTCCCCATCCACTTTAAGGACTGTTACTTCTGCTCCACATTGAGAAGCACTTTCCACGCCTTCTCTCTTCTTCTAGCACTGGTCTTAATCTATATTTGGAGAGCAAACATGTGTGTCTTACACTGAGAACATTAGTATATTTTATTCTATGGCCTGATATTTTAAAATATTTTTTAAATTAACCTTTCATTATATAAGCAAACCATGTACATGATAAGAAAGAAACTTATACAGAATAGTATAAGAAAAAATGCAAAATTGTTCTTTCCATCTCTGCCAGTTTCTATTCCCTCTAAAAGAGTTGGCAGTGTCTCTTCTATCTTTCGAATACTTCATATTGCCATGTATGATACTGAGAAATGGAATATTTCCTGCCATATCAGTAAACAAAGGATGTCATCAGTGCTTGCAGCCCTTCAACATGAGCTGGTGAACCCAAAGGAAACTCAGGAAAGAAAGAATACTTGCCATCTAGCAGCCATCAGACTAAAGCCACTGCTTAGCATGAGCCCTGAGGAAACTCAAGATGTAACAAGACAGGGACTGGCCCCAGACACCTGAGGTGCATATCAAGAGAAGGATTTTAATGAGCCCAGACTCTTGCATCATCCCACATATAGAAAAGCATTAAATTCCTTAACTTGCGGTATCTGGTTTTCTATAATTAACAGTAATATTTTGACGTTCAGACTACCTGCCCTTTGTTGCAAAACTCCTATATATCATGGCTCCCCTCTTCATCTCCTCAGAGCAATTCTTTCAGGGTTACCTGGGATGTTGCTTCCCAGACTTGAGGTGCTAAAAATTCCCACCTAATAAAACTTAGCTCTCAACTTTTAGGTTGTGAATATTTAAGTTGATGATGTATGCATTGTAAAGTTCTTCTTCCGTACTTTACCTTTTATTATGAAATAGAGCATACAAATATGAAGTATGAGAAAATATGTATGTACAGTTTAAAGAATACTCATACATGCAAACTCAGCAACCAGTCAAGAGAATAACAACATATACCTCAGGAACTGTTATATGTACCTCCCAAATCGCATTTGTCTTCTAGTCTCTCAAAGGTATCCTAATTCTTAGGTTGAATATCCCTTTGGTAGTCATTAGATTTGTTCATAATTTTTCTGGCTCTCTACTTCTGGCCAGTTGGTAAACTGTGCTTGCCCACACATTTGGCTCAGATGGTAAAGAATCTGCCTGCAATGCAGAAGACCTGGCTTTGATCCCTGGGTCAAGAAGATCCCCTGGAGAAGGGAATGGCTACCCACTTCAGTACTCTTACCTGGAGCATTCAATGGACAGATAAGGCAGACAGGCTGCAGTCCATGGGGTCATGAGGAGTCGGACATGACTGAGCAACTGATAGTTGGCAGTGTTAAGTTTTTGACAAATGGAATGTGACCAGAAGTGACTGGATAGATGCTTTAAGAGTCAGTGTAAGCTGTGCCACATTCACTTTTTCTGTCTGTGTCCAGCAGTGTTCTAGATGGTGGCTCTCCATCAGCCTGGGTCCACAGATGAAGACAACAATGTGAAAACAGAGAAATGAAACCATTCTGTCAAGCATGAAGTGTTGAGTTTTTGATGACCAGCCGCAACAGAACATAGGTGAGCTGCTGTGGTCTCATTGCTTCTTGTATCTTTGTCACCACGAGAACAACCTTAAATCTAATACACTTGCAAATAGATGCCCTTGAGCTTAGTTGTTGTAGCCCGGAGGTGTTTGAAAACAGGAAACAGGAAAGAGCTGTGGAAGGCAGGGAGAAGCTGATGAGAAGCTTTGAATCTGGTTTCTGACTGAAGAGTGATCTTTGTTTTTCTCTCAAGCTAAGGAGACTCTCAAACCCCTATCACACCTCTGGGAGACAATATTTTAAGAAAGACACTTTCAAGTAGCTTTGAATTAAAAGGCCATATACAGAGTAATCATTTTAGCATTTTATCCTTATTAGAGCAGAGGAAAACTTGATTGAGAGAGTATTTGTAATGGAGGAAGAATATAGGAATAATGGTGATGATGATAATGGGGAAACAGTAATTTTTACTTATTGAGATCTTACTACATGCCAGACATCAGACACTCTGTTCTTCACATTTCCTCGGATGATTCATTTAATCCTTACAATACATTCTTAGAGGTTCAGACTCTTAATCTACTTGAAGCAGGAGATAGATGGGCCCCCAGCTAAGCAGCAGGAATTTGTCCCTTGCAGACAGATACTCTACATAGCAGAAGCTAGAAAGGAGTTGAGCTAAAGAGATAAAAGACCACAGATTTCTCATTCTTAAAGTCAAGGAGACCTTCATGACTACACATGCACAGGAATTCAGGTCAGAGGTCAAAAGGGAAGGCGCACCACCCCACATTAAGTGGTGTCAGTCTACCCATAAGCCTCCTCTGTAGAATCCATATGAGCTAGAGATGCCCATGCACACACATGGGAGTGCTGGGTAGGTAATTAGATATTTTTAACAGCCAAGAGGTGACAGAGGCCAAAAGAAAAAAAACCAAGATGGGGGAATAATCAAGCTAAGCCCTAACCATCTGGGGACCATGCCCTGACTTTAGCAGCAAAGAGGTGATGATGGCTAAAGACAAGAGGAGAACAGTCCAGTTAGGTTCCAATCATCTGGAGACCCTCCCCTGACCTCAGCCAGAAGGGGTGAAACCATAATCGGGTGGTACACAAGTTATCCTGATAAAAAGATACTTTATCTCTCAGCAACAAAAAAGAGCTTTCCAGGCAGGACTGTGCATGTCCAGAATAGACAGGCATATAACTCTAGTAAACCCAAACTCATGATATCAACATTACAATAAAATCTGCATGTGGTTTTGCCTTCCCCCAGGTGAGCTTTTCTTAGCAAATCAAGGGTAGTAAGTGAATGTACAATAATAAACTTGTTATAGAACTTGGGACAGTAAAACAGAGATCTTGTCACACCTCCCCTCAGAATAACTCCTTATAAACACCCCTAAACCTGTATGGGAGGGCTGGCTTCACCTCCCAGAAACAGTTCGCTCACCCTCTGAAAGTATATGTATGCTTTAATAAGCTTTGAAAGTAAAGTAAAAGTGAAAGTCGCTCAGTAGTGTCTGACTCTTTGCGACCCCATGGAATTCCATGGAGTCCATGGAATTCTCCAGGCCAGAATACTGGAATGGGTAGCCTTTCCTTTCTGCAGGGGATCTTCCCAACCCAGGTCTCCCGCAGTACAGGCAGATTCTTTAGCAGCTGAACCACAAGGGAAGCCCAAGAATACTGGAGTGGGGAGCCTATCCCTTCTCCAGCAAATCTTCCCGATCCAGGAATTGAACCGGGATGTCCTGCATTGCAGGCGGATTCTTTACCAACTGAGCTATGAGGGAAGCATTTACTTTGTGCTTACGCCTGAAGTTGTCTGCCATTCTTTGCTTGCTGCCACAAGGACCAAGATTGCTGGTCCAGGTCTCTCGTGACCTCCTTGGCTGAAGCTCTCTGACGTAACACACTCCAGTCCAGTGGCAGGAGGACCCTGTGTCTGTGTCTGTGTCTTCACGTGCCTGATCCGTCGCTCAGTCATGTCTGACTCTTTGTGACCCCACAGACTGTAGCCCGCCAGACTCCTCTGTCCATGGGATTCTCCAGGCAAGAACACTGGAGTGGGGTGCCATTTCCTACTCCAGGGGCTCCCCGCCACCCAGGGACTGAACCTGCATCTCCTGCCTTGGCAGGCAGATGGGCTTCCCTGGTGGCTCGGTGGTAAAGGGCCGGGAGCCACTATGGGAGATCCCACCCAGGACAAGGTCATGAGGAGAAGACCTGAAACGCAAGGCTGTTCAGGCTACAAGGGACCCTCCAGGTTGACCCCGGCCTCTACCCCACCCTCTATCCGCCCCCTCTTGCTGTTGTCCTTGTTCGTCCTGTTGCGGATCTTTGTGTTGCCTGCCGAGAGCTCTCCTGCTCCTCTTTCACTAAATAAAGACCAACATAGAACCCTAATTAATAAATCTCCTGGACGCTGGTTCCCTATGAAGGGGTCAGGAATGAAGGAAATGTTTCAAGTAAAAACCCTTTTGCTGACACTCTGGCTTGTTTGGCAGATGCGTACTAATGCTCATGACTGCTCACAACACCTTAATCATAAGCAGCATAAAGAACCTGATCACAAAATGCACTGATAGGCACAGAGCCCTTCGGGGGGTGAGAAAGCCCTATTGGAGAACACAAAAATATTATTCTAAAAGTGGTTATTGGATCAACGTTTGATTGCTGTTATTGTGCTGAGGTTGTACAGTAAAAACTATTGTTAATATAGTTAAGGATTTAGAAAAATAAGAGTTTAGCCCTAGTGTGGAAACAATAAGATAATTGTTAATTTTAATTAAGAGTGCTAAAACAGAGGCTACCTCACCAGAGCCACAGAGTCTTTGTGTGGTAAATTTTTAGATAAATTTAGCTGAGAACTTTTGAAAAAAGGCTGACATTTGTGTTAACAGGATTGTATTTCTACTATGTTGCAACTTGCTGTCCCATGAGACTGCAACTTTTCTGTTTTCTGCTAAACTCAAGGCAAAATAGAACAATAAAGAATAGACTGCAGAAAACAGTTTTGCCTTCACCTAGGTCATAAAATGTTAATAGGCCCCAAGGCCAGAAGATAATGTACAAAGATCCACTATGAAAGAAGACTCTCATGAACAAAGAAGTATGCAGAAAACACCCTGGTTTCATGAAGGACAAAACTGACGTAATGTTAAACTAAACTTTGTATGCTTATCTTTCACCTCCCCTTAGAAATGTACTAACTTAGGGTATAAAAGCTATGATGAAAAATAAAACGCTGCCAGACCCTGCTGCACACTCCAATCTGGTCTCTCTCTCTCTCTCTCTCTCACTTGCCAACGCCGTTAATCCTGAAGGTACCCCTGGATCCTGCTGGGGCTGGACCCCGGCAGTAAAGAATCTGCCTGTCAATGCAGAAGACATAGGTTCTATCTCTGCACCAGGAAGATCCCCTGGAGAAGGAAATGGCAACCTGCTCCAGTATTCTTGCTGGGAAAAATCCATGGACAGAAGAACCTGGTGAGTTACAGTTCACGGAGTCACAAAGAATCAGACACGACTGAGCACAACAACAACAAAGGCCAGGCCACCTGAGCCTTACTCAGCATAATGCTGGGGTACTAGCTGCAGACTTCTCATCTCTGCTTCCTGCTGCTCGCTACCTCAGCCCTGATACCACAGGGCTCTCCTTAATGAATATCACGGCCTCTGAACCTCTTTCCCAAGTCTGCATTCCAGACAATTCAGTCTACTTTAATGTGGAAGCAGAGATCCCCCAAAATGAAAGCACCTTGATTCAAAATCCTGAGATTATTCTTCTGCTAACTTAAGATTGCACCTTGGAAGGAAAGCTATGACCTACCTAGACAGCATATTAAAAAGCAGACATTACTTTGCCAACAAAGATCTGTCTAGTCAAAGCTATGATTTTTCCAGTAGTCATGTACAGATGTGAGAGTTGGACTATAAAGAAAGCTGAGCACTGAAGAACTGATGCTTTTGAACTGTGGTGTTGGAGAAGATGCTTGAGAGTCTCTTGGACTTCAAGGAGATCCAATCAGTCCATCCTAAAGGAAATCAGTCCTGAATATTCATTGGAAGGACTGATGCTGAAGCTGAAACTCCAATGCTTTGTCCACCTGATGTGAAGAACTGACTTAATTGAAAAGACCCTGATGCTGGGAAAGATTGAAGGCAGGAGGAGAAGGGGACAACAAAGGATGAGATGGTTGGATGGCATCACAGACTCAATGGACATGAATTTGAGCAAGCTCTGGGAGCTGGTGATGGACAGGGAAGCCTGGCATGCTGCAGTTCATGGGGTCACAAAGTCATAACTGAGTGACTGAACTGACTGAAGCAATGTTAAAGGATCTACAAATCCCAGTTTCTCCAGAGTAAGTCATAATGGGTCTCCATAAAGGCAAAGATCATTTTCAGTAAATGATTATCTCTATCTTCTCAATGAAAATTCTCTTCCAGTGTGGGTTGTCTTTTTGTGCCCAGCAAGTTTCTTGCATCGGAGTCTTCTTTTCTTGCTTCAAGAATCTCATTAAGGCAGTTCTAGTCAAACACTCAGTCTTCATCAACTGATTTCTAAAGAAATATTTATTTCTCTGCAATATCTGCCAAAAGCCTGCTGCTTCCTTAGAGAATATTGGCCCCAGACCACATCTATGGATGTCATTAACCTGTGTTCTTCTTATACCAGCTGCTTTTGTCTTTCCTGCTGTGATTGGAGTTCTTTTTGCTATGGCAATAGAAGGGGTGTTTGAACTCCTTCCAGTGAGAAAGAAACATTTCCTCCTTGGTGTCTGGGCTGAAGATACACCCTTCCACTGTAGAGCATCAGAGAATGTTCTGTGTGACACTGGGTCAACCCCCTGGTAGAAGCAGCTCAGGAGTACTTTTTCAGGCACAATTCACACAGCTTATTGAAAAATGTTAGTGTTAATACGTATGTTTTAGAATAAAATTCAACATACATTCATGATGGAAACTCAACAAGCTATGCATAGAAGGAATGTTTCACATCATAAAAAAAGGCCATAAATGGCAAGCCCACAACTAACATCAAACTTAAGGGTTAAAAGCTGAAAGTTTTTTCTCTAGGATCAGGAACAGGATAAGGATAGCAAAAACTCTCACCAACGTTTTATTGGCAGTCCTAGCCAGAGCAATTAGACAAGAAAAAGAAATAAAAGGAATCCAGATCAAAAAAGAAGAAATAAAGTTGTCAACTTTCAGATGACATGATATTTTTTATAGAAAATCTTAAAAAGTGCACCCAAAAGCTGTTAGAACTAGTAAATTCAGCAAAGTTGCAGAATACAAAATCAACATGCAAATATTAGCTGTTTCTATACACTAATAACCAACTATCAGAAAGAGAAATTAAGAAAGCAATCCCATTTAGAATTGCATCTAAAAGAATAAAATACCTAGGAATAAATTTAACCAAGGAAGTGAAAAGTATAGGGTTAAAAGAAAACGCCCTAACCCTAACCCTAACATAAACTTGAAGACATTCATGAAAGAAATTGAGAATGATACAAATAAATGGAAAGAATATTTCATTCTCATATGTTGGAAGAATTAATATTGTTAAAATGTCCATACTACCCAAAGCAACTTATAGATCCAATGCAATTTTTTAAGATTCCAATTCCATTTTTCACATAAATAGAACATGCAAGTCTAAAATCTGTATGAAACCACAAAAGACTCCAAATAGCCTAGCCAATCTTGAGAAAGAATAAAGCTGGAGGTATCACACTCTCTGATTCCAGACGCTGTTACAAAGCTATAGTATTGAAAACAGTACAGTATTGGCATAAAAACAGACACATAGACAATTCAAACAAAAGAGAAGGCCCATAAGTAAACTCGTGTGTATAAATCAGTTAATTAATGACAAAGGATCCAAGAATATGCAATGGGGACAGAAATATACTCCGTAGTCTCTTCAATATATGGTGTTGGGAAAACTGGACAGCCACAGGTGAAAGAATGAAGCTGGATGCCTATCTTACACCATAAACAAAACTTAAAATGGATAAAGACTTAAACAAGTTTATGTTCAAACTTGTAGGAACCATAAAACTTCTAGAAGAAAACAAAGCGAAGTTCCTTGACATCAGTCATTACGATGTTTTTTTGGATTTGACACCAAAAGCAAAGGCAACAAAAGCAAAAATAAACTAGTGGGGCTACATCAAACTAAACACTTCTGCACATCAAAGGAAATCATCATTAAAATGAAAAGGCGGCCTGTGGAATAGGAGAAAATATTTGCAAATTATGTCTCATGAGTTAATTATCTACAATATATAAAAAATTCACACAACTCAATAGCATAAAACAGTCTGATGCAAAAATGAGCAGAGAATCAGAATAGACATTTTTCCAAAGAAGACATACAAATAGATAACAGGTACATGAAAATGTGCCCAACATCACTCATCATCAGGGAAATGCAAATCAAAACCACTATGAGATATCACCTTACACTTGTTATCATGGGTATTATCAAAAAGACATGAAATAAGTTTTGGTGCAGATGTGGAGATAAGTGAATGCTTTTTCCTGTTGGTGGGTATGGAAAAGAGTATGGAGTTTCCTCAAAAACTAAAAACAGCACTGCCATATGATCTAGCAATCCCATTTCTGAGTATTTATCTGAAAGAAATGAAAGCACTAACTCAGAAAGATCCCCATACTCCTGTTCATTGCAGCACTGTTTACATTAACCAAGGCATGAAATCAATTTAATCATCCATAGATGGATGAATATTTAAAGAAATTGTCATATATATACATGTATATACTACAGAATATTGAACAGCTATAAAAAGAAAGAAATCTTGCCATTTGCCACAACACGAATGAAACTTGAGGCCATTACGCTAAGTGAAATAAGTCAACAGAGAAAGACAAATACTGTATAGCCTCAATTATATATGGAATCTGCGGGAGGGAAATTCCCTCATAGACACAGAGAAGATTAGTTATTGCCAGAGGCAGGGGGTGGCCCAAAGATATAAACACCCAATTTTAAAATAAATAAGTCATGGGGATATAGGACGCAGCATGGTGACTATAGTTAATAATACTGGATTGTATATTTGAAAGTTGCTAAGAGAATAGATCTTAAAAGTTATCACTTTAAGAAAAAATATTTGGAGCTATGTGTGGTGATGGATATTAACTAGGTTTGTGGTGATCATTTCACAACATATACAAATATCAAGTTATTACGTTGTGCATGTGAAACTAATATATGTGAAACTAATATGTGTCAATTATGCCTCAATTTTTTAAAATTGGTGGTGGCGGTGGTTTAGTCACTAAGTCATATCTGACTCTTGTGACCCCATGGACTGTAGCCTGCCAGACTCCTCTGTCCAAGAGATTCTCCAGGCAAGAATACTAGAGTGGGTTGCCATTTCCTTCTCCAGAGAATCTTCCCAACCCAGGAATCGAACCTGGGTCTCCTGCATTGCAGGCAGATTCTTTACCAACTGAGCTACAAGGGAAGCGATTTTTTAAATTGCTTGGTTTATTATAGTCAGTGGGACTTATGACTGCAAGCCCCATTAGCTATCAGAGCTAGGTGATTTGTGTCTAACCCTCAGATGGCAGCCATGATAGGTGGGGCTCTAATTACATGGACAAGCTCCTGCTAAGGATGCTGGTGGCTTAGTTTTATTAATGGACTGAGGGAGAAGGACGTCAGCTACAAACTGGCATTTGCCATGGGCACTTGCCATCTATCTCTATGAGGATTAAGTCAGGTGCTGCGGCAGCTGCTAATTTTCAACCCACCTTGAAAGGAGTTTGGGGTGGAGAGCAGAAATGAGGCACTCAGTGGGAAAAATTGGTAGGACAGGTATTCAGGTAGTTAGATATTTTCAGGAGCTGGTTTTATCAGACCAATTCTTGTATCTCCTGACATCTAGAAGAGCACTAAAATCCTTCATGATGGTGTCTGCTCCTGATGACTAGCAGAAACCTTCTGCAAGAAATATGTGCCTGATTGCTTGTATTTCCCTTCACCAAAGTTACATATATACTGAACTTCTCCCCTACTTCTTTGGAGTAATTCCTCAGTGCTATCTGAAAAGCTGTCTCCTGGGCTATAGTCCTCATTTTGACCCAAGTAAAACTTGACTCAAATTTCTCACATTGTGCGTTTTTCTGAGTCAGCAGGGAGAAGATGGGAGAAGTGCCCACTGGTTCTTTCAGACTCTAGGGGAGGATTGCAGTCGACACTTGGGTGTCTGCTCATTAGAAACTGGATCCTTAAGGCAGCAACTTAAAAGTATGCAGTTAAACCCTTTCCTGGGTGTCAACTAAAAAATGCAATCTAAAAGTTGAGAGTTAGGTTTTATTAGGTGGGAATGTTAGGTCTTGAGCCCAGGAGACAGTATCACAGGTGACCCCAAGAGAACTGACTCCAAGGAGGAGGGAGAGGAGCCAGGCTAAATACAAGTCTGCAGCAAGGACCAGGTAATCTGAATATTAAAAGATTACTGTTAATTAAGAGAAAACTAAATCTATCACATGAAGAGATTCAGCGATCTTCTATGTATGGAAAGATGCAAGTGTCTGGGCTTGCTGAATTTGTTTCTTTCATATGCATCTGTCTATCTGAGGCCAATCCTTTCTTTATTGTTCACAAATTGTTGTTTAGTTGCTCAGTCGTGTCCAACTCTGCAACATCATGGACTGCGGCACACCAGGCTTCCCTGTCCTTCACTGTCTCCCAGAGTTTGCTCAAACTCACGTCCCTTGAGTCAATGACGCCATTCAACTGTCTCATTCTCTGTCATCCCCTTCTCCTCCTGCCTTCAATCTTTCCCAGCATCAGGGTCTTTTCCAGTGAGTTGGTTTCTGGCATCAAGTGGCCAAAGTTTTGGAGTTTCAGCTTCAGCATCAGTCCTTCCAATGAATATTCAAGACTGATTTCCTTTAGGATGGACTGGTTGGATCTCCTTGCAGCCCAAGGGACTCCCAAGCATCTTCTCCAACACCACAGTTCAAAAGCATCAATTCTACAGTGCTCAGCTTTCTTTGTAGTCCAACTCTCACATCTGTACATGACTACTGGAAAAACCAAAGCTTTGACCAGATGGATCTTTGTCAGCAAAGTGGTGTCTCTGCTTTTTAATATGCTGTCTAGGTTTATTCACATACTAACTCCTTGTTTACTGCGAGGTGGCCAATGTGGTGGATGGCCGCCTCTCACCTTCCCCCAACTCCTCAGTGCTTTTCTGGGAGGAAGTAGCTGCAGGCTCCCAAATAGCTGGCTTTGTTTCACCTGGGCTCAGAAACTTGCATTTGGAAAAGACTTGTTTCCAGGTAGTGGTTTCTCTTCAGTCCCTCAGCGGTGTCTGACTCTTTGCGACCCCATGGACTGCAGCACATCAGGCTTCCCTGTTCTTCACTATCTCCCTGAGTTTCCTCAAACTCATGTCCCTTGAGTCAGTGATGCCTTCCAACCATTTCATCCTCTGTTAGGTAGAGCAAAAAGCAGAAAACATTTCATTTCACATGGGAAAGACTGGGAGATGAGTGTTTCCCTCTGTTCCCTCTGTACTGAGTCCTGGGGGAATCTCTGCAGTAAGTAATCATGCTCCCTTCAAGAACAACTTCTTTGCTATAGTCCCCTGGGACTCATGAACACAAGCCCTGTTGGCTTTCAGAGCTTGATATTTGGGGCCTTCCTGCCTCAAGTGGGAACCATAAAAGTTGGGGTGACAGATGCTCAGCCAGAACCCTTCATCCTCAGGGAGACGCTGGGAGTTGGGAGTTCTCTCCTGATTGTGTGGTGCTGTTCTGGGGCTAGGGTTTATGGCACAAGTATGTCTCTGCCTTTTCAACCCATTTTGAAGTGGATATTTTGTCCTTCCCCTGATGTGAAAGAGTCACTCTTCTAGTCTCCAGAGAGACTCTGGAGGGAATTGTTCCTTGTGTAGCTGTGTGTCTGTGGGAGGAGAGAAATTCAGGAGCCTGATCTTATTCTAAAGTCTCTTAAATTTCCACTCCAAAATGTTTGGACTTATTTTTGCTCTTTGTTCTTAGAGTTAACATCGCTTAAACAATCAATGCAACAAGCATCCTGATTGTAATCTCATTGAGAATAAGTGGAAGTTGCCTCTAGTTTTCAATTACTAAATTTAGCCTTCTGAATTCCAGCCAAGAAGAAGGAAATGCCAATCAGCATAGAGATCAAAAAACAAAATTAGGAAGCTCACCAGCAGAGCAAGCAAAGGAGGGTTGTCATTCTTCCACTGCAATAACCCAAGAGATAGCCTATCTCTTGCTTTAACCCATGTTTGTATAGCATCTATAAAAATGTAACAAAGAGAGTGACACAACGGGAAATGAGAGATGGAGATGAAAGATTTACCTTCTAGCCTAGGCTTTGCCATTCACGGCTATTTGGGCCAATGTTCTCTAAGTCTTGGTTTCCTCATCTGTGAAATGAGAGTTTTAAACCAGTTTTTATATCGTAAGATTCTATCTGAAACCGTTATCAATATTATATAAAATATTGCTATCACTTGTATTTTTGAAATTGGTTTCAATACAAATGGCTAAGTAGGGCGATGCCAGCCTCTTACCACGAGCATATTAGTAAGTGAAATGCACACGTCGACCAGCACCCAGGTGACAGTGAAGATAGAAGAGCATGATAATGCTCTGTCACGTCATGACTTTCCTTAGAAGGGCCCCTGAATGTGCTAGAGTGAGAGTCCCAACCACACGAATCGACCAGAAGAACTAACACAAGAGAGCTTTACATCTAAAGTCAAAGCCACACATGGGAACAGATGGGGGGTGGGGGGCAAGTCACTGGGGCTATTCTTACTTTATCTTCACGTCCAGCGAGCGGTGTTGTGTACTTCCTTGTGGAATTTGGAAACGACTTACTGAAATTACAAAGTCTAATTTTCTTTTAAACTGCAGCTTTGGCCCTAACTGCTTTTTAGAATAATGCAAGAGAAAACCATATCTGAGAACTAAAAATGAAGAGGGGATGGGAGGAGACTCTATATTTAGCAGTTTGAATGGTTTCTTTTCTTTCTTTTCAAAAAAATGTACTTGCCTATGATACAGTCTCTCCAGCAAAGTGATTACTCCTCCATTACTCTATTGATACAATATTGTGCATGCTCCCACTGTATATCTATACAGTAGCTTGAAATTTATTAGTTTGTACTGTAGGTATTATGAATTCCTATTGAAAAAAATTGTCTTCAAATTTTTTTTAAGTTTTTTAATTTAATTTCTCCTTTGAGGGGGTATAGTTTGCTCTACCAAATAGTAACTGTAACAAATTGATCTATTTTGGATGTTGCTATAGTGCAGTCATACATTTTGTTTTCCAAGAGGAGACGAGAGTAAAAGAAACACCAATGTGTTTAGTCTTAATGTCTGGTGCTTGTCACAGTGAAATTATAACTATTACAGTGCAAGATCAATGAATATGTTCTCCAAGTGAGCCTCTGTGCTTTTTGTCAAGTTATGCAGTGAACTATTTTTAAGGTCTAATTAGTGATTATTTTTCCCACTGTGTGTTTCTCTAAGGAATTATTTCATACCCGGACCATTCTTAGCAGTTTTCCTCAGTGATATCATGAATATGAATCATTATGTAGCTGCTAAACATTGAACCAATAACCCTACAGATCTGAAAAAAGTTAAAAACTTGGCCCTATGGTGACTTCAATTATGTTTTGTTGAATTTATCAGTAAGTGTTAAACTCTTCTATTACCTTCAACAACAAAGATGAAGGGGATAAACTCAAGGGAATGAAAAGGGAAGCTCTTATTTACAATTGTATCTTTAGCTCCAAGCATCATACCCGGGATATGTTAAGTGGGCATTAACAATTTGAAAAATGAATAAATAAGTAAAAGTCAGAGATTCTCGGGAAAAAACTTTAATGAAGGAACAATTTCAAATGATGAAATTGGAAGTTGTGATGTCTGATTACAGATCTTTAAATATGAAGGTCAAAGAAAGAGGGTTTTGAAGACAGCATGATAATCCTTGTGGAACCCAAACTGCACAGAAATCAAATGAAAACATCCTTAATTAATATCAGGAATTATCCTAAAGTTTTACATAATTGAGATGGTTGAGTTTTTTTTTTTTCATGCAATTTAATCTATACAATGAGAATCATGCTGGTCCATGTGGCTTACCCCTCACATCACTAAGGATACAGTAAGTCCCCTATATATGAACGAGTTCCATTCCAAGAGCACGTTCATTAAGTCCAGTTTGTTCATAAGTCCAGCGGAGTTAGCCTAGGCACCCAACTATCTTGCATGTGTGTGTGCTCACTCAGTCGTGCCCAACTCTTTGTGACCCTGTGGACTGTACCCCACCAGGCTCCTCTGTCCACGGGATTTCTGTCCATGGGATTTTCCTGGAAAGAATACCAGAATGGGTTGTCATTTCCTCCTCCAGGGGATCTTCCCCAACCCTCCTGCATCTCCTTCATTGCAAGTGGATTCTTTACCCCTGAGACCCTGGGGAAGCGCCAACCAGCCAACATAATTGGCAACATCGCACTGCACCATAACAGATTTGTAACACATTTCACACAAACGATACACAACAAACACAAAATAAGTCAAACATTTTCAGTCTTACGGGACAGTACCTTGAAAACTATAGCAGTACAGCACACCCCCCAGACAGGAGCTGGCTCTAGTGAACAGGCAAGAAGAGTTACCGACTGGGGGAGAGGCGGGTGGGAGCCGGTAGGGCTGAAAGACTGCCAGCAATAGATGAGGGGCAAGCTGCAATTTCCCTCACACCTGCCATCGATGGAACGCACGTCCACATCTCTGAAAGTTCACAACTTGAAGGTTTGTGTACAGGCGCCTTACTGTATGATAAAGTCCCAGGGACGGTGGTGACAGTCATTCTCAGGAAACTTGTCCTTCATATCCGAACAGCTCTTCCGTTCCTAACACCGTGAGCTACTAGGGTGATTACTATGGAGGCCGGCCTGGGTTGCGGTGATGGCTGAGACTGAGGACACGGCCGCTCCCATGGGCTCGGCTATGACTTTGGCCATGGAGGCTATGGATACAGTGGTTGCCGCCCATCATGCTGTGGAGGATCTGGATTATCCAGTTTCCACTGTAAGAGTGAACTCATTCTTCTCAACACTGCAATCATCATATCCTCCTGATTTAGTTCTGCTTTCATGCCCTTTATCCCCCTGTGGTAGTGCATAGCAAGCTATTCTGCCCGGCTCTGTAAGTGGTACATACAGAGTGCTACTCAGCGATGGAACAGTTGAGGTATGTTTAAGCTCCTGAGACAAACTGAATTTATACCTAGGGGAAAGGTGTTCAACTGTAATGTGTGTGTGTGTGTGTGTGTGTGTGTGTGTGTGATATGTAAACCATATAAACCAGCAAAATGATGACATTGAGCTCTTCAAAATCAGGACTCGGTCCTGGCATGTAACCCCAGAAGCAAAGACAGCAGCAAGGGAAGGATCTAGAATCTCAACTTTCAAGCTATTCATCTCTCTCTTCCCTTTTAATATACAAAGATGTTACCAACTCCCATATTTCAATAAAATACTTTAACTATCAGAGCAAACTTAATTTCAATTCATTTATTTTATGAAACTAGATCCAAGCTCCTTGGGGACAGTTACTACGCTTGCTTATTCATCATTTTATGCTCTATAACCATGACAATACCCAGCATATACAAGGCAGTGAAAGAATGTTTGCAGATGAGAAATTTGTTCGTGGTTTTCTGTAATATAGAGCCATTTTTAACTTGCTGAATAATTATTCCATACCTCATCCTAATTTGGGAACCAAGATGTCTGTCCACTCACCTTACATCTCCTGCTCACACATACACACGTTACAGTTGAACATCTTTCCCCTAGATATAATTTCTGTTTGTCCCAGGAGCTTATATATACTTCAACAATTACATAGTTAAGTAGCCTGTACTCTGTAGGTATCTGTTACAGAGTCAGGCAGAATAACTTGCAATTTGTCCAAATATGTAAGTTAAAAATTGTTTGCTAAAAAGAAAAAGAAAAAATAGATGTTGAGTAAATAAAAGTTTGAGCTCAAAAAAAAAAAAAATTGTTTGCTGGCAAGGCAAGACAAGGGGTAGGAAAAGGTATTTGCAACATATGCAACTGGCAAATTTGTGCTCCTGGGTACCACTGAAAACAAACCAAATGTCAATCAACAGTAAAACAGAGAAAGAAATTACAGTATATACTTATAACAGAATACTACGCAGCAGTAACAACCACCAATCTAGAGTAACATCTAGAACTTGCTACATATACTGGAGCTACACGCACCATCTGGATAAATCTCACAGTCACAATGTTGGATGAGAGAACTCAGGCATAACAGAATACAGTATGAGCCTATTTACTTACTTTCCTACACAGAAAAATCTGGAACACAGGGTTATCAGTCAGGATAGTGGTTACCTTTGAGTAAGTGGTATTTGAGAGAGGGCCTGATTGGGGGTTTCTGAGGTGCTGAAAATATTTTATTTTTTGATCCATGGGTTTTTTCAAATGCTCTCTTTGTGATAAGTCATTGAGCTAACACTTTTTGTGTATTTTCTGCATGTCTGTTATACTACAATTTAAAACAATTTAAATTGATAACACTGCATAATTTAAAATGAGTCAGCCAAGAATAGACAGTTCAAATTATTTACCAGACTCTTTGTGTACCTACCCTGCATCCTTTGTTGTTTTGTTTAATTGATCAGTCATGTCTCTTTGTGACCTGGTAGACTGTAGCTTGCCAGGCTCCTCTGTACTGGGATTTCTTAGGCAAGAATACTGGAGGGAGTTGCATCTCCTTCTCCAAGGATCAAACCCTAGTCTCCTGCAATGGCAGGCAGATTCCTTAGCACTTAGTCACCAGGGAAGTCCATACTCTATATCCTTACAGACTAGAATATATGTGAGTTTTAAATGAGTAACACATCACTTTTAGTGTCAAGACATGCAAAAACTAGCTGTCTGTAATAGGGGCATAGATGGGAAAGAAAGACATGAGAAAGGGTGGTGAGTTTCTGCTCTAAAATCTAGGAGATAATTAGGGAAGTTTTTCCTGACTACCCATGCTCCAATTTTACAGTATTTACACATTGTTAGTATCTTTACTTTAGTCACATAACTAATCATAAATAAAGAAATAAGACAAGCAGTTGAATAATAGCCACAAAGATAATGAAGTGAAGCATTAAGAAACTTTTCAGTTAATAAATCTGCTTACCTATTGATTCCTCTTTTTAGTTTGTATTGCAGGTACATTCTGCTCAGTGAATACTGATTATACCAATAATTGCTATATAAAGCCATGCAGTAGTGTACTGGGATGGGTATTGCTAACTGAGAAAAAATGTAGAAAAAATTCTACATGGAATTCCCCGGCAGTCCTTAGTTCATGTGGTTATGGTTCTACATGCCCACTGCAGAGGGCCTGGGTTCAATCCCTAGCTGGGGAACTAGGAGCCCACAAGCTGAGCAGCATGGCCACAAAAAGGAAAAAGAAAGAAAAATTCTAGAAAAACCATTCATAGAACTTCAGTAAGAATTTTTATGCCTAAAAGTTGCTCTAGAATGATGTTTGAAAATTATGTAGTAAGTTAAATGATGCTTTTGAATTGTGATGCTGAAGAAGATGCTTGAGAATCCCCTGGACTGCAAGGAGATCAAACCAGTCAATCCTAAAGGAAATCAATCCTGAATATTCATTGGTGCTGAGCCTGAAGCTCCAATACTTTGAGCACCTGATGCCAGGAACTGACTCATTGGGAAAGACCCTGATAGTGGGAAAGATTGAAGGCAAAAGGGGAAGGCAGTGGCGGAGGATGGGATTAGAAAACATTACCAACTCAGTGGACATGAATTTGAGCAAACTTCAGGAGACAGTGGAAGACAGAGGAGTAGGAACCTAGCGTGCTGCAGTCCATGAGGCTGAAAAGTCAGACACAACTTAGTGACTGAGAAACAACAGAATTATTCTTTGATATTGTCTAAGAAAAATTGTTATACTGATGTGGAAGATACAAATATATTGAGGAAAATGGTGTTTGCCACTCTGAATTAACTTTAAGAGTGATTTATTTTCTCTATTAAAGAGGCTTGGGAAAGTAAGGATAAAAAATTAATTTTCTTGGTGTTACTGAAAGCTATTTTAGTTAGGTAGCAGTATTAATAATTTTCACATAAAGCCTTCAGTATTTCAATAGTGTGCCCGATGGGTTTAAGATAGCTGATCAGAGCTTTAACAAAATTGATGTGGGTATCATGCCTATCTCACACTATTGAAAATGTATGGGGAAAATGCATATGGAAAATCAATGACTTGGTAACCAAGAGTTACTCATAGGGGTTGTTGAACATGAGATCAGCACAAATCTTGGCTAGGTAGTTGCTTTTATGACCCCACTACTGACTAGTATCTTCTCCTTGACAGAAAAAATATACCACACATGAGTCTCTCACTAAATTCAACTTTCCCTGAATGTTTGCTGAGATTTATCTCACATAAGATGGATTAAACTTTCAAGGCTTGGAGGAAAAAAAATCTGTACTGTTTTTGTTTTGTTTTGTTTTTTTCAAAAAAAAAGCTGTTTATTTCCAACTCACCGGCTAAATAGTATGCCAAGCTCATGTCATACTGGAAAACAAGGCTTCAAAGATCATTCTGATGCCCCAGGAAGGGGTTCCGTGCCACAACTGAAGATGCTAAGTCTGAAACTGTAAGACCACCCTTTTGTGCTCAAACTCAAATTAGCATTCATCATCTGGGCTATAATAAGTTTCAGGCCACCATCAAGAATAACTTTCCAGCATTGCTTGAGAATTAATATTTTCCACTAAATGTTGATTGACTGCTATCTGAAAGGTGTTTAGAAGTAGTTTTCGAAAAGGAAACTGAATTTTTTGTGACTGTCCCTGATTTCACTTTCATGCCTTGGAGAAGGAAATGGAAACCCACTCTAGTGTTCTTGCCTGGAGAATCCCAGGGACGGGGGAGCCCGGTGAGTTGCCATCTATGGGGTCGCACAGAGTTGGACAAGACTGAAAAAAAAAAAGTAAGGCAGCTCTCCTGGGGGCTCTCCTGCAGTGGCTTAGGGCCCTGGGCTGATTCCATTTTATCTCATTGTTCTACTCGTGCTGAAGGGAGAGGAGAAAACATGGAGAAGTCAGACCTGCCCTTAACTGCTGGGGGTGGGATGTAACACATCAGTTCTGTTTTCTTTCCCGCTGGTGAGAGTCATATGTCTCTGTGTGCCCAGGAAGGGGTAACTCGGTGGTCTCTGCCATGGCTACTTTCCTACGACCAGAACGGGATTGCTTTGTACATCTCAGAGGCACTTTGCTCCATTTTAACACTAATTTGTTGGCTTAACCCAAATGTACATGTGATGGAGAAAACTTGCGTGGTCTCAACCAGAGCCTGGCCCAGATTTGTTGCCCTTCTTTAATGTGCATTTCTTATTTATTTATTTATTTATTTGACCGCACCAGGTCTTAATTGCAGCATGCAGGATCAAGTTCCGTGACCAGGGATTGAACCCCAGCTCCCTGTATTAGAAGCAAGGAGTCTTAGCCACTGGACTACCAGGGAAGTCCCAATATCCATTTCTTCTATGTCCTTATTCATTGACCCAAGTCAATTTGGGTTAATTCATTGACCCAAGTCAGTGGGAAAAAAAAAAAAAAAATTGGCAAAATGGGACCAAATGTAGCTTTCTGGTCTTAGTGACTGAAATAGCAATCAATAGCTTTACGGTATGTGTTAGAGATGAATTTCAATGTTAGTTACCATTTGTTCAGTTCATCATTCATCATTTCAAATAATATTGAATACTGGCATGTTCTGGACACCATGCAAAGCATATGGGGAGTGGTTATTAGAACTCCCTACTCCTAAGTAGATGGCAATCTAAAGAAAGTAAAGTGTAGCGAGGTTTAACAACCTAACAGATTTTGAACACAGATCCAGTCAAATTACAGAACTGGAATTCAAAATCAAGTCAACTTCACCAAAACCCATGTTCCTAACTTTTATCTGCTACTTTCTCTGTGACAGGCAGAATTTTTACAATGGCCTCCACAAAAAAAATTCTTCCCTTAATCCATGGAAACTGGGAATTGGAGGACATATCACTCCCATGATTGTGTTATATTATGACATCGTTAACCTTATTTGGGTGGGCTCAACCAGTCACATGACTCTTGCATGCAGACAGCTTTCAGACTGGTAGCAGGAGAGGCAGTCTTAGATTTCAAAGCATGAGGGAGATTCAATACCCAGTTGCTGGCTTTGAAAATGAAAGGAACCCCATGCAAAGCAACATGGACACCCTCTGGGAGCAGATAGCAGCTCCTGGCTAATAGCCAGAAAGGAGATGGGCGTCTCAGACCTACAGCCTCTCAGACCTACAGCCTGAATGAGCTTGGATTCGGATTCACCTCTAGAACCTCCAGATAACAGCTCAGCCTGGCTGACTTTGGTCTTATGAAATCCTAAGAACCCAGTCAAGCTCACTGGATTTCTGACCTACAGAATTGTGAGATAATAAAATCTGTTGTTTAAGCTGCTAAACCTGGAGCAACTTGCTCTACAGTAATAGAAAACTAATGTATCCCCTCAGGTTTTAAAATAAAATCCATCCGTCTACTTTCTTTGAGTAATCTGATCAATCAATTGTGAATCAGAATAACAGCCCTAGATGAACAGATAAAGAAAATGTGGTATGCACATCCTCCAAATATATGCAACAGAATATTTCAGCCATTAAAAAAAAGAAAATAATGCCATTTCTAGCAACATGGATAGGCTTAGAGATTATCATACTAAACAAAGTAAGTCAGAGAAAAACAAATATGATATTACTTATGTGTGGATTCTTCAAAAAATTATACAAATAAATGTATTTACAAAACAGAAATAGACTCACAGACATAGAAAACAAACTTATGGCTGCCCAAGGGGACAGGTGGGGTGAGGGAGGGATAAGTTAGGAATTTGTGATTAGTAGATACATACTATTATATGTAAACATAGATTAAACAAGGTCCTACTGGGTGGCACAGGGAGCTCTATTCAATATCTTGCAGTAACCTATAATGGAAAAGAATCTGGAAAAGATTATGTATGTCTGAAACACTTTGTGTGCATCTCAAACTAGCACAACAGTAGTAAATTACCTACATATGAGTGTGTATGCTGTCAAGTCCAACTCTTTGCAACCCCATGGAACCCGCCAGGCTTCTCCATTTGTGGGGTTTCCCAGGCAAGAATACTGGAGTGGGTTGCCATGCCCTACACCAGGGGATCTTCCTGACCCAGGGATCGAACCCCCGTCTCCTGTGTTTCCGGCATTGGCAGGCAGTTTCTTTACTACTGAGCCACCTGGGAAGCCCATATATTTCAATACAAAAAAAGAAAAAGGTTAACATGAAAAAAAAAAGAGCTGCCCTATGTTTCACCAAAATTTCACCCTATTTTCCTAAAATCATCCTGAGAAAGTTTCCTGGAAGCCAATTTCTAGCTGCTCTTTAAATACATACTTTGAAAGGCTTTTTACACTCAGTGAGATGCTTTCATGCATGTTTCTCTTTGGGGAGCCAGGAGTGGCAGGTGTCTCTGAGCCCTTCGCCAGCACAGCAGTTCAGAAGTTAGGAGTCTTGCATAATGTCACGTAGAAAACTGGAGATAGATCTGAGTTGTTTAAACCATATTTTTATACATTTTTAAAAATCTTTTTTTTTTTTCCTTTGGGAAGCATAATTTCTAAATCTTACTCTTTGGGGCAAAATTACCTCTAAAGGTGGATTTAATATCTGATACAGTTGTAACTTCCCTGATGGACCAGATGGTAAAGAATCCACCTGCAATGCAGGAGACCAGAGTTGGAGAAGGGAATGGCTAGCCACTCCAGTATTCTTGCCTAGAGAATTCCATGGACAGAGGAGCCTGGTGGGCTACAGTCCATGGGGTCACAAAGAGTCAGA
Organism: Cervus canadensis; assembly: GCF_019320065.1. NCBI lineage: Eukaryota > Metazoa > Chordata > Mammalia > Artiodactyla > Cervidae > Cervus > Cervus canadensis. Next base: position 3,748,692 of record NC_057412.1, on the reverse strand, counting down.
CACGACTGAACAACTAACACAGTTGTGACATTTACATAGGGAAGTGTTTTATAGTTTGTTTTTCTACTCCCATTTTTAGACATATTTCATTATCATAGCCTTTTGGATTTTGCCAGCAAAATGTCTTTTAGTGACCTCAATTATATGCTCTTGATTTGTTTAAACCATGCCATTTCCATTTCAGTGGTGATCCAACTGGTTGGCATTTGCTAGAACCTCATATCCATTGTTACATGAATAGACATTGAAAATCATTTTGATGGAGACAAAGAAAGCAACTAAGTTTAGGTAACTAAGGAAAACTCAGACCAAACTCTTTGACCCTGGGCCCCAAAGAGTGCGTATAAGTGCTGGGCAAATTGTTTTGTCCTCTGCTTCATAAATGAGTTCTTCTCCTCTTCTATTGACTACTGTCTGGCACAGCTGCTGTTTTCAGAGCCTAAACAAGATGGGAATCATGAAAACAAGGAAATAAAACCTTGGCCTGTGAATCATGGCTGGTCGCCTCCGTAGCCTGTGTACTGCCACTGAGTCCTTAGGAATGAAGGAGCATAGGTTAGCAGTGGCATCAACAAACACAGTTAGGACCGGTGGATTCTACTTCTGCTTCAAATTGATGATAAAATGACTTGAGAGAAGTCACTGTAACTTCTTTCAGAGTCAACCTGTGAGACGAGAAGAAAATAAGAAAGTTCTTTTTTTCTGGAAGATGTTATAAAGACCTGTTTAACTTCTCATCTTGGCAGCCCTCTGATCCTCACAGCTGGATTCCCTTACACTTATCCCTCATATTCAACCCTGAATACTAGCTCTATACAGACCTGCTGAGTCACTTCAGCGTGTCTGACTCTTTACGACCCTATGGACCATAGTTCACCAGGCTCCTCTGTCCATGAGATTCTCCAGGCAAGGATACTGGAGTGGGTTGCCATGCCCTCCTCCAGGGGATCTTCCTGATCTGGGCATTGGACCCACATCTCTCCTGTCTCTTGCATTGGCAGGCAGGTTCTTTACCACATTCCCAACGCCAACTGGGAAGTCCTACTGGCTCTATAACTCATCCTTTTCCTTGGTAGGGGGAACCCAGAACAGTAACTCAGGGGGCTCAGTTTTGATGCTATGTAACTTGGAGTTGTGAGCCCTGGTTGGGTTCTGGCTTAGTTTTTAGTGATCTGTTTTCCATAACCTCGTTCTACTGACCGGATCCCGAGCCCGTTTTCACACATCTGAGTCTCTCTCCTGGTTTTCTATCTTCTGTACTGCTGCTTCCAAGACTGAGGTTTTGCAGTTGATTCTTCTGATTGTCCTGACATATTTCAGCCACAAAATACACATTCCAACTATCTGTCCCACCAACATTGGTGGATTAATTCTTAAAGATTATTCCTTAAAAATAAAGGAATAAAATAATACCATTGGAAGCAACATGGATGGACCTAGGGATTGTTATACTAACTGAAATACATCAAAGACAAATATATCACTTCATATGTGGAATCTAAAAAATGATACAAATGAACTTATTTACAAAGTGGAAACAGACTCACAGACATGGCAAACAACCCAATGGTTACCAAAGGGGAAACGTGGGGGAGGGGATAAATTAGAAACTTGGGTTTAGTGCACACACTACTATATATAAAATGGATAATCAACAAGAACCTACTGTATAGTACATAGAACTCCACTCAATATTCTGTACTAATCTATATGGGAAACAATCTAAAAAAGAATGAATGTGTGTATATGGATAACTAAATCACTTTGCTATACACCTGAATGAACACAGCATTGTATATCCACCATACCCTAATAAAAAATAAAATTTAAATTTTAAAAATTTGTATCCAATATTGAGATTAAAATACTCACAAAATACACACAAAACATAAAAACTGATAGCATGAGGCTTTTGAAATATTCTACCTAGTTACTGGGCTTCCCAGGTGGTGCTAATGATAAAGAACCCACCTACCAATGCAGGAGATATAAGAGACTCAGGTTCGATCCCTGGATCAGGAAGATCCCCTGGAGGAGGGCATGGCAACCCACTCCAGTATTCTTGCCTGGAGAATCCTGTGGACAGAGGAGCCTGGTGGGCTATGGTCCATAGGGCCACAAAGAGTCGGACACGGCTGAAGAGACTTAGCACATACTCACGATCCAATGACCACTACCAAACATAACTGTTATCTTTGAAGTCCCCGTCCCATCCCCTTCCCACTCTGCTCAGGGGAAACCATTCTGCTAAAATTTATGTTTATCATTCCTCTCACTCGCTCTCTCCTTTAGTTTTCCTAGATGGTAATTCCCTAAGTATTATATTGTCCAATGTGGCATGTTTTTGAACTTTAATATTAGCAAAAATAGAGCATCTGTGCTAAGTCGCTTCAGTCATGTCCAATATTTTGCAGCCCTATGGACCATAGCCCAACAGGCTCTAGCAAGAATACTGGAGTGGGTTGCCAGGCCCTCCTCCAGGGGATCTTCCCAATCCAGGGATCAAACCTGCATCTCTTACATCTCCTGTATCAGCAGGTAAGAGCTTTACAACTAGCACCACCTGGGAAGCCCTGTCCTACCCTACTTGCTTTTTCAGTTCAACATTATGTTCGTGAGATTTATCCATGTTTTTACATATCTATGTAATTCATTACTCTTCCCAAGAATATCAGTTTCGTTGAATGACTATCATGTAGGTCATTTATCATTTCTGTGGTCAATGGACCTTTGAATTGTTCATCTTTTTCTTCCTATTACAAAAGAGTGCTGAGATGGATATGCACTTTCTTTCTGGAAATACTTGCTCGGCGATGCAGTTTTCAAAGAGATTTGTCTTAATTTATAATCCCATGAGAATAACTCCACAATCTTGCCAACCTTAGATTTTGCCAGGATTCTTAACTTTTTGCCAGCCTGGTAGTTGTAACTTAGTATCTCATTGGTGTTTAAATTTTCATTTTCTTGATGACTAACAAGGCTGAGAATCTTGCCTGGATTTGACTGAACATTTTGATTTACCCTTCTCTGAAGATGTGATCTTTTGTTTCCATTTTTTGTCCACCATTTTCATTTTTTCCGGAGGTCTTTATATATTCTAGATACTGTTTGCTCATTAATTATACATATGGCAAACATGTTCTACCAGTCTCTGGTTTGTATTTTTACTTTCTTTTTCATACATTTTGGTGAATGAAAGTTCTCACTTTTACTTTAGCTAATTTACCTGTGTGTGTGTTAATTCCTCAGTGGTGTCCAACTCTTTGTGACCCCATGGACTGCAGCACACCAAGTTTCTCTGCCCTTCACCATCTCCTGGAGCTTGCTCAAACTCATGTCCATTGAGTTGGTGATGCCATCCAGCCATCTCATCCTCTGTCATCCCCTTCTCCTCCCACCTTCAATCTTTCCCAGCATTAGGGTCTTTTCTAATGAGTTGGCTCTTCGCATCAGGTGGCTATGTATATATATTCTATTATTTACAGTTTTTGCATCCTGCTTAAGAAATTTTTCCTTATCCCTAATGTCACAAAGATGTTCTCCTGCATTATGCCTAAAAACTTATAGCTTTGTCCTTCAAATTTAAACCTTTAGTCCACCTACAATTGGTTTTGTGCATGAGCTAAAGTGGGACTTTGATTTCATTTTTTCCACACCAGTAACAATTGCTCCAGTCATGTGTATTAAAAGTCTGTTCTTTTCCCATGTGCAATGCTTACTCTGACATAAATTACATTTCAGTCTGCTTTGAATTCTTTGTTTCATTAATCCACTTATCTTTCTTGATGATAATATGGTAGTGTCATAACTTTATAAGAACTCTTGTCGAAGCTTTATAAGAATTCTTTATATCTATGCTGATGCTGCTCAGTCACTATGACATGTCTGACTCCGCCACTCCATCAACTGTAGCCTGCCAGCTTCCTCTGTCCTCCAGTGTCTCTTGGAGTTTGTTCAAATTCATGTGCATTGAGTCGGTGCTATCTAACCATCTCATCTTCTGCCGACCCCTTCTGTTGCCTTCCATCTTTGCTAGCAACAAGATCTTTTCCAATGAGTCAGTTCTTCTCATCAGGTGGCCAGAGTATTGGAGCTTCAGCTTTAGCCCCAGTCCTTCCAATGAATATTTAGGCTTGATTTCTGATTGGTCTGATCTCCTTAAGGTCCAAGAAATTCTCAAGTCTTCTCCAGTGCCACAATTTGAAAGCATCATTTCTTTGGTACTCAACCTTCTTTACCGTCCAGCTGTCACATCCATACATGACTACTGGAAAAACCGTTAACTTTGACTATACAGACCTTTGTTGACAAAGTGACATCTCTGCTTTTTAATATGCTATCTAGGCTGTCATAGCTTCCCTTCTAGGGAACAAGCATCTTTTAATATCATGGTTATAGTCACTGTCTGTGGTGATTTTGGGACCCAAGAAAATAAAATCTGTCACTGCTTCCACTGTTTCCCCATCTATTTGCTATGAAGTGATGGGACCAGATGCCATGATCTTAGTCTTTTTAACCTTGAGTTTCAAGGCAATTTTTTCACTTTCCCTTTTCATCCTCATAAAAAGGCTCGTATCTATAAGCAAGCTTCAATAACTTTTTATTCTTTTAGAATGTCTTGATTATTCCTAGCCTTATGATCTTCCATATATATTTTAAAATTTTCTTTTGACAAGTTGCATGTACATATACACACAAATTTATTGCAATTAGTTGATAATGCATTTAATCAATAGATCAATTTGCAGAACTGATTTGTTTTGATATTGCTTCTTCCAGTTCACAAACATGGTATATTTTGCATCTCTTCATTCAATTAAAATTTCTTTTAATAATTAATGTTTATAAAAGTCTTAATATATTTTGTTAAAGTTATTCCTAGCAACACATACACTTGCTATGATTAATTATTGAATATCCTCTTTTGAGAAGACTGCTGCTGCTGCTGCTGCTAAGTCGCTTCAGTCATATCCGACTCTGTGTGACCCCATAGACGGCAGCCCACCAGGCTCCCCCATCCCTGGGATTCTCCAGGCAAGAACACTGGAGTGGGTTGCCATTGCCTTCTCCAATGCATGAAAGTGAAAAGTGAAAGTGAAGTCACTTTTGAGAAGACTAGATCAGATCGAATTTTCTACTTCTTCTCCTCCTTAATTGGGTAGTATTTCTTTTTCTCATTGGCTAATGGAAGTTTCTTTATATTTTATTAAATCCTGGATATAAGTTTTTGTCAGCTATATATATTGTAACTATCTTTTTCCTCTAATGGCTTGCTGTTTCATTCTTTTTATTTCTAGATGAACCAAATTTTATATATGTATATATATATAACATATATATATAATTACTATTTATCAGAGACTGACCTGTATCTTTTTATATAAGATTATGCTAAAATTACTTGAGAAGTGTGTCTTCATTATTTTAGGAAAGTTTTCTTAACTGATGCAATTCTTTAAAATGTTAATAACATACTTATTCCATTTTAGGCAATTTTATAAATTACACTTTTTAAGGATCTGCCCATGTCATTTAAATTTTCACATTCATTGAATAAAACTCATATTATCTTTTACATATTACTATTCATCTCTATAATGTATTTTTTCTCTGCTATTTTATGTTCTTAACTTCATTTGTTCACCCTTTAATATTCTCTGGATGCTTACATAAGTTTTCAGCCCTTTTACTTCTCTATTATAATCACGTGTGTGCCTGCTCAATCACTTCAGTTGTGTATGACTCTTTGAGACCCTATGGAACTGTAGTCAGCCAGCTCCTCTGTCCATGAGATTTTCCTGACAAGAATACTGAAGTAGGTTCCCATGCCCTCCTCCAGGGGATCTTCTTGACCCAGGGATCAAACTTGGGTCCCCTGCATCTCCTGCACTGCAGGTAAATTCTTCATCACTGAGCCACTGGGGAAGCCCATTATAGTCAGTTCAGTTCAGTCACTCAGTCGTGTCTGACTATTTTCAAGCCCATGGACTGCAGCACGTCAGGCATCCCTGTCCATCACCAACTCCCAGAGCTTACTTAAACTCATGTCCATTAAGTCAGTAATGCCATCCAGCCATCTCATCCTCTGTCATCCCCTTCTACTCCTGCCTTCAATCTTTCCCAGCATCAGGGTCTTTTCCAATGAGTCAGTTCTTCACATTAGGTGGCCAAAGTATTGGAGTTTCAGTTTCAGCATCAGTCCTTCCAATGAATATCAGGACTGATTTCCTTTAGGATGAACTGGTTGGATCACCTTGCAGTCCAAAGGACTCTCAAGAGTCTTCTCCAACACCACAGTTCAAAAAGCATCAATTCTTCTGTGCTCAGCTTTCTTTATAGTCCAATTCTCACATCCATACATGACCACTGGAAAAACAATAGCCTTGACTAGATGGACCTTTGTTGGCAAAGTAATGTCTCTGCTTTTTAATATACTGTCTATGTTGGTCATAACTTTTCTTCCAAGGGGTAAGCGTCTTTTAATTTCATGGCTGCAGTCACCATCTGCATTGATTTGGGAGCCCAAAAAAGTAAAGTCTGTCACTATTTCCCATCTACTTGCCATGAAGTGATGGGACCAGATGCCATGATCTTAGTTTTCTGAATGTTAAATTTTAAGCCAACTTTTTCACTCTCCTCTTTCACTTTCATCAAGAGGCTCTTTAGTTCTTCTTCACTTTCTGCCATAGGGTGGTGTCATCTGCATATCTGAGGTTACTGATATTTCTCCCAGCAATCTTGATTCCGGCTTGTGCTTCATCCAGCCTGGCATTTCTCATGATGTACTCTGCATATAAGTTAAATAAGCAGGGTGACAATATACAGCCTTGATGTACTCCTTTTCCTATTTGGAACCAGTCTGTTGTTCCGTGTCCTGTTCTAACTGTTGCTTCCTGACCTGAATGCAGACTCCTCAAGAGGCAGGTCAGATGGTCTGGTATTCACATCTGTTTAAGAATTTACCACAGTTTGTGGTGATCCACACAGTCAAAGACTTTGGCATAGTCAATAAAGCAGAAATAGAAGTTTTTCTGGAACTCTCTTGCTTTTTTAATGATCCAAATGGATGTTGGCAATTTGATCTCTGGTTCCTCTGCCTTTTCTAAAACCAGCTTGAACCTCTGGAAGTTCATGGTTCACGCGTACTGTTGAAGCTTGGCTTGGAGAATTTTGAGCATTACTTTATTAGTGTGTGCAATGAGCACAATTGTGCAATAGTTTGAGCATTATTTGGCACTGCCTTTCTCTGGGATTGGAATGAAAACAGACCTTTTCCAGTCCTGTGGCCACTGCTGAGTTTTCCAAATTTGCTGGCATATTGAGTGCAGCACTTTCACAGCATCATCTTTTAGGAATTGAAATAGCTCAACTGGAATCCCATCACCTCCACTAGCTTTGTTCGTAGTGCTGCTTCCAAGGCCCATTTGACTTCACATTCCAGGATGTCTGGCCCTAGGTGAGTGATCACACCATCGTGATTATCTGGGTCATGAAGATCTTTTTTGTATAGTTCTTCTGTGTGTTTTTGCCACCTCTTCTTAATATCTCCTGCTTCTGTTAAGTCCATACTATTTCTGTCCTTTATTGAGTCCATCTTTGCATGAAATGCTCCCTTGGTATCTCACATTATAGTCACATTATGCTATAAATTTTACCATAAATATTCATAATTTTACCATAATTTACCATAAATACTACTTTACCTTTCTTCCACAAGGTTTATGGGATTACTGTTTTTGTTATTATTCCAATTCTAAATATTTTACCATTTCTCTTATGATTTCTTAATTCACCTGAGTTGTTAAATGTGTGCTTTTAAATTTCTAAACATATGGGGATTTTCACTTATATTTTAGCTATTACATAATAATTATATAACTGCTTTGTAGTTAATGATATATATGATACCAATTCTTTGACTACTTGTATAACTTACTTTAACTCTACTGTGTGGTCTGATTTTATAAATATTTTTCATATACCTGAAAAGAATATATATTCTGAGGACAGTGTATTAGATAATGTATATTAGACATTATTTTTTGTGTTGCCCAAATCTATATCCTTACCAATTTATTTTGTGTTTGATCTATTCTCAGGAAAAGTATCTTAAAATATTGTATTGTAACTGCATATGTTTCCTACATTTCTGTTTGTTTTTTGCTTTAAATATTTTAAAGCTATGTTACTTATTTTCTTGTTGCATCTAACACCTTCTTTTGACACTGATGCCTAGGGGAATTGACTTAATACATTGGCTAGACTGGAGTTAATTTTCAGTGAACAATCTTCAGCTCTGCCAAGAATCTTTCCACTGTCTAGGAATTTATGTCAATATGCACTTAAGGTGTACAAAGAAAAGAAAGCATTAGATGAGTGGAATGTGTAAATAACACCAGCAGGGTTTGGGGCAAATTATTAGTTTGGGGGGTTTTTTGGTGGTGATGAGAAAGTGGAATTTGTACTCTTCTTGTTGAATTTATTAAATCCACTTAATATTATTTCTTTTCATATGTGGTGCATTCTCTTGTTCATGACTCGATGTTTTTGTCCTTCAAGAAGAAAAACATGCTCCTGGGGGCCCTGAGTCGGTGATGGGAGGAAGATGAGGGAAGGAGCCACAGAAAAGGTCCCATTTGCTTAATGTCTTATTAGTCTGGAGTGTCCTTGTCTGCATCTTTCTTCTCCTTTGTAGTTTTGACTCCTTAAGGTGGCAGGAAGGTGATGAGCTTTTGGAAAGTTTCACTTTAAAGGAAAATACTGCTGCTCCAGTTTCAACTGCCACACAGGAAATCATTAAATAACATTATACAAAGTGTGGATGTTACTAACATTAAACATTGGACACCTAGCCCAGCAGTTTTGAAATCTTACTTTCGTGGAACCATTTTATAAAATCCAGGTTACTTTTAATCCTAAACATATTCAGAATATGATAGCAATTACCCATCACTCTTAGAGATATGCAAGAACAATAACATTTTTTAACTGACAGAGCCTGGTTTCTTTTGAAGTGCTTTATCAGGAACAAAAATGATGAAGTGTGCTGAGAATATGCAAATATATTCAAGTGCACACAATTAAAACCCTGAGATGTATTTGATGATAAATCACTTCACTGTGGTTGCAAGTATTCGCAATAGGAATTCAAATTGATAATTATGATTATACGATGGTTAGAATAGCTAACAGTTTTCCATTTTTATCTGCTCTTTGAAATAAAAAGAGAAATGTAATGCCTTAAAACCACTCTCTAACAGGCAGATTGCATTTCAAATAGATGAGAACTTTTTCTTTCCTCTGGCTATCTTGTGTAAAAGTACCTAGAGAAAACCACACGTACAAAAAAAAAAAAAAGAAAAGGCAAGTCTTAACCCCATTCCCCACTCCTGACTTCTGGATAAATTTACAAAGCTTTTTCCAGTTCTAAATTACCTCCAGCACAGGCCTTAAAGAACGAGAGTAGATGCCCTACATACCCATTACAATGCCAATGTGTTGTCGTGGAATTTAAGCCTTGTTCTAACCAATCACTTCCCTGAGCAAACCCTGGCCTGATGAGAAAGCCGTGTGATGGGAACATGTGCAGGGATGTGTTAGAGAAGGACACTGTGATCCCTTTTTTTAAATTAATTTTTAGTGGAGTATAGGTGATTTACAATGTTATGTTAGTTTCTTCTCTACTGCAAAGTAAATCAGTTATACATACACATATATCCATTCTTTTTCGATTATTTTCCCATATAAGTGATTAGGGTTTTCCAGGTAGCACTAGTGGTAACGAACCTATGGAGGAGGGCATAGCAACCCACTCCCGTATTCTTGCTTGGAGAATCCCTATGAACAGAGGAGCCTGCTGGGCAACCGTCCATAGGGTTGCAAAGAGTCAGATACAACTGAAGCAACTTAGCGTGCACACAGGTGATTATAGAGTATTAAGCAGAATTCCTGGCGCTATACAGACTACTGCTATTTCTTGATTAAGACAATTCATCATCAGCTGGGCCAGTTCTCTATTTTTTGTAGCTTTTTCACCTTGGAGGACTGAGTCAAACTGAGCAGACAATCTTCCAATTCAGAAATCACATGGGTTGCAAACATGATGACTTTACAGAGGTACAGAAGAGCAAGCTCAGATGTTAGGATCATTGGGAACTTGCTGGAGGGCTGGTTTGGTGTAGGGAAATCAATTCATTTCCTCCTTACAGAGGATCGCCCCTTAGAAGGAGATTGTTCTGCAACTCTCACCCTCATGTTTCATCTGCCTGGCCCCAGCTTATTTTAATTTTCAAATGTGCTTCTTTTATTTTCTTTAGCTTATGTTGGAGCATAGCCAATTAGCAACATTGTGATAGTTTCAGGTGAACAACAAAGGAGTTCAGCCACACATATACATGTATCCATTCTCCACCAAAGCCCCCTTCCATCCAGGCTGGCACATAACATTGAACAGGGTTCCCTTTGCTACGCAGTGGGTCCTTGTTGGTTAATGCAGGCTTTATTATCATTCAGGTATAATGTGATCAACAGATCATGAGATGATTGCCATTGAAAAGACAGTTGCTCATCTTTTCCAAGAGGAAGCAGCCATTCCAGGCTAACGGGAAAGTGCCAGGGTTAGTTGGGAGACAAGGAATAAGAGGAAGACATGGGCAAGAACCTTTATGGTGGTTCCTGCAGGAATTATAATACACCAGTATTATATGTGTACAGTTATATTGCATTTGCAGACTAAATTGTCATGTTGTGAAAGTTTGTGTGTTTTTAATTTTTTTCCCCTTTTTCTTTCTCTTTCTTTTTTTTTTTTTTTCTTTCTCTTTCATTTTGTTACTTTTTTTTTAACTCTTCCTTTTTTGTTGTTGTTGTTTTGTATGGTAGAGAGGTTAAAAAGGTTTGGTGAGATAAGGTTAGCAGACTTAGGATTGGCTGGTTTGAATAATGTCAGTGGGCTTTGGGGCCTAGGGGCTATCCTTAGTTGTCTGGTACCTGGCTGGGGAATAACAGCCTCAGAATGTAAGAGCCTGATAAAGGAAGTTGGGGGTACGAGACAGATTGGTTGATATGCCTGTGAAAGGCATGTCTGCTGGTTGAGCCTTTTGCCACCTTCAGGAATTGGCTAGCCCTGGGAGAGGCAGTCTTTCCAGGGTCAGGAAGACCCCCCAGCGTCAGATTCACGTAGTTAACACGGTGCTGTGATCAGCAGGGGTCCACATCCCCGTGTGTATTTCTCATGGCTTCGCACAGTTGTCTAGGAGTGACTGGAGAACGTCCCTGGTGTTCCAGTGGTTAAGAATCTGCCTGCCAATGCAGGGTTCCAGCCTTAGTCTGGGAGGATCCCACATGATGTGTGGCGATTAAACCCATGCCCCACAACTACTGAGTCTGGGCTATAGAGCCTATAAGCCACAACTACGGAAGCCCATGCACGCCAGGGCCCATGCTCTGCAACAAAAGAGGCTACCATAACCGGAAGCCTGAGCACCTCAACCAGAGAGAGAGTAGCCCCTACTGTCCACAACTAGAGAAAGCCCACACGCAGCAAAGACCCAGTTCAGCCAAAAATGAATTAATCTTTTTAAAGGAGTGACTGGACTCTAAGTAGCCCCACGACCTGGATGAGAAAGCCTGTATAGACTAACGGAACACTGTTGGAAGTAGGGCTCACCTTCCTTCCTCCTACATCTTCCCAGGAGGTGGCTTCTGCCATGGACCTTGCTTGAGATGTCACTTAACCTCTGAGTTTCACCTGTGAAATACAGGCCAGGGCAGTCTTATCTGCGGAGAATGAACTGGAGGTCGGACGTGAAGAGGGACAGAAGACACAGTCCACAGTTCTGCCCAGGCATGATTCATGACCGTTTAGGAAAGAAGCAGCTGCCTTGAACGAAACATAAATTAAAATGGAAACAACACACTACCAACAATGGACTAAAACCCATCTTTTTTAGTTTGATTTCAAGCTTATGTAGTAAACATGAGCTCCCTGTGGCATTCCTAAACTGAGAATGTTGGCCCTGAGTTGAGGTAATTCAGAGAATCTGGCAATTCCGTGCCTCACTGTCAAGGGGTTGGCCAAGTCTGTTTCTGTTCATAATCGAACAATCATAGCATGGTATCTGTGTGTTCTTGCCTCTTTCTTTTAAAGTAAGATTTGGGAAATTTCCCTTTAGGCCACTAAGCATTTCAGGTTTCCACAGAACAATTTTGTAAAAAATTGGTTTGCTTTATGTCTGGGACAAAGTCCTAGAGAGATCTTGATTAAACTGTTTGCCAATCCAGTTACAGAGAATTTTTTTTTTCTCTTGACTGTCTGGGGATTCTGCTTGTAAGTTTTGTTTGTTTCCTTACATGCCTGGTGCATAACTAGTTAGCAGCTACCCAGGGTCCCAGATTTTGAGATAGAGGTTGGTGAGACTTTGTAAAATTATTGCCATTCTCAAGAAGCAAATATAAACTAGATGTAGAGAGATGATTACGTTTGTGTCCTGAGGACCTCAGCAAGCAGACACAATTGGAATATACCGTCAACAGGGAAGCAAAAGAGATGCATGGGTTTATGAAGCAGGATTAAAAAGTTACCTGAATAAAAAGCAGGAAGATGGGAACTTATATGTTCAAATGCCAGCTCTGTTGAGAACATGCCTGTTGTTCCCACATATTATTTGAAATAAACAATAAGCCGTCTCAGTGCATGAGAGACTGCTTGCACCAGCCAGCTGATGACACTGAAATCCTTAGGAGCTTCAGATTTCTCAGGAAACACAAAACAATGTTCTTTAATGGAGACAGTGAAATAATTTTGACTGCCAATGCACGAGTTTTAAAAATACATTATGAACTTTAATCTCTGGAACAGTGCCTCTCAGTGGAAGGTATAATTCTCAATAAATAGGAAAACTAAAACCACAAAAACCAGGGGTGAAACTGACCTTGCCCGAGAAGGAGAAAAAACTATTTGCAAATGATGGCTAAAAACTTCATGCCCTCTTTCTGGAAATATTCCCCAGCCTCTGCACAATAGATCTTAGGCTGTCTGGAGTTCCTGATCCTCATACAACTCTTCAAATTGGCTTCCCTGGTGGCTCAGATGGTAAAGAATCTGCCTGCAACGTGGGAGACCCGGGTTCGAGCCCTGGGTCAGGAAGATTCCCCTAGAGAAGAAACTGGCAATCCACTCCAGTATTCCCGCCTGGAAAATCCCATGGACAGAGGAGCCTCGTGGAGTCCATGGGGTCGCGAAGAGCCAGACACAACTGAGCGACTGACACACACGGTATTTGCCTAACCAGAAGGTGAACGTTCTTAGTTGTGGTGTTCATAAGATCTGGGAAATCTTGAAATAAGCCAATATTTGATGGGGGCAGTTTCAGGCTTCTTGAGGGATTTGGAAACCTACTTGTTTTTAGAAAGCCTATAGGAGCTCATATAGTTCAGGTGAGGTGGATATTGGCACAGAGTATGTACCACTGGGTTTAATATCCACCCGGTCTGGCTCTCAGCAGAGTCAGGACATGGGCGCTCTCAAGTGATAGATTATCATCTCCGAGAGCTTTATCAGATGTGAAATTCCAGACTTTCTTCCTCCACAACCCTGTCGAACACACAACCCTGTCTGTCCTGCTGGACAGACTCCTCATGCCCATTGGAACACATGTTTCTGTAGTTTTCCATCATCATCAAAGTTTTTGGCTCCTTTCTTCCTCCCCTGCTTCTCTACCCAACCCGGACCCCATGGCCCAGTTTGCACAAGTTCTTCATTGGTATCTTTGCCTCCTTCATCCTCCTTGGCCTTTCACCATTCCCACCAGTCACATCCATATCTAGATAGAAACCCATTCTCATGCCATTCCCAGGTGCCAAGAACTGACGGAGGGAGTTGAGAAATGCTGAAGGATTGCAGATAAATTCAAGTTTTCTGGATGCCCAGCTTCTACTGCTGCCCATCAACCCTCTGCCTCAGTCCTCAACTCTCCTCTTCTCCCAGAAAACCCTCCACTACTATCTTTTTCAGGTGATCAAGTCTATCTAAAATGGACCCCTCTCGTTTTTAAAGATCTCTGATATTTTTGAGGTATTAATTTATATCAACTTTTTTCTTCCATCATTTTTTCCTTTTCTTTTTTTTTTTTTCCCATGCAGAGAAGCAATGAGCTGGCTCCATCTTCATGGTCTCAACAGAGGGGTAAGACAGGGTGGATCTTACTGGCTTTGGTTTCAAAGAACCTGAGCTCTTAGGGGAAGGAGGAGAATTGAGAATTAGCACAGTGTTGGATGAAACCCAAAAGAGGAAGGATTCTCGTTCACACCCCATCCCACCCAAATCCTTCCCCAGCTTAGGAGATTCCTCTGAGATGGTGGCGAGGTCAGAGGCTGTGGGTCCTGGAAAGAGGAGACCGACTGTCTTCTTGCTTAACAGAACTGCAGAGAGAAAATGGAGTCACAGTGATTGAGCAGATGAGTCCTTAATAAAGCAGAGATTAATTACTACACAGAGCACAAAGACAGCAGTAAGAGTCCCTGCCACTGACATAACATGGAAACAGCAGGAAGAGCCTCAACAATTCAGGGGAATAAGGATGTATAATATTAATACAAACTAGGCTGAGTTACAGACAAAAATGATTTATATTTATTGATCAATCAAGTTAAAATCTGGAATTTAAACCTACCTCTTCTACGTCTTCAACCATCTTCTTCCTCTCATATTAACAAGACAGAGCCTTCTGTTCTACCTTCACTGCAAGAATTTGTTGTTGTTTAGTTGCAAAGTTGTGTCTGACTTTTTGTGACCCCATGGACTGTAGCCCACCAGGCTCCTCTGTCCCAGATTCCCCAGGCAAGAATGCTGGAGTGGGTTGCCATTTCCTTCTCCAGGGGATCTTCCCGACCCAGGGATCGAACCCGTGTCTCCTGCACTGGCAGTCAGATTCTTTATCGCTAAGCCCCCAGGGGAGCCCTCAGTCCAAGAATATCATTCTGTCATTCTCAACCACTGTTTTAGTATTTTCCAAGATTTATCAAGCCTTTGCTACAAATATATCTCTTCTTGTGTTAGGTAATTTTAAGTCTCAAGGAGCAGAGTCTAACTCAGAGGACCTAAGACAAGAAGGTGGATGGTTTGACGCATGGAATCCAAGGAAATGTGGAATGGGTAAAACATTGGAGAGGCACTAACATAACTGTGCCTCAGAAATAATTGGAACTAGAGTCACATCACTCTTAGGATTCTTTCTCTCCATTTCTTCAATCTACTTTCTGAAAACTGGAGTCATTATCTTTTTTTTTTTTTTTTTGCAGACTAACTGGCTTATTCCAGCAGAGGAGAAATACAACTGCTGACAGCATCAAAGTTTTTCATGTTAAAATTTCTCCAGTGGGGAGAAGACTGACTCATGCTTTCTTTCTGATATCACACTCAAAAATCCACACATTCTGCATGTCAGCTCTAAGGTTTGCACGCAGTGTAGGTAGAAATAGCTAGCAGAAAAAGCAGGGAGTGGAATGGAACAGACAAACAATAGATGTTCATAACCTATTTTTAAGAGAGGTTGGCTGTCACTTCAGTGGCCTATAAGCTTGCGCACTCAGTCACAGAAAGGAAACACTCACAAAGAAATTTGTAGTTGTTCAGCTGCTCACTCGGATCTGACTCTTTTTGACCCCATGGACTGCTGCACACCAGGCTTCCCTGTCCTTCACCCTCTCCTGGAGTTTGCTCAAATTCATGTCCATCGAGTGGATGATGTCATCCAACTATCTCATCCTCTGTCATCCCCTTCTCCTCCTGCCTTCAATCTTTCCCAGCATCAGGGTCTTTTCCAGTGAGTAGGCTCTTCACATCAGGTGGCCAAAGTATTGGAGCTTCAGCTTCAGCATCAGTCTTTCCAATGAATATTCAGGGTTGATTTATTTTAGGATCGACTGGTTTGATCTCCTTGCAGTCCAAGGGACTGTCAAGAGTTTTCTCCAACACCACAGTTCAAAAGCATCAATTCGTTGATGTTCAGCCTTCTTTATGGTCCAACTCTCGCATTGATGCATGAGTACTGGAAAAACCATAGCTTTGACACAAAAGAATAGGAGTGTTTTATTCTTACTGCCTCCACTTTCTTCCCATTTGCTCTCCTCAGTCTCTTACAGTTCAGTTCCTGCTTTGATCATTTAAAGAAATTCTTTTACAGGTCCCTGTGAATGACTTCATCATTCTCAAATTCAACTACCTTTTTTTCCTTTTTCCTTTTTTTTTTTTTTTTTAGTAACCACCCTCCTTTATCTTTCTTTTTTTAAAATAGTAATCATTGACTCTGTTAATCAAAATCTTTCTTCCTAGCTCAGACCCATGTGCTGGTTTTCTTACCTGGTTCTCTTCCTACCTCCTAGATATGTCTCCTATCTCCTTTGCTGATTTTTCCTTCTTCCACATGCTTCTTAATTATAAGTAATCATCACATTTTTTACCTCAATCACCTTTTTTCCTACTCTCTCTTACAATAGTTTGAAACCTTCTGTAGCCTTTTATTTCCCACAGCATAAACCCCAAAGCAGTAAAAGCTGCAAAAAGCTAATGTGAAGCTGATATCACATAATAACAATGTGATGAAGGATAATAACAGCTATTAGGGTTGAAAATTCCTGAGCACTGACCACTACTCTAAGCACGTGACTTGAATTAAGCCGTGTGATCTTCATCTTCATTCTTCATTTTCATGGTGACTGCAGCCATGAAATTAAAGGATGCTCACTCCTTGGAAGAAAAGTTATGACCAACATAGACAGCATATTAAAAAACAGAGACATTACTTTGCCAACAAAGGTCCATCTAGTCAAGGCTATGGTTTTTCCAGTGGTCATGTATGGATGTGAGAACTGGACTATAAAGAAAGCTGAGTGCCGGAGAATTGATGCTTTTGAACTGTGGTGTTGGAGAGAAGATTCTTGAGAGTCCCTTGGACGGCAAGGAGATCCAACCAGTCTATCCTAAAGGAAATCAGTTCTGAATATTCATTGGAAGGACTGATGTTGAAGTTGAAACTCCAATACTCTAGCCACCTGATGCGAAGAGCTAACTCATTGGAAAAGACCCTGATGCTGGGAAAGAGTGAATGCGGGAGTAGAAGGGGATGACAGAGGATGAGATGGTTGGATGGCATCACCTACTCAATGGACATGAGTTTGGGTAAACTCTGGGAGTTGGTGATGGACAGGGAGGCCTGACATGCTGCGGTCCATGGGGTCGCAAAGAGTCGGACATGACTGAGTGACTGAACTGATCTTCATCTTATGAGATGAATGCTTTTTTTTATTATTCTCCTTTTGACAGAATAATAAGGAATAAAAAAAGAAAAGGGAATACACAGGGGTTAAAACCCCATTCTATGTCAAATAATGAGAAAGGTAATGTTCAGACTTCGGCCGTCTCCCAAACATGCCTGGGGCTTCCTCTGTTCCTGCTGCTGCTCCTGGAGATTGGCCTCCATACCCTACTCCATGATTGAATATTTTGCCCCTTCTTCAAGGAAGAAGTTCCCAGGTTTCCCCTTCCCAGTGCCTTGTTGAATGTGTTCTTTCCCTCCATTGTACTCCCGTGGAGTCTTATTTGTGCCTTGCTTATAAGTTTATAATTCTATTTTCTACTTGGCCATTTAAAAGTTGCATCTAGTTTGATATGCTGTAGGCGCCTGCAGGCGTGTGCCCCACACTACAGTACCTCTCAGTACTCTGTCCCATCGTGGATGCCAATCAGTGTTTATTGAATAGATGAGGCATTTGCCAAACAATAGATGCATGTTGAGACTCGTCCGTAAGGTAGATCAGTGCTGCTTTGAGTACAGCCTGCAGACTGATGCTGGAACTGAGAATGGGGTCTGCTGATAGTCTTTCAAACAGCCAGTAAAGAGGAAGATTGGTGGAAAGGAAAATTTGCTTTAGTTTGGACAGTGGCAACAATGGCAAGGGGAGAGAGCAAGACACCTGTTCCAAAGCCCGAAATCAGTGGGCAAGAGCTTTTATAGACAGAGCAAGGGGCTACATGCAGAAACAGCACAGTCAGCTCTAACAGTCATCTTGAAGCTGGTCATCAGAGGTCTGATCAGCATAATCTTGATTTAAGTACAGTTAATCTTTAGTTCCAGCATCAGTGTGTTTCCATTTCTTGAGGCCAGTTTTGAGGCCAGTTTTCAGAATTGTGGCATCTTATGTCATGGCTATGGTCTGGTCATCAGGGAGTTAACTTTTCCACCCGGTGGGGGTTTTGGTATTTCAGCATTTATAAGACAGCTCACAGGATACGGCTCAGAATATTATCTGTAGCCCTTGCAGAGGAACCAGAGGTCCTTGAATATGCTTAATGAATACTGTATTATTATTGTTTGGTCTCCTTTTACTGTTTCCCTTTGGTCTTGCATTTTCTCACTTCCCTGATTACCTTATTCTTTGACCCGAAGTTTCTTCGCAGATGGAAGGCAGGCGGAGGACGTCGGGGGGAAGGGCCATGGGGTCTGCTCCGATTCAGTACTCCTCCCGGAACCATTTGTTACGATAAGATAGGGAGCTTGTACCAGAGGGTGAATCAACACAAAGCTCCTTCATTAAGAAAGTTCTGCTAAGAAAAAAATCGTGGTTGGACTAAACGGTGTGCCAGTGACATAGTTGACTTACCACGTGGTTGAATTACATTTTGGTGCCGGCTGTTGACCTCATCAGGGATCAGTAAAGAATACTTCGAGGACTTGTGTTTTGAGTAGCAGGGTTATGAGGATATAAAGCAGATATGACTTCTGCTCCTGGGAGCTCACTTTCTATGTGAAGAGATACAATATGATATCAAGAACAGCAATACCTAGATCACAAAGTGATAAGCATGGAGGCCAATAAAAAGAATAAAAAATAGTGCTTCCAAACTCTTAGTCCAACTCTCCAATTAAAACAAAGGCTCAGATGGGTTATTATAAATCAATAATGCTTCCAAGGGAACAAAAAAATCAGAAATACAGTTTAAAATATGATATGAACATTCATAACATTAATAGGTAGGTGTGGGCGCCACAATAAAAATTTTCTGATTTTATCTGTAGCTTTCATAAAATCTAAAAGCTTACATGATGAAATATGACAGTTAGGAGATATTATTTAACAGTGTATTTTCCCAGGCTGTACATAATTGCTGTACTTAAAAATTCTAATCTATCTCTTCCTTAAAGAAAACAATTGTGAATACTTAAGAAAGCAGTTTCTGAGCGGCTATATTTTCTTTGAAGGGCATTCAAATATAGATCATATGCAGCAAGGCTTTCAAACATGTGTCTGCTGATTACAAATACAATTTTAGGTAGTCTGACAATCATCCTTTTGGGGGGAAATATTATCAATAAGAGTAGATTCACTGAACCAGACATTGTGCCAAAAGTAGAACTGATTACAGATATTGGATGCAATGGGCCAGATTTCTGAACAATCACTTCCTAGAGACATGTGAGTTAAGTCAACAGATTGCTATGGAAATAGAAAAGGAAAGGAACACATCCTTAGGAACAAAATATATGATCTGACAGTACACATTTATGCTGTCACAGGGAAAGGAGAAAGAAAAATCTCTGCTTCAGGACAGTCAATACTTTTGTGGTTCTTGCACTTCCTGACAAAATATTTGATCTGCTTGGGCACCCAGGAGAGGAGACACAGCTGGTAAGGGATCGAGATGGATTCTAACACAGAAATATTACAACACATTCTTACAAATGTGTTATAGAAAGCCATCAGATTTACAATTCTGTCCTCCAGCAGCTCCCTCCCTGTCACGGAAGGAACACACACTAGAACTCACACACCAAAATGAAACCCCAAGGAAATCTAAGCAAAATGTAAACAGGAAAAACAAAAGCTGTGAAAAAAATAGCAAGTTCAAAGTCACAGTGTGAAAACATTTAGGTTTTCTGTCCAAAAGCTGTTGCTCTCTTCGATTGTATCTTAAAATATTCATTTAAGAAAATTGGGGGGCCCTTTAGATATTTGGGGGAGAAATCTATTTAAAGATAAACTGAGCAGATGAAGAAAGGGGAGGATCAAGATTTATAAACTTGCTTGTCACAGTGATCTTTATTGGTCGGGGATGAACTGTGGGACACTTGTATGAGCTTCACTCCTGTTATGGACTAACCTGCACTTCCTCCAAATTTGTACACTGAAGCCCTAACCTCTTAGGTGACTATATTTGGAGATGCAGCCTTTAAGAAGGCAATTAAAGTTTGAGATCAGTGGGTGGGGCCTTAATCCTTATGAAAAGAGAGAAAGACACCTGGGACGTGCCCACACTGAGGAAGGACCATGTGAGGACACGCTAATGAGGGACTTCCCTGGGGGCTCAGGGGTAAAGACTCCACCTGCCAATGCAGGAGGTGTTGGTTCGATCCCTGGGTCAGGAAGATCCCCTGGAGGAGGATATGGCGACCCACTCCAGTATTCCTGCGGAGAATCCCATTTTCAGGACTCGACTGAGTGTCTGAGCCCAAATCAACACTGAAATAGAAGCCCCATTTTATTTTTTTTTTTCATTTATTTTTATTAGTTGAAGGCTAATTACTTTACAATATTGTAGTGGTTTTTGCCATACACTGACATGAATCAGCCATGGATTTACATGTGTTCCCCATCCCGATCCCCCCTCCTGCCTCCCTCCGCATCCCATCCCTCAGGGTCTTCCCAGTGCACCAGCCCTGAGCACTTGTCTCATGCATCAAACCTGGGCTGGGGGTCTGTTTCACCCTTGTTAGTATACTTGTTTACTTGTTTATAGTAGAATAGTATGCTATTCTCTCAGAACATCCCACCCTTGCCTTCTCCCACTGAGTCCCAAAGTCTGTTCTGTACATCTGTGTCTCTTTTTCTGTTTTGCATATTGGGTTATCGCTACCATCTTTTTAAATTCCATATATATGTGTTAGTATACTGTATTGGTCTTATCTTTCTGGCTTACTTCACTCTGTATAATGGGCTCCAGTTTCATCCATCTCATTAGAACTGATTCAAATGAATTCTTTTTAATGGCTGATTAATATTCCATGGTGTATATGTACCACAGCTTCCTTATCCATTCGTCTGCTGATGGGCATCTAGGTTGCTTCCATGTCCTGGCTAGTATAAACAGTGCTGCGATGAACATTGAGGTGCACGTGTCTCTTTCAGATCTGGTTTCCTCGGTGTGTATGCCCAGCAGTGGGATTGCTGGGTCATATGGCAGTTCTATTTCCAGTTTTTTAAGGAATCTCCACACTGTTCTCCATAGTGGCTTACTAGTTTGCATTCCCACCAACAGTGTAAGAGGGTTCCCTTTTCTCCACACCCTCTCCAGCATTTATTGCTTGTAGACTTTTGGAGAGCAGCCATCCTGACTGGCGTGTAATGGTACCTCATTGTGGTTTTGATTTGCATTTCTCTGATAATGAGTGATGTTTGAGCATATTTTCATGTGTTTGTTAGCCATCTGTATGTCTCCTTTGGAGAAATGTCTGTTAGTTCTTTGGCCCATTTTTTGATTGGGTCTTTTATTTTTCTGGAATTGAGCTGCAGGAGTTGCTTGTATATTTTTGAGATTAATCCTTTGTTGCTTCATTTGCTATTATTTTCTCCCATTCTGAGGGCTGTCTTTTCACCTTGCTTATCATTTCCTTTGTTGTGCAAAAACTTTTAAGTTTCATTAGGTCCCATTTGTTTATTTTTGCTTTTATTTCCAATATTCTGGGAGGTGGGTCATAGAGGATCCTGCTGTGATTTATGTCAGAGAGTGTTTTGCCTATGTTCTCCTCTAGGAGTTCTATAGTTTCTGGTCTTACATTTAGATCTTTAATCCATTTTGAGTTTATTTTTGTGTATGGTGTTAGAAGGTGTTCTAGTTTCATTCTTCTACAAGTGGTTGACCAGTTTTCCCAGCACCACTTGTTAAAGAGGTTGTCTTTTTTCCATTGTATATTCTTGCCTCCTTTGTCGAAGATAAGGTGTCCATAGGTACATGAATTTATCTCTGAGAAGCCCCATTTTAATAACCTGTGAAAACATTCACTTCTGCCTGACATAAAATGAAAAAATGAGGACTAAAACTTTATTTGTTTATTTTTGCCTTTTGTAGTACCTGAACTCATGTTCCTAGGGCCTCACACTCAGCCTACTCTTTTGGGAATGGTAGTTCAATAACATTATTAATTAAACAAGGATTTTTTGGACCTGAAAGTTAGACAAGAGTCTGCTCTCAGGCTCTAGAAGGGGTCCCCCTTCCTGCAACAGATAGAGGATTTATTATAAGGAAGTGGCTCATGTGATTATGGAGGCTGAGAGATCCCACCATCTGCCGTTTGCAAGCTGGAGACTCAGGAAAGCCAAAATATGAATTTCATTCATATTTTTACCCTGGGAAAATGCCTCACAACACAGTCAATTTATAAATTTGATTCAAAACATTGTCCTTGTGATAGGTATGGATTATCTTTGTTCAACTTGTTAAATCAGAAAATTAAAGATTTGGGAAAGAGAATTGGGCCCCTTTGGAGAACATTGTGCATTTTCTGAAGTCACTTTCCTCATAACCACTTAAATAAGGCATTTGGGAATGCCGTGCCTTCCTTTAGTTTCAGCTCTGGAAGTGATACGGGCTTCCTCAGTGGCTCAGTGGTAAAGAATCTGCCTGCCCATGCAAAGAATGTAGGTTCAATCCCTGGATTGGGAAAATCCCCTCGAGGAGGAAATGGCAACCCACTCCAGTATTCTTGCCTGGAAAATTCCATGGACAGAGGAACCTGGTGGGTTGCAATCCATGGAGTCTCAAAGAGTTGGACACGACTAAACAAGCCCACAGACAGAATGAATCGTGCAATCCTTTGAGGGTCTGAATAGAACAAAACATAAAAGAAAGAGGAATTTGCCCCTTTTCTCCTGATTCACTGCTTGAGCTGAGGCATCTCATCTTATCTTTTCCTGTCCTCAGATGGGGATATATACCATAAGCTTCCCTGCTTCTCAGGTCTTCAGATTTGCTTTCCTGCATCTCCAGCTTGCAAATGGCAGATGGTGGGATCTCTCAGCCTCCATAATCACATGAGCCACTTCCTTACAATAAATTCTCTATCTGTTGCAGGAAGGGGGAGCCCTTCTAGGGCTCTTGTCTAACATGCAGAAATGAATTGTCTAAGACACAAGTGCTGACAAAGCAAGAGACTTTATTAGGAAGGGGCATCTGGGCAGAGAGCAGGAGGGTAAAGGAACCCAGGAGGACTGCTCTACCACGGGGCTCGAAGTCTATAGGTTTTGTGGTGATGGGACTAGTTTCCAGGTGGTCTCTGGTGAATGATTCTGACTCAGGATCCTTCCTGGTAGTGCACACATCACGAGGCCAAGATGGATTCTGGAAGGTTGGTAGGACACATGAACTGGTGGTGTCTTCTTTCTCCTTTTGACTGTCCCCGAATCCTTCCTATTGGCAGTAGCTTGTTCCATATTCTTTATCAGGACCTCCTGTTCGAAATAATTCGTGCAAGTTGTTACTACGGGGCCTGACGAGGTAGGGTGGTTTCAGTCAGTGTTCCTCCCTGCCCTTCCTCACATCTAAATGTATATATAAAGTTATATGTTCATATGTATCCATACAAAGGAACCCATTGGTTCTGTTTCTCTGAAAAACCTTGATAATCCAGGTATTAGGCAGGGAAACAGTTTTAGAGCTATGAAGTCCAATGGCTTTGAGCTTAACCAGGTAAAAAATCATGGCTGAAACCAAGAAGTCTTCTGGGAAGTGTCAGATTTCCTAGGGCTTCTGGATTTTCATACAACTGACCGTGTAGACGAGTGAGTCTTGAAACTGTACTCACTTTTTAAGGTTATCTACACTGATGCTATTTGTTTGAGCCTACTAGGAGATATCATTGCAGTCATGTCTGATCTGATGGAAGATTATATTGTTACATGCCCTGACTACGGAGGGCAAAGGTGAATCAAACAGTTATATATAATGAGTTTACTAAGACTGCTGTGACCAGAGAAATGCATTGTCTCACAGTTCTGGAAGCTAGAAGTCTGAGATCCAGGTGTTAGCAAGGTCAGTTCCTTTGATAGCCTGTGAGGAAGACTCTGTTCCAGGCCTCACTTCAGGTTCTGGTGGTTTTCTGATGATCTGTGCTGTTCTTTGGCATTTGGATGCATCACCAGATCTCTGTCTTCATCTTCACATGGCCTTCTCCCTGTGTGCGGGTCTGTGTGCTAATTTCCCCCTTTTCTAAAGGTCTTCAGTCTTGTTAGATTGGGGGGCCCACCCTACTCCAGTATGGGGCTTCCCTGGGGGCTCAGGCAGTAAAGAATCTGCCTGCAATGCAGGGGACCCAGGTTCAATCTCTGGGTTGGGAAGATCCCTTGGAGTAGGGAATGGCTACCCATTCCAGTATTCTTGCTTGGGGAATTCCATGGAGAGAGCAGTCTGGTGGGCTACAGTTCATGGTTCACAAACAGTCAGACACAACTAGGTGACCAACACTTTCTTTCTACTCCAGTATGACTTTGTCCTAACTAATTACATCTACTATGACCCTACTACCAAATCAGGTCACAATCTGGGGTACTGGGGATTTGGACATTAATACATGAATTTGGGGTGGACATAACCTGTAACACTTCTATTAACCTGAGATTTTTCAGGCCCTCCACCCCTAACCTTCAGCACATCATCAATGAGAGTTAAAAATTTTTGATGCAGCACTTCACTTAATTAGCTATTATAATTCCCTCAGGGAGGGGGAAATAGCTAACAGGCTTTCCTGGTAATAGGAGGGTTAACCTACTCTGCAGTGAAACTGTCCTAAAGGCCACATTTCCTGGAACAGGGGACCTGCTGCTGGAACCCGTTATCAGGTGTGCACAATTGTGTTGATTGATCTCTTTTTAGAAACTAGCATTTTACAGCCATTCATTTTCAATCTGGTAATCAGCTTGATTAAACTTTGACAAGCATAAAGAAGGGGGAAAATGAAATAATAACTCTTTTGCTTAATTTTAACTGGGGAAGAAAGCTGACAGCCCTAAGAGGGAAAAATGATGGGTATTTAAAATATAAAATTTGAAGAAACAATGGGTATCTGAAGGATACTTGTTAAAATAATTATATTCATCTTTATATGATTATATTCAAAGCATTCATGATAAAGCTTTTAATATACTCATTACCATTTTTTTTTTTTTTTTGGCAGCACCCTGTGTCATGTGGGATCTTAGTTCCTAGACCAGGGATTGAACCCATGCCTCCTGCATTGGAAGCATGGAGTCTTAACCAGTAGACTGCCAGGGAAGTCCCTTGCCAATTTTATTTAGCTTAACATGAAGGTGAAAGAGGAGAGTGAAAAAGCTGGCTTAAAACACAACAGTCAAAAAACTAAGATCATGGAATCAGGTCCCATCACTTCATGGAAAATAGATGCAGAAAAAGTGGAAGCAGTGGCAGATTTTATTTTCTTGGGCTCCAAAATCATTGCAGACAGTGACCGTAGCCCTGAAATTAAAAAGTGACCCTTGGATTCTTTAATATCCACAAATCAATCAATGTAATACACCACATTAACAAATTGAAAGATAAAATCCATATGACTATCTCAATAGATGCAGAAAAAGCCTTTGACAAAATTCAACATCCATTTATGATTAAAACTCTCCAGAAAGCAGGAATAGAAGGAACATACCTCAACATAATAAAAGCTATATATGACAAACCCACAGCAAGCATCACCCTCAATGGTGAATAATTGAAAGCATTTCCCCTGAAATCAGGAACAAGACAAGGGTGCCCACTCTCACCACTACTATTCAACATAGTGTTGGAAGTTTTGGCCACAGCAATCAGAGCAGAAAAAGAAGTAAAAGGAATCCAGATAGAAAAAGAAGAAGTGAAACTCTCTCTGTTTGCAGATGACATGATCCTCTACATAGAAAACCCTAAAGACTCTACCAGAAAATTACTAGAGCTAATCAACGAATATAGTAAAGTTGCAGGATATAAAATTAACACAGAGAAATCCCTTGCATTCCTATACACTAACAATGAGAAAACAGAAAGAGAAATTAAGGAAACAATACCATTCACCATTGCAACAAAAATAATAAAATACTTAGGAGTATATCTACCTAAAGAAACAAAAGACCTATACATAGAAAACTATAAAACACTGATGAAAGAAATCAAAGAGGGCACAAACAGATGGAGAAATATACCCTTCAGGATTGGAAGAATCAATTTGTCAATAATGCATACTACCCAAAAAATCTATAGATTCAATGCAATCCCTATCAAGCTACCAATGGTATTTTTCACAGGACTAGAACAAATAATTTCACAATTTGTATGAAATACAAAAAACCTCGAATAGCCAAAGTAATCTTGAGAAAGAAGAATGGAACTGGAGGAATCAACCTGCCTGACTTCAGACTCTACTACAAAGCCACAGTCATCAAGACAGTATGGTACTGGCACAAAGACAGAAATATAGATCAATAGAACAGAATAGAAAGTCCAGAGATAAATCCACGAACCTATGGACACCTTATCTTCGACAAAGGAGGCAAGGATATACAATGGAAAAAAGACAACCTCTTTAACAAGTGGTGCTGGGAAAACTGGTCATCCACCTGTAAAAGAATGAAACTAGAACACTTTCTAACACCATACACAAAAATAAACTCAAAATGGATTAAAGATCTAAATGTAATACCAGAAACTATAAAACTCCTAGAGGAGAACATAGGCAAAATACTCTCCGACATGAATCACAGCAGGATCCTCTATGACCCACATCCCAGAATATTAGAAACAAAAGCAAAAATAAACAAATGGGACCTAATGAAACTTAAAAGCTTTTGCACAACAAAGGAAATGATAAGCAAGGTGAAAAGACAGCCCTCAGAATGGGAGAAAATAATAGCAAACAAAGCAACAGACAAAGGATTAATCTCAAAAATATACAAGCAACTCCTGCAGCTCAACTCCAGAAAAATAAATGACCCAATCAAAAAATGGGCCAAAGAACTAAACAGACATTTCTCCAAAGGAGACATACAGATGGCTAAAAAACACATGAAAAGATGCTCAACATCACTCATTATCAGAGAAATGCAAATCAAAACCACAATGAGGTACCATTACACGCCAGTCAGGATGGCTGCTATCCAAAAGTCTACAAGCAATAAATGCTGGAGAGGGTGTGGAGAAAAGGGAACCCTCTTACACTGTTGGTGGGAATGCAAACTAGTACAGCCGCTATGGAAGAACAGTGTGGAGATTTCTTAAAAAACTGAAATAGAACTGCCATATGACCCAGCAATCCCACTTCTGGGCATACACACTGAGGAAACCAGATCTGAAAGAGACACGTGCACCCCAATGTTCATTGCAGCACTGTTTATACTAGCCAGGACATGGAAGCAACCTAGATGCCCATCAGCAGATGAGTGGATAAGGAAGCTGTGGTACATATACACCATGGAAAATTACTCAGCCATTAAAAAGAATTCATTTGAATCAGTTCTAATGAGATGGATGAAACTGGAGCCAATTATACAGAGTGAAGTAAGCCAGAAAGATAAAGACCAATACAGTATACTAACACATATATATGGAATTTAGAAAGATGCTAATGATAACCCTATATGCAAAACAGAAAAAGAGACACAGATGTACAGAACAGACTTTTGGACTCTGTGGGAGAAGGCGAGGGTGGGATGTTTCAAGAGAACAGCATTGAAACATATATATTATCTAGGGTGAAACAGATCGCCAGCCCAGGTTGGATGCATGAGACAAGTGCTTGTACCTGGTGCACTGGGAAGACCCAGAGGGATTGGGTAGAGAGAGAGGTGGGAGGGGGGATCGGGATGAGGAATACATGTAAATCCATGGCTAATTCATGTCAATGTATGACAAAAACCATTACAATATTGTAAAGTAATTAGCCTCCAAATAATAAAAATAAATGGAAAAAAAAATGCCCCTTGGAAAGAAAGTTATGACAAACATAGACAGCATATTAAAAAGCAGAGCCATCACCTTGCTGACAAATGTCAGTATAGTCAAAGCAATGGTTTTTCCAGTAGTCATGTATGGATGTGAGAATTGGACCAGAAAGAAGGCTGAGGGCAATTCTTTCCAACTGGGCTGGAGAAGACCCTTGGGAGTCCTTTGGACTGCAAGGAGATCAAACCAGTCGATCCTAAAGAAAATCAACCCTGAATATTCATTGGAAGGGCTGATCCTGAAGCTGAAATTCTGATACTTTGGCCACCTGATGTGAAGAGCTAACTCTTTGGAAAAGACCCTGATGCTGGAAAAATGGAAGGCAAAAGGAGAAGGGGACAAGGGAGGATGAGATGGTGACACACGAGGGGCTGGTTCGCATGGTTCGGGGGTTTGTTGTTTTGGGGTTTTGTTCGTGTTTCAACATCTCACCTCTGAGTTAAGATCATTTCACACTTCTTCAGTGGTTCTCAGCTGGAAGCACCTTTGCCCCCAGGGGATACTTGGGACTATTTGAAGACATTTTTGGTTGTCACTTGGGCAAGGTGTCCAATGGATAGTGGCCAGAGATGCTGCTTAATATTTTACCATGTACATGACAGCCACCCCGTAACAGAGTTATCCTCCTCAAAATGTCAGTGATGCCAACATTGAGTTCATTCATTTTTTCCCCCAAGGGTCTAGACTGGGGAGCCTTCATTCTGCTATTTAACTAACTGTGCTAGCTATAACCCAAATGTCACCCCATACTCACACTATTCTTGGAGAGAAGGTAACAGCATATTGAGTCAAGCCAAAACTCTGAAGGAGGGCCAATAGCCTCACCAAAATTTTTTCCAATGTCTAGGAGTTCATGTTCTCAAGGCCACACAGACTCGGCCTTCTGCTCCCAGGAAATTCACATATTTTAATTCCATCTTCCCTCCTACTGTTATTCTCTCTGCTCAGTTTCAAACCGGATGTGGAACTTGACCTCCCTGTCTTTCTCAATTCAGTTCAGTTCACTTCAGTCACTCAGTTATGTCCAACTCTCGTGACCCCATGAATCACAGCATGCCAGGCTTCTCTGTTCATCACTGACTCCCGGAGTTTACTCAAACCCATGTCCATCGAGTCGGTTATTCCATCCAACCATCTCATCCTCTGTCATCCCCTTCTCCTCCCACCTTCAGTCTTTCGCAGCATCAGGGTCTTGTCAAATGAGTCAACTCTTCACATCAGGTAGCCAAAGTATTGGAGTTTCAGCTTCAGCATCAGTCCTTCCAATGAACACCCAGGTCTGATCTCCTTTAGGATGGACTGGTTGGATCTCCTTGCAGTCCAAGGGACTCTCAAGAGTCTTCTCCAACACCACAGTTCAAAAGCATCAGTTCTTCAGGCTCAGCTTTCTTAATAGTCCAACTCCCACATCCATGCATGACTACTGGAAAAACCATAGCCTTGACTAGATGGACCTTTGTTAGCAAAGGAATGTCTCTGCTTTTTAATACGCTGTCTAGGTTGGTCATACCTTTTCTTCCAAGGAGCAAGCATCTTTTAATTTCATGGCTGCAGTCACCACCTGAAGTGATCTTGGAGTCCAAAAAAATAAAGTCTGTCACTGTTTCCACTGTTTCCCCATCTATTTGCCATGAAGTGATGGGACCAAACATCTTGATCTTAGTTTTCTGAATGTTGAGTTTCAAGCCAACTTTTTCACTCTCCTCTTTCACTTTCATCAAGAGGCTCTTTAGTTCTTCTTCACTTTCTACCATAAAGGTGGTATCATCTGAATATCTGAGGTTATTGATATTTCTCTCAGCAATCTTGTTTCTAGCTTGTGCTTCCTCTAGCCCAGCATTTCTCATGATGTATTCTCCATATAAGTTAACTAAGGAAGGTGACAATGTACAGCCTTGAAGTACTCCTTCCCCAATTTGGAACCAGTCTGTTGTTCCAGGTCCAGTTATAACTATTGCTTCTTGACCTGCATACAGATTTCTCAAGAGGCAGGTCAGGTGGTCTGGTATTCCCATCTCTTGAAGAGTTTTCCAGAGTTTGTTGTGATCCACACAGTCAAAGGCTTTGGCATAGTCAATAAAGCAGAAGTAGATGTTTTTCTGGAATTCTTTTGCTTTTTCAATGATCCAACAGATGTTGGCAACTTGATATATGGTTCCTCTGCTTTTTCTAAATCCAGCTTGAACATCTGGAAGTTCACGGTTCATATACTGTTGAAGCCTGGCTTGGAGATTTTGAGCATTACTTTAATAGCGTGTGAGATGAGTACAATTGTGCAGTAGTTTGAGCATTCTTTGGCATTGCCTTTCTTTGGGATTGGAATGCAAACTGACCTTTTCCAGTCCTGTGGCCACTGCTGAGTTTTCCAAATTAGTTGGCATATTGAATGCAGCACTTTCACTGTCTTTTTACCTTTGCAAAATCCTTCCGAAATAAGGCATCAGTGTAACAGAGTTTGGTGCATTTTTCATTTCAGAGGGGTGATATATTTCATGGGAGGGTGTTATTTTTCATAGGCACAAAAGAATGGAGGACAGACTGTCACATTTCTTTAGTCATCCCTACATATTGCTTGGCCATCTTCTTTCTTTTCCACAATTCTCTTCTGCAGTTTTACAAGCCCTCAACCCTCAGGCTTCCAAGTGAAGCCAATTCCTCTGTGCTCAGCTGTGCATAGTTATTTAGAATTCCAGGTCCAGTTTAGGGCCCAGCCTCCCTCCCTTGGGATTCATTGCTGAGCTTCATTCAGCAATGGGCCATCCCCTCTAGGTCCTGCTCTAACTCACACCAAAATCAAGTGAAGATGTTGCTATTCTGATGTCCTCCTTTCTTGCACCTTAAACCAGGCCCTAGAGGAGAACATGCAGAATTCTGTTTCCACTCAAGCGATGACACCACTCTACTTTTTCAGACTCTTAGAAATTAGACTTGACTTTCCCACCTTTCCTCTGTTTCTCTTGTTTATAAAACTATTTGACCCTGGGCACATCACTCCACTTAAAATCACAGAAATTAGAGCCTACAGAAACCCTGGAACACATCTACTTTAAATCTTTCATTTTAGAACCAAGGGAATTGTTTGGGATTAACCCAAGGTTAATTAATGGTATTTGGTACCTGAGTCCAGGCACCTGTTTCCTGGTTCTTTCATCATGACACGGAGGGAAAAAACCCAAATCCTAGTTCAAGGAAATCTCTTTGTTGAGCCTCAATTTCCTTGTTAAAAATAGAAAGGGAATAAATGAGATGGTCCCTAAGGCTCTTTTCAACCCAAGCAATCACATAATTATCAAATGTTGCTTGGAGACTCTCTGAACCTACCCCACCACCACCACCACCAGTAAAAAACAAAAATACTTTTCCAACCGTGTTGAAAAAGTTTAACTTTTTTACTTATATGACATATGTAAAGAGACCTAACAGTATACTAGATAAGAGTACAGACACTAAACCTAAAACATCTGGGTGTGAATCCAGGCTCAGCCTCTTATTGGTTAAACTGTGTGATCTTGGGTAAACCACTTAACATCTCTGTGCTCTTGTTTCATCATTTTTAAAAAGGGGGGTTATAAGCATAATGACTATTCTAAGATAGTTTTGGGGAGTAAATGGGTTCATCAAAGCACTTAAAATATTAATGGCATATTAATGTTTATTGACTCTTTGCAACCCCATGATATATAGCCTGCCAGGCTCCTCCGTCCATAGAATTTTCCAGGCAAGAATACTGGAGTGGGTTGCCATTTCCTTCTCCAGGGGATTTTCCCAACCCAGGGATTGAACCCGAGTCTCCCGCATTGCAGGCAGACTATTTACCGTCTGAGCTACCTGGGAATCCAGTGTTTATTAACACATTATTTCTGACCCTTGCAATTGGTAGGCTACAGGAGATGAAATAAAATAATTAGGTTAGAATAGGAAAATTGCAGGAATACACGCATTTTACATTCACTTTTCTTCTTGTGTTCTAAGAACCAAAGAGTAACTGAGTTAACTCATAAGAGAATCTCACAGTATTATTTTTAGACTTGGGAGAAACTTTTAACCACGCTGGCACTTGGATAGCAGGTTATTCACGGCCATGAGAACGTACCAGTTACTGAGGGCGGGCTGAGAGCATCAAGACTGTGCCGGTGAGCACTTGGGCTTGTGCGGCTGGGTGAGGTTCTGTGTAATGTGTTGCAATTTTTATTTCCTGCAAAAATTCAGAGGAAAGCCAAGTGCTTGCAAACTGGACTTGATAGCATTGTTTGTTTTTTTTAATGTAATTTTTTAAATCTTGCTGTCAGAAGGAAGGTCTGTTGCCCTGGGAACCTCACCTGTATTTAAAGTTAAATTATTTTTAATTAGTCTCAAATTATTTTCCTGGAAGGTCTTAGCCTTGAAAATTCCCCTCTCTCTCTCTCTCTTTCAGAAGCATCCAGTCAGAGCTACTGACCCAACCTTGGACGAGAGTTTATCCCAAAGTCATTCAGTCCTAGGATAAGAGATGATAACTTGCCAAATGAGATGCAGAGGTGTCAACAGCTTGGGATGGTTCTGGAACAGAAGTCCCCCAGCAAGGACCCAGCCTGATCCAACGCCTGGTGACTATTTTCGTCAGATGTGATGATGGAGGTCCCCGTGTCTGCGCCTCTGCCCTCTGCCTCTTGGAGATGAATTCTGAGAGGGCAGCTGTGGAGGGGGGAGCGCTTACCACAAGCAACCTCAGTCTCTGCCAGCAAGTCAAGGGGTGAGCAAGGAGGTGCCATGAGTCACAGGTGCAAAGTCACCAGGCAGGCGAGAGAGCAAGGTTTCAGGCCTTACTGGGGACTCTCATTGACAACGAAGGGCAGCCAACTCATGAGGTGTCACCTGTTACACCGAGGCAATCTACACATAAATCAGTCCCGGTGAGGAGTGACTATCTGATGGGGAAACGGGCCAGGTCTCAGAGTCTGCTCGTTGCTGAGCCAAGTGTGAATCTTCAGCTTGAAAAGAAAAATCAAAACAGGCAGAGAAATGTCAGAACAAAAGCATGGTGGCTCAGAGGGAGGGCAGGGCTTCCTAAATCTGAGGGCTCCTCTTTCAAAAGCTCTTTTTCGTGTTATTGGGTGGGGGGAGGAGGGGATTCTCTTTATTTTTTAAATATTTGTTACTGTGGTAAAAGAATAACAATTTTTTTTATTTTGCTTTTTAATTTTTCAATCCAAAACCTCTCCTGAGATCCAGAGCCACATATCCAACTGTGCACTAAATAACTTGAATGCACAAAAGTGCCTTGATTTTTTTTAATTTTTTTATTTTGTATTATAGCTGATTTACAATGTTGTGTTAGTTTCAGGCATACAGCAAACTAATTTAAGTGTTTGTGTATATAGTTTTCCTAGGTGGTGCAGTGGCCAATGCAGGAGACATAAGAAACACAAGTTTGATCCCTGGGTTGGGAAGATCCCCTGGAGAAGGAAATGGCGCCCCACTCCAGTATTCTTGCCTGGAGAATCCCCATGGACAGAGGAGCCTGGCAGGCTACATTCCATAGGATCACAAAGAGCTGGGCACGACTGAGTACACAACACAACAAATACATACATCTCCATATTTTACAGATTTTTTTTTTTCCTAGTGCCAGACCTGCAGACTGGGGAGCCTGACATGGGGTTCAGAATTCTGTAGCCCACCAGGCTCCTCTGTCCATGGGATTTCCCAAGCAAGAATACTGGGGTGGGCTGCCAGTTCCTTCACACTCCATCTCACTGAGGCTTGTCCTTTGCCTTTGGAAGTAGAATATCCTTTCAGGTCATCTCCAGTCTACTCTGTCCATGGTTGTTCAGCCATTAGTTATGATTTTGTTGTTTCTGTGTGAGGAGCTGAGCTCAGGTCCTTGTCTTGGTCTGAGATCCTCTTTGGTGTTTAAATTGGTGTTCACTCCTTTCCTTACCTCACCAGTCTCATAGGATGGCGTTCTTCTCCTCTATTTGAGCCCCTGCCGAATTGGCCTTTTAAATTTTCCCAAACGTTCCATTATCTTTCCAGCTACAGGAGCCTGCCCCAAGCAGCAGGTTTCCTCTTTATTTTGATCTCTATCAGCCTTCCTTGAGCCAGAACTCCAGGGAACTTCAACTGTGCTTGAGATCTGGTGCACAATGCATCCATCAGCTTCCACACTCAGAAGTCAAAAGCTGGTGTGTGAATCTGTAGAGTTCCTGCCCTTCCTTCCAAGACCAGTGGCTTCATCTTGCCAGTATATCAAGGTTCCCTCTCTTCCACTGTGACTCAGTAGCTTCACATCCCAGGACCTTCCCCTTCTTTCTACTTGGACCTTGAAATTTTTTTGCAATGACATCACAAGGTCATTGCGACTCTAGAAACACCAAGTTCGAAAAGGTAAGCCCCTGGTTTAGAGTAAGCCTCCAAGGTTGCTCCTGTAAAGACAGTGCTTTTGTAAACTTAGGCTCCATGGGCGTTGCCAGGGCTTTTCCAGGGCGGATGGTCTTGGGACGAGGCATCAGGAATCAGACTCAATATAAGGGAGGGTCATGAACCACAATGAAAAGCACAGGAATTGCAGGAAATGAAATTCTGGAAGTCAAGTAGGACAGGAAGTTGATCTGAAGCCTTGAAGGAGGTCCCTTGATGAATGAACTCGAAGGATCCCACACATTTCTGGACCTTTTGATTCTCCAGTAGTTAAGCAGATAGAATTCATAGTCTGCTCCCTGGGTCCTTGACTGATGGGTGTGAGGATAATAGATTCTTTCCGTTCTGCAGAATATGGCACCCAACTCTCCTTGACTCCACCCCTGCCTCCCCAACAGCTCACAGAGCTCCAGTCATTCCATCTCCAGGGAGCCTCCTGGCAGTCAGTTTCTGAGGGCACCTGCCATATTCAGTTCCCACTTGTAGTGTGTCTGGCATTAGGTAGGTACCATTTGCTTGTTAAATTGTTAAATAAAAACCAAGTCCTGGGACTTCCCTGGTGGCCCAGTGGTTAAGAATCTGCCAGTGCAGGGGACACAGGTTCAATCCCCGGTCCAGGAAGATCCCACATGCCTCAGAGCAACTAAGCCCATGCTCCATAACTACTGAGTCCATGTGTCATAACTACCGATCCCACACACCCAAAGCCCATGCTCTGCAACAAGAGAAGCCACTGCAATGAGAAGCTCGTGCACTGCAATAAATAGTCGCCCCTGCTTGCCGCCAACTAGAGAAAACCCCCGCACAGCCAGGAACGCCCAGCACGGCCAAAAATAAATCAATAAAACTTTTTTAAAAACACAAAGTTCTTTCTAATTTCCCATGAACGTTGAGATTTAAATCAGCTTAATTAATTCTTTCACTTTAAAATGAAAATTTACTTTGAAACTCTGTAATTTTTTTAAGAGGCAGTGAGAATAGAATAGATTGAAAAACCTACTGAATGCTTGGTACTGGGTAAGTTATTAAACACACATTATTTGATGTAGCCCTGAATTTAATATCTAGGAACTATCTGTACCATTTAATAAATCAAAAATAGAAACACAAGAGGAGAAGCAGCATACCCAAGCAAGACACAGAGTTCAATTCCAACCTGGTTCTGCTGATTCCAAGAGTGGGTTTCATTTCCTCACAGTGTCTCGTACAATCCAGGGTTTTCAGTGTATGATGTATTAAATCCCAAATTAGACTATTCTCTGTAATTGGGTACATACTGATTTCTAATTCTTGTAAGAGCTGGTTTCAAGCATAAGAAACTTGGTATGGAAGTGCCATATATTTAAAAAGATAGAGGCAGCTACTGCAAGTCAGGCCTAAAAATCACAAGTCTAGGGCACTTTCCAAATGAAATTCCTATTTCCTCTTTTATTTTTTATTATTTTGTTTCAATTTTTCTCTAAGCCAAGTTAAAGTAGAGCAAAAGGGAGGATCTTGGTAGACCATTCCACCGAGAAAAGTGATTTGT
Organism: Cervus canadensis; assembly: GCF_019320065.1. NCBI lineage: Eukaryota > Metazoa > Chordata > Mammalia > Artiodactyla > Cervidae > Cervus > Cervus canadensis. The sequence goes on along the minus strand of NC_057412.1, from coordinate 3,712,735 downwards.
CTTCATTAGTATTTCAGTTTTTAGTATGTAAATTACATGCACTTTTCCTTTCTCTTATTTATACCAGTGGGAAATTATAATTCACTCCCACTGAGGGAATGCCATTGAAAATGAAAAAAAAAAAAAAAGTCCAGTCTTTAAAATTAGCCAGACTTCCTTTGATTTAGGCAGGAGTATAGGGGCCAACCTGAATGCATGTCATCAGCTAAAAGGACTTTCCAAAGTATTTTTTTTTCTAATTTTGACTTTCCAGGTGGCATTAGTGGTAAGGAATCTGCCTGCCAATGCAGGAGACACAAGAGGTACAGGTTCGATCCCTGGGTTGGGAAGATCCCCTGGAAGAGGTAATGGCAACCCATTCCAGTATTCTTATCGGGAAAATACTATGAACAGAGGAACCTGGAGGGCTACAGTCCACGGGATAGCGAAGAGTCAGACACGACTGAGGACACATATGCACAGGCACCGTTTAAAGGCTGTTTTCCTGGTTTTCCCTCCCACTTTAATGTTTCTAAAGGCAGGAAGCACTTGACTGTTAATACAGATGTTTAAGGTTTTGATATCTCTTTATTTTGCCCCATTTTGAGGGTTGTGTCTCACAGTTGATTGTCTCTTTGAATTGAGTGAATCTAGGACCCGGATTCACAGAGGGGGACAGAGAGGCTTGGAGGGCTGCAGTCCATGGGGTCGCAAAGAGTTGGACATGACTGAGCCACTGAACAACAACAGGAGGCCAGGTGAGGACTAGGCTTCCCGGGCGACCTCTCAGGAGTCTGACTATGCTCCCCAGAAGGGAGGCGGCCTCACTGGATAGAGGCTGCGTTAGCTAAAGGAAGACGAGGAGGAGTGTGGACAGCCCCACTCGAAGGCCAGGCTTGTGCTGTGAAACGGACCTGAGGTTGAAGCTTACATTAAATTAGTGAGTTAGGTCTGCTGGGGTCATTTTACAAGGAGGCCCTTTTAACTGCTGACACTGACCTAAAAGCTCCTTTATCTGTCTGAGATGCCCTCAGGGTGTGAGAACAGAACTCAGTTGGGGCATGTAAGTGACTGGAGAAAAATAAAGCCTGTTCCTGATTGAATCTCAACAAAGTTGGCTTTTCATAAAGCTGATTACTCAGCTTAGGTCACAAGCTTCCCAGGTGACTCAGTGATAAAAAGAAAAAAGAATCCGCCCACCAATGCAGTTCAATCCCCGGGGTTGCGAAGATCCCCTGAAGAATCCCCACTCCAGTGTTCTTGCCTGGAGAATCCCACAGACGGAGGAGCCTGGTGGGCTACAGTCCATGGGGTCACAAAGAGCCGGACACGACAAAGTGACTAAACAACCACAGTAGCTTAGGTCACAGATGACACTCGGGATTCGCTGCCAACGTGCAAGGCACTGCTCTCCTGGGCAGACGGTGACTGCAGCCAGGAAGTTAAAGGACGCTTGCTCCTTGGAAGGAAAGTTATGACCAACCTAGACAGCATATTAAAAAGCAGAGACATTCCTTTGCCAACAAAGGTCCATCTACTCAAGGCTATGGCTTTTCCAGTGGTCATGTACGGATGTGAGAGTTGGACTATAAAGAAAGCTGAGTGGGGAAGAACTGATGTTTTTGAACTGTGGTGTTGGAGAAGACTCTTGAGAGTCCCTTGGACTGCAAGGAGATCCAACCAGTCCATCCTAAAGGAGATCAGTCCTGGGTGTTCATTGCAAGGACTGATGCTGAAGCTGAAACTCCAATACTTTGGCCACCTGATGCAAAGAACTGACTCATTTGAAAATCCCCTGATGCTGGGAAAGACTGAAGGTGGGAGGAGAAGGGGATGACAGAGGATGAGATGGTTGGATGGCATCACCAACTCGATGAACATGAGTTTGAGCAAGCTCCAGGAGTTGGTGATGAACAGGGAGGCCTCGTGTGCTACAATCCATGGGGTCTTAAAGAGTCAGACACAACTGAGTGACTGAACTGAACTGAACTGAGTCCTTTACTGGTAGGATGTTATTCATCTTTCTTAGGGTAAAGAATAAACTTAAAATGATTTTTAAAATTATTATAAAATAAAGATTATAGTAAATTACAATAATAGCAACTAATATTTGGCAATATCAGAAGAACACATATTTGGTTGTCCGCAGTGAGGTACAGAAGGGAACAGATTCTACTGACACCTAGTGAGTAAAAGCCAGTACTGGACTCTCAATAGAATTCACCATGTGCAGCCCACATTTAAGGAGAGGGGAATAGCACTCCATCTCCTTGCAGGGGGGAGTATCTACATATACTACTTGGAATTTTAAGCACTGGAGATTTGCCTATTCCCTCCTACTTACTTGGGAATCCCCGGTGGCTCAGATGATAAAAGAATCCACCTGCAAAGCAGGAGACAAGAACCTTGGGTTCGATTCCTGGATTAGGAAGATCTGCTGGAGGAGGGTGTGGCAACCCACTCCAGGATTCTTGCCTGGAGAATCCCCATGGACAGAGGAGCCTGGCGGGCTATGGTCCATAGGGTCGCAAAGAGTTGGACACGACTGAAGCGACTTAGGATGCAGACACACAGTGGATTGAATGAGAGCTCCACAGAAGTTATATCCACACCCTAGCCCTTGCACCCTGTGAGTGTGACGTTATTTGGGAAAACGGTCTTTGCAGATGTAATTAAGTAAGGATCTTGAGATGAGATCATCCTGGGTTATCGGGGTGAGTCTTAAACCCAAGGACAATGTCCTTACAAGAGAAAGAAGAGAAGACACAGAGGTGAAGACCACGGGAAGATGAAGGCAGTGGTTGGAATGATGCAGCCACAAGTCAAGAGCTGTGTGGAACCACCAGGAGCTAAAAGAGACAAAGAATAGGTTCTCCAATAGATCCCATCACAGAGCATCACCCTGCTGACAGCTTGATGCCAGACCTCTAGCCTTCAGAAGTTTAGACTTCCTATTAAGTGCCCTAGTTTGTTACAGCACCCACAGGAAATTGACACAGTCAGTGTGGGCTCTGGACACTCATGGCTTTTTAAGTATGGACTTTTGTATATATAGTTAAGTCCCCTGCATTCGAATGAGTTCCTTTCTGAGGGCGTGTTCATAAGTCCACTTTGTTTGTAAGTCCAACAAAGTTAGTCTAGGTACCCAACTAACACAATAGGCTACATAATACTGAATAGGTCTATAATACTTATCACACAAGTAATACATTAAAAACAAAAACAAAAAATAAAAGCACCTTTAATCTTATGGTACAGAACCTTGGAAAGCACGGTAGTACAATCCAACAGCCGGCATATAGGGGCACGGTCACATCTTTGAAAGTTCTCAAAGATGGGGACGTCCTGTAATCCATATGTAATTTTTATCTCTGAGCTTATTCATATGATCCAGTATTTAGTATTTAGTTTATGGCTCTGGTCGCTGGGGACTCTGAGTTGGCAGCAGCAGTTTGCCCCAGGCATCCGTATCTCCCACCCCGGTGTGTGTTGCCGGATCTTTGAGTACACTCTCCGAGGTCCAGGGCCTGACCCCGCCCAGCAGAGGCTCTGAGTCCATTCTGCATAGAGCCAGGCCATATCCAAATCCTAAACCAAAAAATGACCTTAAATGTTTTACTGCTCTTTAATTATTCAGGCACCTATCAGTACACCCAGGAATGTTAGCACTGCTTACAATCCAGAAAGCTTGCCACAGAGAAGAGAATTAAGCAAGAATGCTGGCACTGTGCAGGTTTTCCTATGCCCTCCCCAGTTTGGGGGCGCTTCCCTGATGGCTCAGAGGGTAAAGAATCGGCCTGAAATGCAGAAGACCTGGGTTGGATCCCTGGTTTGGGAAGATCCCTTGGAGAAGGAAATGGCTACCCACTCTAGTATTCTTGCCTGGAGAATTCCATGGATAGATTTTACATGCGTTATCCTGTTTTATACATATCCTTGCCTAGCATTAATGAGAGGAAGCAGAAGCAAAAGCATGCTTCCAGAATTCTTCAAATTTGGCCGCTTTCACTGAAATATTTCCATGAGAAAGCAAAGGAAAGCTTTCTGTTGGCAAATTCAAAATTCCAGGTAATCTGGGTCAGGCATATATCAAATTAACCAGGGCATCTTTAGCTAGCCAGAATGAAACCCAGAATCCCAGCTTCCCAGAGGAATTTCCTTGAAGAGTTAAGGATGACAATCACAGTTGTCCTTCAGCTGTGATATGAAGAAACAAAAACTTCTTTGTAACTTTAGACTTTGTCAGCTGGAAAGGACTGATATTCAGTTGCTACATGTCTTGTAGAATTATTGTCTCTTTCTTCACCGCAGATTGATTTGTTCTGAGAACTGCTAGCAATGTGAAGAGTAGAGATGATTGAGAAACAATCAAAAGACTCAATCTCTCTTTCCCCCAACCTGCGCCCCCTTCAGAACTTCCCATGCTCATTAATGCTTCTGGTTTATTAGTCTTGAAGCTGGGCTGTCACCCTCGGTCACTTAATTTTTTCCCTCCTCCCTTTCTTCTCCTCCTCTTCTCCACTCTCTCCCTACCCCATCCAAACACCAAGTATAGCCTATCTTTACTTCTTGAAGACTCTTATATCTATTTGATTACTTTGCTTCTCACAGACATCACCCTAGCCCAAACCCTCATCATTTTATTTCTGGAATATTGCAAGACTTGTTTTCTTGGCTGCACTGGGTCTTCGTTGCTGTGAGAGGGCCTTCTCCAGTCGTGGTCTCTGCTCTTCAGCTGCAGTGTGGGGACTCCTCACGTGGTGGCTTCTCGTGTTGCAGGGCGCGGGCTGTAGAGCGCACAGGCTTCAGGAGTTGTGGCTTAGTTGCCCGGCAACCAGGGATCAAATCCATGTCCCCTTCACTGGCAGGTGGGTTCCCAATCCCTGGACCACCAGGGAGGTCTGCGAGACTGTTAATTACTCACTTTCAGCCTCTCCGCTGTGTTTCCCAATGTTCACAGATGCATAATCATATTTCCTAAACACAGTCTCGTGGCATGGTATTCCTCACCTCATCATCCTGTGATGTGTCCCCAGTGCCTGAACAAGAAGGTCCACACTCTTTACTGTTCCTTTCAAGTTCTCCCAGATCCCAAGTTGAGCACGCCTGTCCAACTATAATTCCTGTAACTCAAAAATGACATGAGATTTCCAAGCTCGCTGAACAGATTATAGACCTGGACAGACCCGGATTTCTGCCTGTTAAAGTTTTCTGCCATCCTTCCCTTTGTCTCTTCTTTCCACTAAATCATCCATAATTTAAATCTCTACCCTAAAGGTGAGCTCCTCTCTTAAGGAGCCACTAATACATGTTATCACAGTTTCAAGTGAAGGCTTCCGTCTTTAATCTCCTGTGTTCTCACTGGCCATTCCAATATTTTCCAAACTGAGTCCTGCAGAAGTGTGCTATGGCCAATTTTGCCACACATGAGGATCACCTGGAAGGCTTCTTAAACAGAGATTGCTGAGCCTTGACCAGAATTTCTGAATCAGCGTGTCTGTAGCGGTACAGAATGTGTATCTCTAACAAGACCCAGGTGCTTTGGTTCTTTATTATTATTATTATTGAAGTGCAGTTGATTTACAAGGTGTTAATTTCTGCTGTTCAGCAAAGTGACTCAGTTACACACATTGTTTTTATTTAATTTTTTTTTCCATTATGGTCCATCCCAGGAGATTGGATATAGTTCCCTGTGTCGTGCAGTAGGAACCTGTTCATCCATCCTATATGTAATAAGATCCAGGTGCCCTGGACGCTGCTGGTCTATGGACTACAGCCAGAGTACCACTATGATTTCTGCTGAGCTTCCCAGGTGGTGCCAGTGATAAAGAACACGCCTGCAAATGCAGGAGATGCTAGAGACTTGGATTTGATCCCTGGGTTGGGAAGATTCCCCGGAGAAGGAAATGGCAACCCACTCCAGTACTCTTGCATGGGAAATCCTATGGTTTTAAAAGTTGTTGTGTCCATCAAATCGTCTGAGGTGCTGGCAAAAAGGGTAGATTTCAAGGTACACATGTTTATAATCTGATGAGGTACGTCTGGGCCAGGTCAGCCTTTTTAAAAAAATATGTACAAGCCCAGGGTAATTCTTACTGAGGTGGTCCTCTTGTCTGCCCAAGAGGTTTTGTTCTGGAAAATGCAGGAGCTCTCATTTCTGAGGATAAAAATGACGGCCCTTTTTGGCTTTTGTCACTTAGCATCCTGTAGCCCTTCTCTCTGAGGAATTGGTCTATTGTTCTAGTTAGTCTTTAAGAAAAAATTTCTTTTTTTCTCAGTCTCTAGCACAGTTATCTCCATGGGGAAGAAAACTCAAATATGTTGGATATCACCTGGCTAGAAAAAAATAATTCCTGTGACTCATTAAGTCCTATGAATTTCTCTGATGCACTGTGAAAGTAGGGTAAGTATTGAATAGTGAGTAGGGGTGGGCGGGTGGGCTGGAGGGCTCAGACTGGGCTTTGTGATGGCCTTGGGCTGCTCTGAAGTCCCAGGGTGGGCCTTGAGTTTCCCCGGTGTGCAGACATGAGGGCCAGGCCTCGTTTTACTCTGTTGCTCGGGGTGAGGGCCGATGTGTCACACGCCTGTGTTTGGGGCACATTCTGATTTCTCAGCTCAGACTAAGCCACAGAGCCGGTGCTTACTGGTACTTTCTCATGAATGATTAACGGGTGAATCCAAATGTCACTTTCATTTTGATTTAAAGAATAAAGAAGATCGAGGGCACAGACTAAGTGAGAAGGGTGATTTTTTAGTTCCGTCTTGACTGATTGCTTAATGTTTCAGCAAGGACTTGTGCCTGGGATAAAGAGGAGCTGGGGGAGGGGTGGGCAGGATGCTGGAGATGCTGCAGGCATCTTCCCAGCAACTCCACATGTACGGTATAGAGAGACTGCAGAGTGAGGTTCTCTCTCTTGCCATGACCAGTCTGGAGAGGTACCCTCACTGCCTAATGGAGAAACTAGGGAAAGAGGTTAGGAAATGATCACCTTCACACACACACAGAAAAATCAGAATTTTAAAAATTGCATATTTAGTTTAAAATAGCATTTTCCTAAACATGTTTAACCACTGTTAGCTTTTCCCTGGACAGTGTTCCCCAAAACAGCTGGTATAAAATGTTTGTATAGAAATATATTTATTTCTGGGTCATAGTAATAGAATTGTGCCAGAACTTTCAACCCCTTATTTTAATTATTTTAAAGGAATTTCAGAAGTGTGAACATTCCCTAGTATCCAGGATGATTGTAGAATACTCTCATGCTTCTCAGGACTATCACAGTGTTTTAAAGTTCAAAATCAAAGTAGTTTCAAGAAATTGAATTAAGTAAATATTTATTAACTTTAGGGGAAAAATTGTTAAAGAACTGGACTTTATGTCAAGTAAATTCCAAATTTTAGAGATGGAGAAAACTTACAATGCAAACTGAGGGTCAGAGAGATGACACCACCTGAGTAAGTGGCAAAAGTCTCAATGTTCAACAAAAGCAAACGTTGGTGGGGTAGCGGGAGATAGTACAACTATGTGCAACAGTTCAGTTCAGTCGCTCAGTCCTGTCCGACTCTTTGCAACCACTTGGACTGCAGCACGCCAGGCTTCCCCATCCATCACCAACTCCCGGAGCTTACTCAAACTCATGTCCATCGAGTCGGTGATGCCATCCAACCATCTCATCCTCTGTCATCCCCTTCTCCTCCCACCTTCAATCTTTCCCAGCATGGGGTTTTTTTCAAATGAGTCAACTCTTCACATCAGGTGGCCAAAGAATTGGAGTTTTCTTACAAGAGTAAGCGTCTTTTAATTTCATGGCTGCAATCACCATCTGTAGTCATTTGGGAGCCCAAAAAAATAAAAGTTTGACGCTGTTTCCACTGTTTCCCCATCTATTTCCCATGAAGTGATGGGACGAGATGCCATGATCTTAGTTTTCTGAATGTTGAACTTTAAGCCAACTTTTTCACTCTCCTTTTTCACTTTCATCAAGAGACTCTTTAGTTCTTCTTCACCTTCTGCCATAACGGTGGTCTCATCTGCAACTACGTGCATGCTCAGTAGCTGAATTGTGTCTGACCCTTTTGGGACGCCATGGACTGTTGCCCACCGGGTTTCTCTGTCCATGAAATTTCTCAGGCTAAAATACTGGAGTGCGTTGCCATTTCCTTCTCCAGGGGATATTCCTGACCCCCTGGAGAAAGAAATGTCATCTCCTGCTTTGCAGGCAGATTCTTTACCAGTGAGCCACCTGGGAAGCCCCATACAAGGGAATATAACACAATTACTAGAAAGAAGAATTAATATTTCAGTGATTCAAAGGAACATCCCTTATGCATTCTGAGTACAAAAGGAGCAAGTTTACAAAGGAATATGTGTCATATGATCTCAATTTTGAAAACAAAACAAGAAATAAAACTATATGTGAATAAACATGTTTTGATATTTTTGAGCATCAGAAAAAACCTTGAAAGAATATTTCAATCTGTTGGCACCGGATATCTAGGAATAGACAAGAATGAGATCTTTTCTTCGGTTTTTTTCCTTTAATGTGTCTGTGTTGGTTGCTTGGGGGCACTGACTCTGTATTGCATTTGTAGATAAATGGAAAATTCAGGTAGATATTTCTTATCAAAAACACTCAAAAAGGAAGGCCTCAAAGTGTTCCAAAAATTTTTGTTAGAAAAAACTACCGGTCTTTTTCTCCTCTTTCAGTGAGCCACAGTGACCTGTCAACTGTCAGACAGAGGAAAACTTGGGAGGTTCTTGAGTGCACTTGATTTGTCCACAGGTACTGAACGCTCTTCCCTGCAATGCTGTTGAGCTGATTAATCTACATATTAAGAAGGAGGGACTTTTGAGCAAAGGTGAACCTCACTGCTGCCTAAATTATATCTTAAAAGTTGCTTGAAGTGTTTTAAATATTAACAATAGAAATGTGCAATCAAAAGATCCCTTATTAGAGCAATTTTATCATGTAACCAATCTACAGTATTAAAAAGTGGATCAGTTACCTGATGAAATTGCTCTAATAAAGGATCTTTTCATTGCACTGATGCTTTCAAACTGTGGTACTGGAGACAACACTTGAGAGTCCCTTGGAGAGAAAGGAGATCAAACCAGTCAATCCTAAAGGAAATAAACCCTGAATATTCACTGGAAGGACTGCTGCTGAAGCTGAAGCTCCAATACTTTGGCCACCTGATGCGAACAGCCTACTCACTAGGAAAGACCCTGATCCTGGGAAAGATTGAAGGTAGGAGGAGAAAGGGAAGACAGAGGATGAGATGGTTGGATGGCATCACCAACTCAATGGACATGAGTTTGAGCAACCTCCAGGAGATAGTGATGGACAGGGAGGCCTGGTGTGCTGCAGTCCATGGGGTCGCAAAGAGTCAGACACGATTGAGTGACTGAACAACAACAAACCAATCCACTAGATAGCATTACTGTGAGTCCAGAGGGAAGCCAGATCAGCACCCAGTAAATTGTCATTGGTCTCTAGGGGTTTATCATGGAGATGAAAAGTCTAGATGCACATAAAAATTAGAGAACGTAATGAGACAAAAAATAATCTCTCTGCACAGCAACATCTACGACTCTCAGTACTGTAGACATTCAAAGAATAAACAAATGCATAAAGACTGCCAGATTTGGATAAAGGCTACAAAGAAAATGTTTGCATAATTAGAAATAAAATATAAAATAAAAATTCAAGTCTCTGCAAAATGTCATGATTACTTAAGGAAAATAATTCATTCAAATAACCAGAATATAAAGGAATTGAAATTTTTTTGAAATTGTCCTAAAGGACCACATATGCCTGTTAACCTCCTTCTTGAATTAATTGTGATTTTGAAGGTGGCTGCGAAGATGGCTGAGTCTTTGATATTATTTAAGTGTTTTCTCAGTTTCTTCTTCTAAGGACTCTGAAGGGGTCCTATTTTGTAAATCTGAAAATGAGGCTGCTGATCCAAATATCCGTTAAGGAGATGTAATGATTTTTCCTTGGCAATGTTTGCATTTTCAGTGGAGCTCTCAGAAATTGTCTCAAGAGCTCTGTAGGCTTGCCTTATTTTCTGGGCAATCTTCCAGCCAGGGAAGGAATTGAAGCATTTAGTGCTCAGCCCTTTGGACATTAGTGGTCTCCCTGCCAAGGCTGCCTAGGACTAAACTACGTCCTGAATGTTGCAATTACCTAGAGCATCGTTATTGTGAATGATGGATACTCATGTAGTCTTCTCATTTTGCAAAGTGCTTTATAGTCATGATGCATGCTCAGTCATGTTCGACTCTTTGCGACCTCACGGACTGTAGCCCGCCAGACTCCTCTGTCCATGACAAGAATACTGGAGTGGGTTGCCATTTCCTCCTCTAGGGATCTTCCCCACCCAGGGATCGAAACCATATCTTTTGCATTGACAGGTGGATTCTTTACATCCATGCTACCTGAGAAGCCCATGCTTTATAATGGTATTCCCTTATTATTTTTAGATGTCAATGCCTAATTCCAAGATGCCTTGGCCAAGCCTTAAAAGGATTGGCTTCTGGGGTGGGGAGTCCAGTCCTTTCCCCTCCTGGGCTGAATCACATGGACTCATTGGTGTCAGTTCATCAGGTATACCCCTAAGCCCTGAGAACAGGAAGCAAACCAAGTAAATCCTGTCCTGATCTGGGGCTGTATTCAGCCTTTTTTTTCCAGATTACCATTTCTGCTATAAGGATTGAGTACTTATTGCTTTTCTCAGCAGCAAAGACTACCTCCTTTCCTTGAATCTGACAAACATTTCTAGTTTCAGTCATTAAGAAATAATTCTATCAAAAACATATGAATAGTTTAAAGGTACTTTTAATAAGATAGTGGAGGTACTTATACTGTAATGTACATTGTGTCAGTAAATATATATGTTTTTTAAAACAGTGCCGTTTTTTTCTAAACAAGAACCTTGCTTCTTGTCTTATTATCTATTGGCGTGACTTGTCAGGACTTCACAATCCAGCTGAGCCACTGAGTGAGCAAAATATTCCCTAAAGTTTTCAAAGTATTTCAAAGAAGTTTAGAAATACATTTAGTTCTTTTCAGTTATGAAAGGGAAGCAATTAGAAGCTGAATGGCTCAGAACTAGAACAAAAAATTTCACAATTCATATGAAAACACAAAAAACCCGGAATAGCCAAAGCAGTTTTGAGAAAGAAGAATGGAGCTGGAAGAATCAACCTTCCTGACTTCAGATTATACTACAAAGCTACAGTCATCAAGACATATGGTACTGGCACAAAGACAGAAATATACACCAATGGAACAAGATAGAAAGGCCAAAAATAAACCCATGCACCTATGGGTACCTTATTTTTGACAAAGGAGGCAAGAATATACAATGGGGCAAAGACAGCCTCTTCAATAAATGGTGCTGGGAAAACCGGACAGCTACACATAAAAGAATGAAATTAGAACACTTTCTAACACCATACACAAAGATAAGCTCAAAATGGATTAGAGGCCTAAATGTAAGACTGTAAACTATAAAACTCTTAGAGGAAAACATAGGCAGAACACTCGATGACATAAATCAAAGCAAGATCCTCTGTGATTCACCTCCTAGAGTAACAGAAATAAAAACAAAAGTAAACAAGTGGGACCTGATTAAACTTAAAGCTTTTGCACAGCAAAGGAAAATAAAAGCAAGGTGAAAAGACAGCCCTCAGAATGGGAGAAAATAATAGCAAATGAAACAACTGACAAAGGATTAATTTCCAAAATATACAAGCAGCTCATACAACTCAATGCCAGAAAAACAAATCAAAAAGTGGGGAAAAGACCTAAACAGACATTTCTCCAAAGAAGACATACAGATGGCTAACAAGTACATGAAAACATGCTCAACATCACTCATTATTAGAGAAATGCAAATCAAAACTACAATGAGATATCACTTCACACCAGTCAGAATGGTCATCATTAAAAAGTCTACAAACAATAAATGCTGGAGAAGGTGTGGAGGAAAGGGAATGCTCTTGCACTGTTGGTGGGAATGTAAATCGATACAGCCACTATGGAAGACAGTATGGAGAGTCCTTAGAAAAACAGGAATAAAACCACCATATGGCCAGTCAATCCCACTCCTAGGCACATACCCTGAGGAAACCAAAATCGAAAAAGCACACGTATCCCACTGTTCATTGCAGCACAATTTACAATAGCTAGAACATGGAAGCAACCTAGATGCCCATCGACAGATGAACGGATAAAGAAGTTGTGGTACATATACACAATGGAATACTACTCAACCATAAAAAGGAATGCATTTGAGTCAGTTCTAATGAGGTGGATGAACCTACAACCTATTATACAGAGTGAAGTAAGTCAGAAAGAGAAAGATAAATACATTCTAATGCATATATACAGAATCTAGAAAAATGGTACTGAAGAATTTATTTACAAGGCAACAGTGGAGAAACAGACATACAGAATAGATTTATAGACATGGGGAGAGGGGAGGAGAGGGTGAGATGTATGGAAGGAGTAACATGGAAGCTTACATTACCATACGTAAAATAGAGAGCCAAGGGGAATTTGCTGTCTGGCTCAGGAAATTCAAACAGGGCCTCTGTGTCAACCTAGAGGAGTGGGATGGGATGGGGAGGGAGATGGGAGGGAGGTTCAAAAGGGAGGGAATATATGTATACCTATGGTTGATTCATGTTGAAGTTTGACAGAAAACAACAAAATTCTGTAAAGCAATTATCTTTCAATAAAAAATAAATAATTTTTAAAAAAGAGAGAAAAAGCTGGATGGCTCTAGATTTTGATGGACCCTGGCACTGTGAGGGTCCCTCGTGGAGTCTGGGGCCTCCTAATTCAAGATCAAAGTCAGAGTGTTGGCTTCCCACAATGGTGTCATTGATTAGCCTTCCATACCTGCACTGGTTAGGAATTGACGGACAGTATTGCTGTTCTGGCCATCTGTAATTGTCTCATTAGTTAGGGATACTCCCATTGTGAATCCCCCTGAGCCTATGGAGTTGAAGCTAAAGGCTCCACACAACTTTCTTCACACACTTCATTGTTGGGGTGAATGTGGACATTAAGACCTTTCCTCCTTTCCCTGAGACCGAATCCTCTTGTCATCCTCTGCTGATCTCCCAAACTTACCCAAATGGCCACAGCCCAGTGGAACTGGAATATCCGCAGCAGGTGGCTGTAGAAGGATGTGAGGAACTGACCTCGGTATCTTTCTTGTTGGTTTCAATTCTAGAAGAACTAGAGCAACATGCAGAAGTGAAGTGAAGCATTATTTCCCCATTAGGATTGACCATGGAACCGTTGTATGTTCCTAGAATCATATTTCATCATGTGTTGTCATTTATTCCCTCTCATGTGTAACAGGGATATCTGTGTTTATTTTGTACTTCCTTGCAAAAGGGGAGGACAACCAAAAGGATATTTGTCTCACATCTGAAAACCATCCTTATTTTGAAGAAAGCTTAAGATAAGGGGAAGAGTGGGACTTTCCTGGTGGTCCAGAGGTTAAGGATCTGCATTCCTATGCAGAGGATGTGGTTCAAATACCTGGTCAGGGAACTAAGATCCCACATGCTGCAGAGCTACTAAGCCTGCATGTAGCAATGAAAGATGCTACTACTAAGATCCCATATAAATAAATATTATTTAAATAAATAAATATTAAATATATGTTTATTTAAATAATAATTAAATATTATTAATAAATAATTAATGATATTAATAAATAAATATTTAAAATATAAGAAAACAAAAAAAGATCAGGGCGAGCAGGACCTTGACTCTCTTTAAGGAAATTTATTTCCAGATCTTAAAAAAAGATTTCTTAAAAAAATAAAGATGTTCTTATCCCATTCCCCTGATGCAAGGTAGGGATTGAGTATTTGACCAAAGCAAAGCCTACTGTCCCTGGAGAAGGAAATGGCAACCTACTCCAGTATTCTTGCCTGAGAAATCCGAATGGACAGAGGGGGCTGCTGGGCCAGATAAAACTTAGCAACTAAACAATGATGACAAAGTCTACTGTGTTCCTCCCTTGGGCTTTGACTCTGGGGCAGTGTTACAAAGAAGCGGAGGGGCATTCTCAAATTCATCTTGTAGTGGCCACAGTGATTCCCACTGTCTACTGGTGGTAGGGTTAGCAGTGATGCTGGAATACTGTGGCCACAAAAAGGTCCTACATAGAGTTCCATTGGAATGATTTTGGCTGTGACTCTGGCCTGTCTTCATTTTGCCCACTTTTGTGCCTGGTTGACTAGCTCTGCCTGAATCCTGCAAATTACTCCCCATCCTTAGGAAAAATTGCTTTTTGCTTTAAAGTAATCAGAGTTGGTTTCCATTACATGGAACCGAGAACCCTGAACAGTGGCATCATTCTGGGACCCAGGACATTGATGACAAAGGCTAGTAGAATCTATTTGGTCCAATATCTCTTCTTAAGAATAAACCAAAGTTTGCTTTGAACTTGGGAGTGAGTCTTTGTGTCAGCGAACATTTATATTTTGAGTTAAGTCCCTGAAGCACACAGACCATTAATCACTGTGTTTTTATTATTCTAATATTTTGTGTTCTTAGTGGCTAATTGTACAATCCATACAAATGTTGATGGTACAAGCTTCCTCTGAATTCTTACTGAAATAGGCTCTGATGATGCCTTTTGTAGATAACCCTGCTGCAATTGCCTCTGAATTCATGCTGTGATGAGAAAAATTTTATAAATATTCTTGACCTTACGAAGGGAAATAATAACTTACAGAAGAGAGTTATCCAAAGTGTGTCTTCATAATTACTTAGGAGATGTGTTTTTGATTTGTCTTGTCCCCAAATGTTTACCAAATTCAATAGTTAAAAACCATCTGTGTTGCTTCCTTACAAATTTGTTGCTTGTATATTTACAATGGAATATGTTTACTTGTCATTTTGGGGAACTATTTTCATAGTGCTCACTTCACATGACAGGTTTCTCACTTCATGAATGGATGCTATTTTGGTCGATGTGACCCAAATCTCTGGAATGGTTTTCAGGGATCAGTAGGGTGTCTATTGTATTTCGTGTATGCTGAAACTTTTATGTATTACATAGTGATTGCTGTTGTTATTCAGTCGCTCAGTCATGTCCGACTCTTTTCAAACCCATGGACTGCAGCACATCAGGCCTCCCTGTCCATCACCAACTCCCGGAGTTTGTTCAAACTTGAATCTACCGAGTCAGTGATGCAATCCAACCATCTCATCCTCTGTTATCCCCTTCTCCTCCTGGCTTCAATCTTTCCCAGCATCAGGGTCTTTTCCAATGAGTCAGCTCTTCCCATCAGGTGGCCAGAGTATTGGAGCTTCAACTTCAGCATCAGGCCTTCCAATGAATATTCAGGACTGATTTCCTTTAGGATTGCCTGGCTTGATCTCTTTGCAGTCCAAGTGACTCTCAAGAGTCTTCACCAACACCACAGTTCAAAAGCATCAGTTCTTTAGCACTCAGCCTTCTTTATGGTCCAATGCTCACATCCATACATGACTACTGGAAAAACCATAGCTTTGACTATACAGACTTTCTTGGTGGGGTTTCCCTTTACCTACATTGCAGATAAAGAATCTGCCTGCAGTGTAGGAGACCACAGTTCAATTAAAGCAAATTTGGAAAACTCAGCAGTGGCCACAGAACTGTAAAAGGTCCATTTTCTTTCCAATCCCAAGGAAAGGCAATGCCAAAGAATTTTCAAACTACCCCACAATTGCACACATGTCATACAGCTAGCAAAGTAATGCTCAAAATTTTCCAGGCCAGGCTTCAACAGTACATGAACTGAGAACTTCCAAATGTTCAACCTGGATTTAGAAAAGGCAGAGGAACCAGAGATGAAATTGCCAACATCTATTGAATCATCAAAAAAGCAAGAGAGTTCCAGAAAAACATCTATTTCTGCTCTATTGACTATGCCAAAGCTTTTGGCTGTGCGGATCACAACAAACTGTGGAAAGTTTTTCAAGAGATGGGAATACCAGACCACCTTATCTGCCTCCTGAGAAATCTGTATGCAGGTCAAGAAGCAACGTTAGAACCGGACATGGAACAACAGACTGGTTCCAAGTTGGGAAAGGAGTACGTCAAGGGTGTATATTTTCACCCTGCTTATTTAACTTCTATGCAGAATACATCCTATGAAATGCCAGGCTGGATGAAGCACAAGCTGGAATCAAGCTTGACGGAAGAAATATCAATAACCACAGATATGCTGATGACATCACCCTTATGGCAAAAATCAAAGAGGAACTGAAGAGCCTCTTGACGAAAGTGAAAGAGGAGAGTGAAAAAGTTGGCTTGAAACTCAACATTCAAAAACAGTAAGATCATGGCATCTGGTCCCATCACTTCATGGCAAATAGAGAAACAATGGAGACAATGACAGACTTTATTTTCTTGGGCTCCAAAATCACTGCACATGGTGACTGCAACCATGAAATTAAAAGACACTTGCTCCTTGGAAGAAAAGTTATGACCAACCTAGACAGCATATTAAAAAGCAGAGATATTACTTTGCCGACAAAGGCCCATCTAGTCAAAGCTATGGTTTTTCCAGTAGTTAGGTATGAATGTGAGAGTTGGACTATAGAGAAAGCTAAGCACTGAAGAACTGGTGCTTTTGAACTGTGGTGTTGGAGAAGACTCTTCTGAGTCCCTTGGACTGCAAGGAGATCAAACCATTCAATTCCAAAGGAAATCAGTCCTGAATATTCATTGGAAGGACTGGTGCTGAAGCTGAAGCTCCAATACTTTGGCCACCTGATTCGAAAAACTGACTCATTAGAAAAGACCCTGATGCTGGGAAAGACTGAAGCCAGGAGGAGAAGGGGACAACAGAGGATGCGATGGTTGGATGGCATCACCGACTCAATGGACATGAATTTAAGCATGCTCTGGGAGTTGGTGACAGACTGGGAAGCTTGGCATGCTGCCGTCCACAGGGTCCCAAAGAGTCAGACATGACTTAGTGACTGAACTGAACTGAACTGAACTGACCTATGTTGGCAAAGTAATGTCTCTGCTTTTTAATATGCTGTCTATGTTGGTCATAGCTTTTCTTCCAAGGAGCAAGCATCTTTTAATTTTATGGCTGCAGTCACCATGTGCAGTGATTTTGGAGCCCAAGAAAATTGTCTGTCACTGTTTCCATTTTTTCCCCATCCGTTTGCCATGAAGTGATGGGACTCTGTGCCGTGATCTTAGTGTTTTGAATGTTAAGTTTTAAGCCAGCTTTTTCATAGTGATGTGTGCATGCGAATGCTTACTTAATATTACCATATTAAAATATATCAAAATATCCAGAATTATCCTATGAATTGACATACAAATGCAACATGAAATGAAAATGTAAACCATCTGAATAAATAAAACATTTACCCAACCACTGTTTATGGTGTCATCCTACTAAACACAAGGCCCTTTGAGGAAAGCAGAAGCTGATATGCATTCTGCCTTTGAGGAATTGTCTGTTTAATGACAGGAAGTCAGTTTCATTGGGAAGCTTATATGCCAATGGTAATTGTGTGTTGGTAGTCAACCACAAGTATAAACTCCTTGTTAGCATATGTGTGTTCCTGACAAATCTTTGGAAGTAAGCATTTGGATATAGAAAGGTCATATCCTTTAAAGGTTTCAGTCTTTACACAAAAGTCTCTGATATCCCTAACCTAATATTTTAAGGCCAACTTCTATTTTTGTAGTTATACTTAATAAGATAAGGGTAAGATTTTGAAACTCTTGAGGCCTGAAGGAGACTAAAAACAGAGAGAATACCAGAGCAGTTTAGACCTAGAATGAAGCACAGATTATCTGGCTCAACCGTTAAGTTTATCAGAAGTCTACTGTTCAACCCCTCAATCATTAGTATCTGAGAAATGACAAGACAACTTCCTTGATCACCTTTTCCTTCTTCCATCTCCCTTCCCCACCTTACTGTTTTCTTCTGGAGTATTAAAGAGCCCTCCTGGGGATGTTTTCATTTTGGGCAGAAGTCAGATGCCAGTGCTGATTTGAAGACATCACACGACTGAGCAACTAAGCAAGCATCGTGGTCTTAGGAAGGCAACTGGGACGCAGCCTACTCCTTCACACTGATGCAGCCTCCTTGTCCATGCTCTTCTTCATGATCATAGAGCACAGCATTGACAAACTTTCTGCAAAGGGTCAGAATAAATATTCTAGGTGTTGTGCTTCCTTTCGTTTCTACCCAACTTACTCTGCTCTGCTGCTATAGTGTGCAAGCAGCCAGAGACAAAACAAATGGGTGCAGTGGGGTTCCACTCAACTGTGTTTATAGAAACTGAAACTTGAATTTTATACAATTTTCACAGGCCAAGAAATAGTGTCTTTCTTTTAATTCTTTTCAGTCATCTGAAAACAAAAATCATGCTTAGTTCACAAGTTGTACAAAAACAGGCCGTAGTCAGATTTGGCTGGTGGGCCACAATTTTTCTATCCCTTTTGTAGGGAACACTTATGGAATGTTCCTTATATGTATACTGATGAATCTAACCTAGTTAGAGTTGATACTCAAAGAAAATAAAAATAAAAATAACGGCCTCAACCCTGGTTGTTGTTCTTGTTGTTGCTTTGTCACTAAGAAATGTCCAACTCTTTGTGACCCCATGAAGGCTCCTCTAGAGCCTAGCCTGCCAGGCTCCTCTGTCCATATGCTTCTCCAGGGAAGAATACTGGAGTGAGTTGCCATTTCCTTCTCCAGGAGGATCTTCCCAACCCAGGGATCAAACCTGCATCTCCTGCATTGCAGGCTGATTCTTTACCACTGAGTCACCTGGGAAGCCAACCCTAGTTAGGATCCCAGAATTTTAGGAATTATTTTCCTTATCTCTCTACATTTCAAGATGACCAGGTGGTGGACCAGACACATAAAATAACTGCCCACCATGACCTGGTAGTCAACCTTTTTTCTATGCTTATTCAGATACCAAGTTCTACTGGACTGTGCCCCATATTTATTTCTTATTTATTTTCCTGTCCCCTCATCTTTGGGATTCTCCATGGGCGATGTCTGCCAGCATTTATGGAAGGTAGATGCCTGTCTGTCTACTGATCCCCTCAGTAATCAAGGAAGCTTCCCAGGGAAGAAGTGTGGATGAAGCTCCATATAAAGCAGTGAGGTGGTTGTGGGAGGGCTTCAAACTGCTGAGTCATTGCTGTGTCATCATTTACAAGTTGCCATTTCTGTTACAAGGCAAATGTGAGGGTGTGTGAATTTACGTACAATTTATAACATCAAATTCAGTGAAACATTTGCCAGTAGCTTTATATAGGGTGGATCAAAGTAAAGGACAGAAGCCTAGAGACTGGAAAGAAAAATGAGATTAAGATTTCATCACAGCTCCAGATTTCAGCCACACATCAAAGGTGTTTGTTCTGTTGGCTTGTTTTAAGAACATGCTTACATGGGTTACTGTATAATTTATTTGTCAGAGTAAGGATTTTAAATGCCGTTAAACTAAAGACATTATGAGAAAACCAATTTTCTCTCTCTCTCTTTTTTTTTTTTTTTTTTTTTTTTTTTGGTATTCATCCTGAGATAAAATGCAAAGGTAAGTTGTATGTATGGAGCAAATAATTTCTCTTTTATTAAGACTCTTTCCTGTCTCATTTTTGGTTGAGGGTCCCAGGTAAAAAGTCTCAAGCGTTCCAATATTCCAAAGTGAGAAACTGGACCCCGTAATTGAGGCTTGTAAAGGAGAGTCAAAATCCTGTTTTTTTAGACTCTCAGCTAGCCGTCTACCCCAGGCTAGGAAAGAGACCAAGATCGTGGCATGGATAGAAGAGCCTGAAACTTGGAGAGATCTCTTGGGGAAAAGTTGGGCTTTGAGTTTCATGTTTCTCCCAAAGTCTCATGTTTCTCTCCTCAATCACGTGTCATGAAACAGCTTCTTCTTTTGATATTTTTTCAACCATTTAAAATGGTAAAGCCTTTCTTAACTTGCTGGTTGTACAAAAACAAGTAGTGGGCTGGATGTGCTCCACGGGCTGTAGTTTGCAGAGCTCAGACTTGGAAACAAAAAGGGAGGAAATTGGTTTTTGATCATAAAACTGTCCTAAAAATTATTGTTTGTCCCTGAAGTTTCACGAGGAAGACTTTTTTTTAACATGACTATGATAGTAATTGCTGTTGTTCATTCATTCATTCGTGTCCGATTCTTTGTGACCCCATGGACGGCAGCACGCCAGGCTTCCCCGTCCATCACCGTCTCCCAGAGTTTGCTCAAACTCATGTCCATTGAGTCAGTGATGCCATCCACCATCTCATCCTCTGATAGTAATAATAGCTAATACTTTAATAGTGGTTTCCATGTGCCTGATGCTTGTGAAGTACTTTCCTCTATTTATTTATTTGGTTCTCATGATACAGCAATGAGTTAAATATTCAATACTATTAAATAATTTAGCCAAATTCTCAGTTTTAGTGAAAATAGCAGGGCCTAGATGCAGATCCAAGTGATCGCCTTCTAGCATGCCACACTTAACCACAAGGCTAGTTTCTCACTTACGTTGGTCACACACCCAGTGAAGCCCGCTATACTGTTTTTCTGCTTGAGTTTTCTAGACAGTTTAGCAGGGTGTTCTCATGTACAACCTGTCTTCAAGGAGGTGTCTGAAGTCAGAGAGATAGAAAAGTGCTGAGCAATCTTCAATATAAATCAACATACATTTTTTAAATTCTTGAGTGACATAATTTTAGCAGGTAAATTGATCATCACAGGAAGGCTTTCAGAAAAGTTTTTTAAAATGAGGATGAAGAAAGAAAGCTTTATTTGATTGGGTGAGTCCACTGGGGACATAGTGAGTCTGATTGTCCTTTGGGAACTCAATAGGCCTCCAACCAGCAGAGTGTTTTACTTTCCATCTAATCTCCAAGTCACTAATCAAAAGGAGGACTGTAGCCCATAAGAAGAAAATTCATCATGAAGGACTCCAAGTCTGTGAAAATTTTCTCATATATATGTGGCCAATTGTAATCAGTCTCTGAAACAAGTTATGTTTTATGTGTATGTGTGTGTTTGTTGAGAAAGGACCACACTTCATTTGTGTGGGGAGGACAAGAGGTACACTATAAAAGCCTGTGGATTCTGCAAGATTCTAGCTGTACCACTTTTGTATTGATTAACACCTGGCAATTTCCTTTCCCTCTCTAGCAGCCAATTACTTCTCTGAAAAGAATAAAATAGGGATGATAATATTACTAAATTCACAGGGTCATTGAAAAGATTAAGGGCAATAATGTATGTGCATTGCAATCTATAAAAAATACATATATTAATATATTTTAATAAAGCCAGTGAAAAAAGACAAGTCAAGCTGAATCTAAAGGAACCCTATTGCTACCTGCATCAGCAAATCAAGATAACACAGTTGCTGTTTCTTTTTTCAATAATAGCTCGAAGGCAGCTAATAGTATAACCTCTGTTGCAGGTAGTTTCTGAGTCGCTGTCACTTTAGAAATGTCTTAGGGGACAGATTTTCCTGGAGGACGAAATGGCAACCCACTCCAGTGTTCTTGCCTGGGAAATCCCATGGACAGAGGAGCCTGGCAGGCTACTTTCTATGAGGTCACAGAGTCAGACACGACTGGACATGCATGCAAAAAAAGGATAGATTTTATGAAAATGTTTGTTTTACCTTCCTTTAATGAGAAATATTTTCCCAGTTTTGGTCTTAACTTTCTATGTTTTAAAAGAATGTCGCTCTTTTCGTGCCTAGCACAGCCATGACTCAGGGTCCCAAGAAGCATGTAGCAACTCCAAAACATTGGATGCTGGATAAAGTGACTGGTGTGTTTGCCCCTCGTCCATCTACCTGTCCCCACAAGCTGAGGGAATGTCTCCCCCTAACCATTTCCTTAAGGAATGGACTTAAGTATGCCCCAACAGGAGATGAAGTAAAGAAGATTTGCATGCATCATTCCATTAAGACGGATGGCAAAGTCCACACCAATATAACCTACCCTGCTGGTTTTATGGATGTCATTAGCACTGATAAGTCTGGAGAGAATTTTTGTTTGATCTATGACACCAACGGTCGTTTTGCTGTTCATCGTATTACACCTGAGGAGGCCAAGTATAAACTGTACAAAGTAAGAAACATCTTTGTGGGGACAAAAGGAATCCCTCATCTGGTGACCCATGATGCTTGCATCATCCGTAAGCCTGATCCCCTTCTCAAGGTGAATGACACCATTCAAATTGACTTGGAGACTGGCAAGATTACTGATTTCATCAAATTTGACACAGGTAACGTGTGCGTGGTGACTGGAGGTGCTAACCTGGGAAGAATTGGCTTGATTACCAGCCAGGAGAGAAATCCAGGTTCCTTTGATGTAGTTCATGTGAAAGATGTGAATGGCAACAGCTTTGCCAACAGCTCTCGAACATCTTCCTTATTGGCAAAGGCAACAAACCATGGATCTCTCTTCCCCGTGGAAAGGGTATTTGCCTTACCGCTGCTGAGGAGAGAGACAAGAGACTGGCAGCCAAACAGAGCATGGGATAAAATGATCTCTGGGTGATGTGATTGGAGAAGTCTTTGCACCTGATTAAAGATAATTCCAAGTGATTAAATTTTAAAAAGAAAAAGAAACTCAACTACTAAAGTTAGAAATAGGTGTGGTGGCCTCTTAAGGAAAAGGTATGCTATTTGATAAAAAATCTCAGCTCTTTTGATAGTTCTTAGTTCAGGTTAACTAACATTCAAGAATAAATTGATGTTTTTTTTTCAGTTGTGTCATTTAAAACTGCCAATGTTATCCATTCCAAGGTTTACCTTTATTGTTATCAGCCCACTCTGTCATCACCCAAAATTAAATTACTAGCTTTCCTCAAGATTTTCTTATTTTTGATCAGATAAAATTTGCCTTCTTTGCAGTTTCAAGATGAATAGGGTGTACATAGGATTTGGGCTTCGTGTTGATTGAAAGTATAGCTCTCTAGCAACAAGGATCTTGCTGGCTGACCTCTGTTACATGTAAACACAAGCAGAACAGAAAGAAAAATGTGTTACACACTTGTATGTGTTAGTTCAGACTACCATAACACATAACAGGAGTTGGATGGTTTAAACAACAGACTGATTTCTCATAGTTGTGAAATCAATAAAGTCCACGATCAAGGTGTGGGCTGATTTGGTTCTTGACTAGGGCTTTCCTGCTAGAGTGTAGATAGGTGTATTCTCATTATGTTCTCATGTTGAGGGGAGAGAGAGAGAAAGGGAGAGAGAGGAAGAGAGAAATAGAGACCGGGGAGAGAGAATGGGAGAGCGAAAGAGAAAGAGAAGTAAAGCGAGAGAGGAGAAGAAGCCAGCAAGATTCCTGGTCTTTATAAGGGCACTAATTCCATCATGGGGGCTCCATCCTCATGACCTAATTAGTTCCAAAGTCCAACCTTCTAATACCATCACATTGGAAATCAGGGCTTCAACATATGAATTCTAGGGGAGCAGGAATCAGTCCATAGCACTGTAGAGAGAGACAGCTCCTCTGCAGCAAATCCTCAAATGGGATTGCGCTTGCTTGCTTTGGAGACAAAACATAAACAATTAATTATTCCAAAGCTGGCTGAAGTAGAGGAACTAAATAGAATTTCCTCAATGACTCTTGAAAACAAAGTGGTCTTAGGACTCCCCTGGTACAAGGATGATTTGAAGAAGGAATAGCTTGTGAATGCTTGTAAAATCTCATTTTGATAAATTTAAGAGAGATGGAAGTGGCATTGCTACATTCCGATTATATTTAAATGGAATGATATCAAAGCACAGAGGTGGTGTTACTGGGCAGAATTTGGTTTATCTAAATAAAGCCAGCATTGTTACGTACTGGTTTTTCCATTTCTTCTTCATTTTCATCTCCTTTCCTCTGCACCGTGTGGAGGTACCTGCCTTGGAGATATTCTTTCCCTGATCTCTAGTTCTGACAATTTCCCCACTCTCATTTATTTTCAACCTCCTTCACTCCTCTGGGTCCCTAATATAACAATACTGATACAGTAGAAAGCGCTAATTCTGAACCATAACCGTGTTTTCATTCAGCAGATCCACTGCTATGTGGACAGGGACTTGTGAACGCATCTGTTCTACAGGATTTTTCATTTAAAATAATTTTCTGAAACCACATCAGCAAAGTACTACTGTGATAAACTATCCCAAAAGATGTGGATGTAGTTTTGCTAATCACAACTCTAAATTAAAATGGTGTGTAATCATGGGATTCTACCTGTATTCATTTGTTCTCACACGTTTATGAAGTCAAACTCTGAGCTAGTGTTATTTAGATGTGGATTTCAGGTTTTGTCCTCACCTAATCATTGAACTGGGCCTTTATGGGGTTGCTGGACCCCCTGGCATTCAGTGGCAAGGCTATTAGCCTTGGTGAGGAGAAAAGTTTTTGGAAAAACACACTGCTTTATGCTAGATTAGCTATTAACTGTTTCTTCAAAAATTGTACCCAGTTTCTCCTGTGATAAACTTATGATGGAGTCTATAAGATGCAAGGGCCTGAATAATATCATTCTAATAGTCTGCCATTGGTTGCCTTGATTACGGAGGTTAACATTAGTGCTTGAATAATACTTCTTGCTTGTTTTCCAAAGCCCTACAAAGTGCAAAGTGCAACTAAAGGCACAACGCAACTCTTTCTGATCTTGAATTTCAGATGAGTGATACCCAAACGCGGGGGTCCCCAGCCCCCAGGCCATGGACTCTTACATGTCTGTAGGTTGTTAGGAACCAAGCTGCTCAGCAGGATGTGAGCAGCAGGTGAGGGAGTGAAGTTTCACCCGTATTTACAGCCACACCCCATCACTTGCATTGTCACATGAGCTCTGCCGCCTGTCAGATCAAGGGTGACATAAGAAATGCAATGTGCCAGAATCATGCCAAAACCATCACTTACACACTCCGGGTCCATGGAAAAATTGTCTTCCACAAAATCAGTTCCTGGTGCCAAAACTGTTGGGGACCACTGCCCAAAGGGAATTGAAGAATTTTATATCTGCCTGTAGCTAGCTCCAGGACAGTTTCCTATGAAGAGAAACTTGGCTCTAGGGGGGCAGTCACTGAAATCGCTGGGATGGACTTTAGCCATGTTAGTTTAGTACAGTGACTCTTAAATGGGGTTATTTTATCCCTCTTCTCCACTGCAACCAAGGGCATTTGGTGATGTGTAGAGACATTCTGGCAGCTAGAACTTGGGGGAGGTGGTGTATCTAGTGAGCAGAGGCCACAGATGGTGCCCAACATGAGACAATGCCCAGGACAGTCCCACACGACAAAGAATGATCTGACCCCAAAGGCTAATAGTGCTGAGACTGAGAAAGCCTGGTTTCAATAAGGAGCATGTTTGGACCTTAGCAGTTAAAAGGCTAAGGAGGATGGCAGCCCAGACTATAGACTATAATGCAGCTACCAAACAGTGACTTAGAGCTATGCGTCTCAATTTGTAGAGCTGTTAAAGATGTACTAAGTGGATAAAAGCAAGTTACAAGTGATGATGATAATAATTATTATTATAACCAATCTTTATTGAGAAGTTACTCGGTCATTACATTAAATGCTTTAATTACATCATCCCATTAAATTCTTCCAACAATATGGGGTATACATTATTATTAATCCTGCCTTTCTATACATTGACACTGAGGCATGGAGAAATTAGGTGAAGTTGCCTAAAATCACACATGTTACAGCCTCCAGAGCTCACTTGCATCATCACTTCGTGTGTGCTGTGTGTGTTAAGTCGCTTCAGTCGTGTCCGACTCTTTGCGACTCCATGGACTGTAGCCTGCCAGGCTCCTCAGTCCATAGGATTCTCCAGGCAAGAATATAGGAGTGGGTTGCCATTTCCTCCTCTAGGGCATCTTCCCAACCCAGGGATCAAATTCACGTCTCTTAACATTTCTTGCTTTGGCAAACGGGTTCTTTACCACTAGCGCCACCTCAGGAGCATCACTTCATCTATATGTACAAATACAATGATACGATACTAAAGAGTTTAAAACAGCAATGGTTTCACCTCTACCCCCTTTCTAACCAGGGATGCTACTCCCCAAAGAAAAGCTCTTTAATCATTTTTGCTTTAGATCTGTTTAACTTCACAACTCCAGATAATTACTAGATTAAAAAAAAAAGAGGCAATTTAATGATTTGTTTATCTCATGATTTATTTATCTCATGTAGCTCACTCATACTATGTGATGCCCTCTCTCCCTTCCCTCTCAGCTCTCTTTTTAAAAAAAAAAAAAAATTATCATCTACTTCTGTTGGTCACAGTTGCAACTTTGAATAACAAGGTAGTGCTTTGTTTTTTATCATTTCCTAAATTGTATCACCTAGAGCCAGACATCCTGGAGTGTGAAGTCAAGTGGGCCTTAGGAACCATCACTACAAACAAAACTAGTGGAGGTGATGGAATTTCAGTTGAGCTATTTCAACTCCTAGAAGATGATGTTGTGAAAGCGCCACACTCAATGTGCCAGCAAATTTGGAAAACTCAGCAGTGGCCACAGAACTGGAAAAGGTCAGTTTTCATTCCAATCCTAAAGAAAAGCAATGCCAAAGAATGCTCAAACTACCGCACAATTGCACTCATCTCATACACTAGCAAAGTGATGCTCAAAATTCTCCAAGCCAGGCTTCAACAGTACATGAACCATGAACTTCCAGATGTTCAGCCTGGATTTAGAAAAGGCAGAGGAACCAGAGATCAAATTGCTAACATTCGCTGGATCATTGAAAAAGCAAGAGAGTTCCAGAAAGACATCTGCTTTACTGACTATGCCAAAGCCTTTGACAGTGTAGATCACAACAAACTGTGGAAAATTCTTAAAGAGATGGGAATACCAGACCACCTGATCTGCCTCTTGAGAAATCTGTATGCAGTTCAGGAAGCAACAGTTATAACTGGACATGGAACAACAGACTGGTTCCAAATTGGGAAAGGAGTACATCAAGGCTGTATATTGTCACTCTGCTTATTTAACTTATATGCAGAGTACATCATGAGAAACGCTGGACTGGATGAAGCACAATCTGGAATGAAGATTGGCGGGAGAAATATCAATAACCTCAGATATCCAGATAATACCACCCTTACGGCAGAAAGCAAAGAAGAACTAAAGAGCCTCCTGATGAACATGAAAGAGGAGAGTGAAAAAGTTAGCTTTAAATTCAACATTCAGAAAACTAAGATCATGACATCTGGCCCCATCACTTCATGGCAAATAGATGGGGAAACAGTGGAAACAGTGGCAGACTTTACTTTGGGAGGCTCCAAAATCACTTCACATGGTGACTACAGCCATGAAATTAAAAGACACTTGCTCCTTGGAAGAAAAGTTATAGCCAACCTACTCAGCATATTAAAAATCAGAGACATTACTTTGCTATTACATTGCTATGTCAAAGCTATGGTTTTTCCAGTAGTCATGTATGGATGTGAGACTTGGACTATAAAGAAAGCTGAGCACCAAAGAAATGATGCTTTTGAACTGTGGCGTTGGAGAAGACTCTTGAGAGTCCCTTGGACTGCAAGGAGATCCAACCAGTCCATCCTAAAGGAGATCAGTCCTGAATATTCATTGGAGGGACTGATGCTGAAGCTGAAACTCTAATACTTTGGCCACCTCATGCAAAGAACTGACTCATTGGAAAAGACTCTGATGCTGGGAAAGATTGAAGGCAGGAGGAGAAGGGGCCGATGGAGGATGAGACGGTTGGATGGTATCAACGAACATGAGTTTGAGTAAACTCCAGGAGTTGGTGATAGACAGGGAGGCCTGGCGTGGTGCAGTCCATGGGGTCGCAAAGAATCGGACACGACTAAGCGACTGAGCTGAACCGAACTGAAATTGTGTCACAACCCCCTCCCTATATACTCTCTGTATTTCTCCTCTCCTCTCTTACCATTGTCATAATCTTTAACATTTATGTAGTCCTACAAACATCATCAAGTGTTCTGCAGTTGTCTTGCAGTTGATGCAAGAAGTTGACAACTACCTCCAGGAACTTCCCTGGTAGTCCAGTGGTTAAGAGTCCAGCTCGCAATGCAGGGGACATGGGTTCAGTCCCTAGTCAGGGAACCAAGACCTCCAGGCATCAGAGTAACTAAAGCCCACATGCTGCAGCTACTGAGTCCACAAGCTACAACTGAAGAGGCTGTGGTCCGCAACGAGAGACCTCACATCACACAGCTCGGGCACAGCACAGGCAAACATATAAATCAGCAAATATTAAAAAAAGAGGAGGAGCCAAGATGGCGGAGGAGTAGGACGGGGAGACCACTTTCTCTCCTACAAATTCATCGAAAAAATAACTAAACGCAGAGCAAACTTCACAGAACAACTTCTGATCGCTAGCTGAGGTCATCAGGCGCCCAGAAAAGCAGCCCATTGTCTTCGAAAGGAGGTAGGACAAAATATAAAAGATAAAAAGTGAGACAAAAGAGCTGAGGACAGAGATTCGTCCCGGGAAGGGAGTCTTGGGCGGCATTGCTTGGGGTAGGGTCCGGGCCTGAGTGCCCTGAGGACAATCAGAGGGAGCTTCTGTGAGTTGCCAACTTGAACTGTGGGAGACCAAAAGAGAGAGAGTACATTAACCGGCCCGAACACACTGCCGGCCGTTCGCAGAACAAAGAGACCGAGAAAGTCCAGAGAAGAGCTCGCAGGCTGCGGACCGGCCCAGCCCCGCCGGAGGCAGGAGGCAGTGGGGAGGGGAAGGTCACGGCGAGACACAGGGCGCAGGCACCCGACTGGCGCGGGCGGGGACTAGGGCTGGGGATGCGGAGGGCGGAAGGCGCGCGCACCCGACTGGCGCCAGCGGAAACTGAGACTGGGTCCGCGGAAGGGAGTGAGGGCGCCACACCTGGGGAGAGTGCGCCCACCAAGCCCCTGGCTGCCTGGACCGCTCTGACGGGGAAGGCACAGAGAGCAGGCGCAGCTTTTCGCTCCGCGCTTTTGTGGAACACCCGAGGGCTGCGCAGGGCGCGCTCCATATAGAACAGCCGGGAGCCTGAGCAGCGCAGACGGAGAAAGCAGCGTCAGGCCCTCCCGGCAGCGCCAGCCCGTCCCCGCAGCGTCAGCCCCTCCCCGCAGAGCGACGGAACTAGCTACCTGAATAAGAGTCCACCTCCGCCCACCTGTGTCAGGGCGGAAATGAGGCTCTGAAGAGACTGGCAAACAGAAGTCAAATAAACAAAGGGAACCGCTTCAGAAGGGACTGGTGCAACAGATTAAAATCCCTTAGAAAACACCGACTACACCGTAAGGGGCCTGTAGATACCGAGAAGTGTAAGCTGGAACGAGGAGCTATCTGAAACTGAGCTGAACCCACACTGACCGCAACAGCTCTAGAGAAACTCCTAGATATAATTTTACTTTTTTCTCTTTTTTTTTTTCTTTTTTTTTATTTTTTATTTTTTCTCTTTTATCTTCCTTTAAAATCCCCTATTACTCCCCCATTACTCCTTAACTTTCATTTTCATAGATTTTTACAATTTTTTTAATTAGGGGGAAAAAAAAATTTTTTTTTCTTTCTTTCTTTTTTTTTTTCTTTTTTTTTCTTTTTTCTTCTTTTTTTTTTCTTTTTCTTTCCTTTTTCTCTTCTATTTTCTATTTTTCTTTTCCTCTTATTTCTTTTAAAGTCCTCTAGTACTCCTCTACTACTCCTTAATTTTCATTTTCAACACACTATAACCTTACAAAAAAAAAGAGAAGCCCTATCTTTAAACCGAAGATTATTCTCTCCCAATCTTGACTCTCTGTTTTCTACCTCAGAACACCTCTATTTCCTCCTTTCCCCTTCTCTTCCCAATCCAATTCTGTGAATCCTTGTAGGTGACTGGGCTACGGAGAACACTCTGGGAACAGACAGCTGCGTAGATCTGTCTCTCTCCTCTTGAGTCCCCCTTTTTTTTTTTTTTTTTATCTCTATCTCCCTCCTCCCTCTCCTCTTCTTCATGTAACTCTGTGAACCTCTCTGGGTATGCCTAACAGGGGAGAATCTTTTCGCCATTAACCTAGAAGTTTTCTTATCAGTGCTGTATAGCTGGAGAAGTCCTGAGACTACAGGAAGAATAAAACTGACATCCAGAGGCAGGAGACTTAAGCCCAAAACCTGAGAACACCAGAAAACTCCTGACTACATGGAACTTTAAGTAATAAGTGACCGTCCAAAAGCCTCCATACCTACACTGAAACCAACCACCACCCAAGAGCCAATAAGTTATAGAGCAAGACATACCACGCAAATTCTCCAGCAACGCAGGAACATAGCCCTGAACGTCAACATACAGACTGCCCAAGGTCACACCTAACACATAGACCCATCTCAAAACTCATTACTGGGCACTCCATTGCTCTCCAAAGAGAAGAAATCAAGTTCCACGCACCAGAACGCTGACGCAAGCTTCCCTAACCAGGAAACCTTGACAAGCCAATCGTCTAACCCCACCCACTGGGTAAATCTTCCACAATAAAAAGGAACCACAGACCTCCAGAATACAGAAAGCCCACTCCAGACACAGCAATCTAAACAAGATGAAAAGGCAGAGAAATACCCAACAGGTAAAGGAACATGAAAAATGCCCACAAGGTCAAACAAAAGAGGAGGAGATAGGGAATCTACTTGAAAAAGAATTTAGAATAATGATAATAAAAATGATCCAAAATCTTGAAAACAAAATGGAGTTACAGATAAATAGCCTGGAAACAAAAATTGAAAAGATACAAGAAATGTTTAATAAAGACCTAGAAGAAATAAAAAAGACTCAATTAAGAATGAATAATACAATGAATGAGATCAAAAACACTTTGGAGTGAACCAAGAGTAGAATAACGGAGGCAGAAGATAGGATAAGTGAGATAGAAGATAAAATGGTGGAAATAAATGAAGCAGAGAGGAAAAAAGAAAAAAGGATCAAAAGAAATGAGGACAACCTCAGGGACCTCTGGGACAATGTGAAACGCCCCAACATTCGAATCATAGGAGTTCCAGAAGAAGAAGACAAAAAGAAAGGCCATGAGAAAATACTCGAGGAGATAATAGCTGAAAACTTCCCTAAAATGGGGAAGGAAATAGCCACCCAAGTCCAAGAAACCCAGAGAGTCCCAAACAGGATAAACCCAAGGCAAAACACCCCAAGACACATATTAATCAAATTAACAAAGATCAAACACAAAGAACAAATATTAAAAGCAGCAAGGGAGAAACAACAAAGAACACACAAAGGGATTCCCATAAGGATAACAGCTGATCTATCAATAGAAACCCTCCAGGCCAGAAGGGAATGGCAGGACGTACTGAAAGTAATGAAAGAAAATAACCTACAACCTAGATTACTGTATCCAGCAAGGATCTCATTCAGATATGAAGGAGAATTCAAAAGCTTTACAGATAAGCAAAAGCTGAGAGAATTCAGCACCACCAAACCAGCTCTTCAACAAATGCTAAAGGATCTTCTCTAGACAGGAAATGCAGAAAGGTTGTATAAACGTGAACCCGAAACAACAAAGTAAATGGCAACGGGACCACACCTATCAATAATTACCCTAAATGTAAATGGGTTGAATGCCCCAACCAAAAGACAAAGATTGGCTGAATGGATACAAAAACAAGACCCCTATATATGCTGTCTACAAGAGACCCACCTCAAAGCAAGAGACACATACAGACTAAAAGTGAAGGGCTGGAAAAAAATATTTCATGCAAACGGAGACCAAAAGAAAGCAGGAGTCGCAATACTCATATCAGATAAAATAGACTTTCAAATAAAGGATGTGAAAAGAGACAAAGAAGGACACTACATAATGATCAAAGGATCAATCCAAGAAGAAGATATAACAATTATAAATATATATGCACCCAACATAGGAGCACCGCAATATGTACGGCAAACACTAACGAGTATGAAAGAGGAAATTAATAGTAACACAATAATAGTGGGAGACTTTAATACCCCACTCACAACTATGGATAGATCAACTAAACAGAAATTTAACAAGGAAACACAAACTTTAAATGACACAATGGACCAGCTAGACCTAATTGATACCTATAGGACATTTCACCCCAAAACAATCAACCTCACCTTTTTCTCAAGTGCACATGGAACCTTCTCCAGAATAGATCACATCCTGGGCCATAAATCTAGTCTTGGTAAATTCAAAAAATTGAAATCATTCCAGTCATCTTTTCTGACCACAGTGCAGTAAGATTAGATCTCAATTACAGGAAAAAAATTGTTAAAAATTCAAACATATGGAGGCTAAATAACACGCTTCTGAATAACCAACAAATCATAGAAGAAATCAAAAAAGAAATCAAAATATGCATAGAAATGAATGAAAATGAAAACACAACAACCCAAAACCTATGGGACACTGTAAAAGCAGTGCTTAGGGGAAGGTTCATAGCATTACAGGCTTATATCAAGAAACAAGAAAAAAACCAAATAAATAACCTAACTCTACACCTAAAGCAATTAGAGAAGGAAGAAATGAAGAACCCCAGGGTTAGCAGAAGGAAAGAAATCTTAAAAATCAGGGCAGAAATAAATGCAAAAGAAACTAAAGAGACCATAGCAAAAATCAACAAAGCTAAAAGCTGGTTTTTTGAAAAAATAAACAAAATTGACAAACCAGTAGCAAGACTCATTAA
Organism: Cervus canadensis; assembly: GCF_019320065.1. Lineage (NCBI taxonomy): Eukaryota > Metazoa > Chordata > Mammalia > Artiodactyla > Cervidae > Cervus > Cervus canadensis. The sequence goes on along the minus strand of NC_057412.1, from coordinate 3,680,047 downwards.
GAAACAAAGAGAGAAGAACCAAATTAACAAAATTAGAAATGAAAATGGAGAGATCACAACAGACAACACTGAAATACAAAGGATCATAAGAGACTACTACCAGCAGCTCTATGCCAATAAAATGGACAACTTGGATGAAATGGACAAATTCTTAGAAAAGTATAACCTTCCAAAACTGAACCAGGAAGAAATAGAAGATCTTAACAGACCCATCACAAGCAAGGAAATCGAAACTGTAATCAGAAATCTTCCAGCAAACAAAAGCCCAGGACCAGATGGCTTCACAGCTGAATTCTACCAAAAATTTAGAGAAGAGCTAACACCTATCTTACTCAAACTCTTCCAGAAAATTGCAGATGAAGGTAAGCTTCCAAACTCATTCTATGAGGCCACCATCACCCTTATTCCAAAACCAGACAAAGATGCCACAAAAAAAGAAAACTACAGACCAATATCACTGATGAACATAGATGCAAAAATCCTTAACAAAATTCTAGCAAACAGAATCCAACAACATATTAAAAAAATCATACACCACGACCAAGTGGGCTTTATCCCAGGAATGCAAGGATTCTTTAATATCCGCAAATCAATCAATGTAATACACCACATTAACAAATTGAAAGATAAAAACCATATGCTTATCTCAATAGAGGCAGAGAAAGCCTTTGACAAAATTCAACACCCATTCATGATTAAAACTCTCCAAAAAGCAGGAATAGAAGGAACATACCTCAACATAATAAAATCTATATATGACAAACCCACAGCAAGCATCACCCTCAATGGTGAAAAATTGAAAGCATTTCCCCTGAAATCAGGAACAAGACAAGGGTGCCCACTCTCACCACTACTATTCAACATAGTGTTGGAAGTTTTGGCCACAGCAATCAGAGCAGAAAAAGAAGTAAAAGGAATCCAGATAGGAAAAGAAGAAGTGAAACTCTCACTGTTTGCAGATGACATGATCCTCTACATAGAAAACCCTAAAGACTCTACCAGAAAATTACTAGAGCTAATCAATGAATATAGTAAAGTTGCAGGATATAAAATTAACACACAGAAATCCCTTGCATTCCTATATACTAACAATGAAAAAACAGAAAGAGAAACTAAGGAAACAATACCATTCACCATTGCAACAAAAAGAATAAAATACTTAGGAGTATATCTACCTAAAGAAACAAAAGACCTATACATAGAAAACTATAAAACACTGATGAAAGAAATCAAAGAGGACACAAACAGATGGAGAAACATACCGTGTTCATGGATTGGAAGAATCAATATTGTCAAAATGGCTATTCTACCCAAAGCAATCTATAGATTCAATGCAATCCCTATCAAGCTACCAACGGTATTTTTCACAGAACTAGAACAAATAATTTCACAATTTGTATGGAAATACAAAAAACCTCGAATAGCCAAATAATCTTGAGAAAAAGAATGGAACTGGAGGAATCAACCTGCCTGACTTCAGACTCTACTACAAAGCCACAGTCATCAAGACAGTATGGTACTGGCACAAAGACAGAAATATAGATCAATGGAACAGAATAGAAAGCCCAGAGATAAATCCACAAACCTATGGACACCTTATCTTTGACAAAGGAGGCAAGGATATACAATGGAAAAAAGACAACCTCTTTAACAAGTGGTGCTGGGAAAACTGGTCAACCACTTGTAAAAGAATGAAACTAGAACACTTTCTAACACCATACACAAAAATAAACTCAAAATGGATTAAAGATCTAAATGTAAGACCAGAAACTATAAAACTCCTAGAGGAGAACATAGGCAAAACACTCTCGACATAAATCACAGCAAGATCCTCTATGACCCACCTCCCAGAATATTGGAAATAAAAGCAAAACTAAACAAATGGGACCTAATGAAACTTAAAAGCTTTTGCACTACAAAGGAAACTATAAGTAAGGTGAAAAGACAGCCCTCAGATTGGGAGAAAATAATAGCAAATGAAGAAACAGACAAAGGATTAATCTCAAAAATATACAAGCAACTCCTGCAGCTCAATTCCAGAAAAATAAATGACCCAATCAAAAAATGGGCCAAAGAACTAAACAGACATTTCTCCAAAGAAGACATACAGATGGCTAACAAACACATGAAAAGATGCTCAACATCACTCATTATTAGAGAAATGCAAATCAAAACCACAATGAGGTACCATTACACGCCAGTCAGGATGGCTGCTATCCAAAAGTCTACAAGCAATAAATGCTGGAGAGGGTGTGGAGAAAAGGGAACCCTCTTACACTGTTGGTGGGAATGCAAGCTAGTACAGCCGCTATGGAAAACAGTGTGGAGATTTCTTAAAAAACTGGAAATAGAACTGCCATATGACCCAGCAATCCCACTTCTGGGCATACACACTGAAGAAACCAGATCTGAAAGAGACACGTGCACCCCAATGTTCATCGCAGCACTGTTTATAATAGCCAGGACATGGAAGCAACCTAGATGCCCATCAGCAGATGAATGGATAAGGAAGCTGTGGTACATATACACCATGGAATATTACTCAGCCTGTTAAAAAGAATTCATTTGAATCAGTCCTAATGAGATGGATGAAACTGGAGCCCCTTATACAGAGTGAAGTAAGCCAGAAAGATAAAGAACATTACAGCATACTAACACATATATATGGAATTTAGAAAGATGGTAACGATAACCCTATATGCAAAACAGAAAAAGAGACACTGAAATACAGAACAGACTATTGAACTCTGTGGGAGAATGTGAGGGTGGGATATTTCAAAAGAACAACATGTATACTATCTATGGTGAAACAGATCCCCAGCCCAGGTGGGATGCATGAGACAAGTGCTTGGACCTGGTGCACTGGGAAGACACAGAGGAATCGGATGGAGAGGGAGGTGGGAGGGGGAATCGGGATGGAGAATACGTGTAAAAATATGGCTGATTCATATCAATGTATGACAAAACCCACTGAAAAAAAATAAATAAATAAAAAAAAATAAAAAAAGACAAAAAGAAACATTAGCCAGAGTTTTCATAGCTGTGAAGGTGGCTTATTTCTGGATCACATAGGGACTAGACTGCAATTCCTTCTCTCCAGCCTTGAGCGGAGGTAGGTGATCAAGGTACAAGGGCCAATGAATGCTGTTGTTCTGAGTAAAGACCATTCTCAAATCCCCTATTTTCAACCCATTCCTCACCCCTGTTCACTCTGCACCCAGATCTGCAGTCTCCTGGATTCCAAAGAGCCAATCGCCAACTTCTTATGTAGTCCTTCACCGTCTTAGTGCTTTGAAAAACTCTCCTGAAATATGTATTTTATCTGTTTCTGCTTATATTTTATTTGTTCACATTTTAATTATTTTATTTTTTTTTTACTAGCTTTTTTTTTTTTTTACTAGCTCATTTTAATTATTTTAATGGATAACAAAGTGTGGGTAAGACAGCCGAGATCACGGCCTCCGAGAGGGAAATTCAGATGTCCTTTTTCTCTATGATTGATGAGCCCAGCACAGCCTCTTTCAACAAGTTGGAGAGTCAGTTCCTCAGGGCCCTTTTGATCTTGGAAGAAGCCTCCTTGGAGAGTTGACAACAACACTTCTAAGATTGCTGCTCTCGGCAACCATTAAATGAAAAGCTAGAGTGTTCCCTTAAGATAGCTACATATCTCTTCAGAGCACTCCCAGGTGGAGAGAATCTGGCTCTGTAGGGGAAGCCTGTGCAGTGAGAGCCTGGAGTCACTGAGCATCGGTTCTGACCGTGGACCAGCCTCCATTTAACCCACGTCCTGCCTGGGACGTGGGAGGAGATCTCACCAGGAAAGGACTCCTGGAACCTCTCACCCATTTAATGCTCAGAAATACACAGGGAAGGCCTTCCCTGTTGGCCCAGTGGCTGAGACTTCACCTTCCAAAGCAGGGGGTGTGGGTTTAGCCCCTGGTCAGGGAGCTGGGATCCCATGTCTCACTGCCAAAAAAAACATAAGGTAAAACAGAAGCAACATTGTAAGAAAGTCAGTAAGGACTTTAAACATGGACAAGTGCACACTGCTATATTTAAAATGGATAGCCAGCAATGACCTGCTGTCCAGCCCAGAGAACTCTGCTCGTCGTCATGTGGCAGCTGAAAGGGAGGGGAGTTTGAGGGAGAAGGGATAGATGTGTTCGTATGGCGGGGACCCTTTGCTGTCCACTTGCAACTGTCACACCATCGTTAATGGGCTATACTCCAATACAAAATTAAAAGTCTGATTTTTAAAAATGGTCCACATCAAAAACATTAAAAAAAAAAAAAATAGGGAGTCTGGAACACTTTGGTAGGACTCTGAGGAAGGAGGCTTGAGAGTTCAGCTATGCTAAAGTGGATGGCTGTCATGAGAAGGGACTGTGTCTGGCCAGGAGATGTTTCTGTTCCTCTTCCTCCCCTCCTACTTCCAAATAATGCACCTTAATGATTCATAGGTGTTCTGTCATAATTTTCCTGATATCAGCTAGCCTTGAATAAACCCAATTGAACGAATTTACTTTCTATTTAGAAAGATTTTCCCAAAGTCTCTCTCTTTCCTACATGAGAGAAACCAACAATGATTCTCTCCATTAGGATATAATCCAGTGAACCAGTAAAGTTGCTCAGTCGTGTCCTACTCTTTGTGACCCCCAGGACTGCAGCCCACCAGGCTCCTCCATCCATGGAATTTCCCAGGCAAGAATACTGGAGTGGGTTGCCATTTCCTTCTCCAGGGGATCTTCCCGACCCAGGGATGGAACCTGGGTCTTCCTGCTTCGCAGGCAGACGCTTTACCATCTGAGCCACCAGCGAAGCCCCTAGGATATGCTGGTGGCTTCTTCTTGTCACTAAGCCCATTCGACTCTTAGTGACCCCGTGGGCTGTAGACTGCTAGGTTCCTCTGTCCATGGGGATCTCCAGGCAAGAATACTGGAGCCGGTTGCCATTTCCTTCTCCAATAATGCTGGTTTACCTATTAGTTTATTTATCTAGACAACACACAGAAGCTGTCACAAACAAACAAAACCAAACTCGGAGAGAAACACACAAACCACAGTGAAATTTGAAAACAGAGCACGTGGGATGTGCCGTCTCCTGTGAGGGGTGTGAGTCCTGGGCGCAGCAGGGGAGGGACTCTTGCTGAGCTGGTGGCCGAGGGCCAACCGCTACCTTGGGGATCTGGGAATCCTCCAAAAAGACAAGTATCCAGGGGACAAGTCTTCATTTGAAACCTCAGCTAGGGAGAGTTTATTACTCCTCACACTCTGATCTTGTGCCTGGTTATGGCTTGAAATGCACACCTTCCACCCTTGGAACTTTCCAGAGCTGCATTCATGTACCAACCTGTCTCATCTCACTTTCACTCTACATCCTCTCTCTGCTTTGGTTTTGGAACATACTCTCTAGTCACTAAAAATCCCTCTAGTGACAGAGGAGGGGGGAAATAAAAATCTCTTTTTTCAAACTTAGCATCATCTAATTAAAAGATCCCTTACTTTTAAAAATCATTTCTCCCATATACAGGGTCTAAAGTCCTTTGGCTAGGCTCCTAGAAAAGGAATTTTGATAGAGGCTCAGAGCAGATAGCTGCCCTAATCTCACTGAACACTCAAAGGGGAGCTTATGAGCTTTAACTCAGATTGAGTCCTGATTCCACTTCTTAAAAAGACCAACCTGGCACATTCCAAAGCAATAATTTCCTGACCTGACTATATATCAAAATGGCTTGAGGTATTTAAAAATAACCCAGAATATATCCAAGACCCAGACCCACTGCATCAGAATCTCCAGCCTGGGGGGTCAGGAATCTGCATACTCTCAAAGTCCCCCAAATGATTCTGAAATAGCTTCCCTGTGGAGGTGTGTGCAGGTCACTGTATTAACATATGTTACTGCCTGCTAGCAATGTGTTTATAAGTCTTCCAACATCTGGATACAATTTGATGAACTTTAGAATTCTGAGGACTGGCTTTATACTTGCAGCACCCAGTACAAAGTGATCTCATGTAGTTTTTCATGCTGGTGATAAGATTTTTGTACCTACATCAGTGTTATTGACCCTGACTGCACATTTGAAAATCACCTGAGGAGCTTTTTTTTTTTTTTTTTTTTTTTTTTTTTTTTTTGCGTGTGGGATCTTAGTTCCCTGACCAGGGATCAAACCTGTGCTCACTGCATTGGAAGAGTGCAGTCTTAACCACTGGACAGTCAGGGAAATCCCTCAAGGAGCTCTTGAAATATCTGATGCCCAAGAGCAACCACTAGAGATTCTAAAAGAAGAGGTCTGAGGTGAGGATGGGCATTGGCTATTTGCCCATGCCAAACTGTCCGGGCAATTCTCTTGTACACTTGGGGTTGATGATCACTGCTCTATGCAAAGGCTTAAGAAGTTGCTGAATGTTTTGACTTGTTGACAATGTATCAGTCAGCTGTTGCTGTGTAACAGACAACCGCAAAAATCCCACAATAATAAGCATCATCTATTCATGCATCTCTGAGGGAGACTGGGCAGCCCTAATGATTCCAACATGGTTGGCTGAGTGTGGCTTCAGCCATGGGTTTAGTTTGTCGTGGGTTCACGTGACTCTCATTCTTTTGGGACCAGCAGGCTGCCCGGGGCAAGTTCTCTTCACGGCAATGACAGAGCTGCGAGAAAACTGAGTGGGAACATGTGAGGTCTCTTGAGGTCCAGGCTCAGTTCATCACACTTTCACTTCCTCTTGTGTTCTACAAGCCAAAGTCAGTCACATGGCCAAGTCCCACAGGACCAGGCTCTGCAATCTAATGATGCTTTTAAGCTACTCCCCTTGGCTCTGGTGCTCACTGGTGGTATTTTGAGCAGAGGGACAGTTGAGAATTGCTGTCTCATGCTGCAATTCCCTCCCAGACTTAAAAACTCCAAGGTAATTATTACTTTCTCCATCTAATGGACCTTGTAATTTAAAAATAATCTCCCAAATCACCATCTTTCTGCAGCCATGTATTCATCCTTCTTTTTTAAAGAACACTGATGTTGGGGACTACTCTGGTGGTCCAGTGGCTAAGACTCCACGCTCAGAGTAGAGGCTCCAGGTTCAATCCCTGGCTGGGGAACTAGATCCCACAGGCGGTAACTAAGAGTTCACTTGCCACAAGGAAGATCGAAGATTACATGCTGCAACCAAGACTCAGTGCAATGAAATAAATAAATATCCAAGGAAAGAGCATTTAACATATGGAATCTAGAAAAATGGTACTGATGAGTCTGTCTGCAGGGAAGGAATGGAGATGCAGATGTAGAATGGATTACAGACACAACCGAGGAAGGAAAGAGTTGGATGAAATAAGAAAGTAGCATTCTCTTGCATGTTGGTGACCTGTCCTGAAAGACCATGGTGACCCACAGATCATGAGCTTGAGAATGCATGATTGTTGCTTGAAGCCTCTGAGTTTGGGGACTTGTTAATCAGCATTATTGTGGCAAGAGCTGACTAATACCTAAGATGCCTGATTATGTGAGAAGGGCGGAGTTGCTAAAGAATGTGTGTAGTAAGCCCTCATCTAAATATAGATGCATTTGGTTGCACATGTGTGTGCTCCTGTGTGCATGTGCATAGCAGTCTCTGGATCAGATGTTCGCGGTGGTTTTCTAAGAAGATGGGATTTTCAGAAACTCACAACTTTCCTGGTTGTAATGTTCTATTGTTTTCAACCAAAAAGCCTATAATGCTTTTGTGATCACACAATAAAGACTGATTTCCTTTATAAGAAAAAGAAGAAAGAAAGCAAGCAGCATTGATATATATACACTATCCTGTGTGAAATAGATAGCTAGTTGGAAGTTGCTATATAACACAGGGAGCCCAGCCTGGCACTGTGTCTCTACCTAGAGGGGTGGGATGGGAAGAGAGAGCGCGTGTATGTATAATTATGACTCACACTGTGGCATGGCAGAAACCAACAGAACATGCAAAGCCATTTTCCTCCAATTAAAAAACAAATTAGAACAAAAAAAAAAAAAAAAAAACACTTATGTTATCTCTCCTTTGGTGTCGCCCAAAGTAAATCCTGACACAAAGGAAGCAGCAGTAACACTCGTCCTATTTTTACTTAACTTCGGATATGTTGTGCATCATGAACTTTTGTATTAATTTTCACTTGTTAAAATCTTACATTCAAATGTTTTTATGTTGATTCCAAAGTCTTGGGCTCCCTCTTAGCTCCGGTCCTGCTCTTCACAAACATCTGTCTGAATGACTCGTGACCTGCAAGTATCTGGCCTTTCTCCCTCCTCCAGAGGATGTCCCTGGATGTACCCAAGAGCTTCCTGTCACAGTTCTTCCTACAAACTGCTTCTTAAAACAAAACTCGGAGGTCTTTTCATTTGCCAAGTCGATATGCCCATGTGATGCAGCCTCTGTTTCTGTGTTGAGATTAGATAAGACATCATCCCTCATTCATTGCCAGGCTGACCTCTAGAAGCACTGGTGTGAACCCACCCCTGTCTCCCAGCAGTGCTTGAACCTGGGAATCCAGAGAAGTCCTCAGTCAGCTGAAACACTTCTTCATATGTCCTTCCACAGGGCACCGGGCCATATGGTAGGTACAAATTAAACACAGTAGCAACCTGGATATCTAATTATTCCCTGAGGCAAATATGTAAATCGAGCATGCTGATAACTCTGGGTTATATACTTAAACACTTGATTTTAGGATATCTTCATGGAGAAAAAGGCATCTTTTTAAAAATTTTTCTTGGCGCATAACTGCTTTACAATGCTGTGTTCGTTTCTGCTCTGCAGAAAGTGAGTCAGCTGTCTGTGTCCATGTGCAGCCCTTCTTTTCTGCACTGCTTTCCCACGCAGGTCACACGGAGCACCGAGGATGGTTCCCTCTGCTGTACGGTCTGTCCTCGGTAGTTCTCTGTTTTATACATAGTTTCAGTAGCGCACATATGTCAGTCCTAATGTAACGCTTAGGAAGGTGACTCTGGGATAAATAAAGCTCTGTGGTGTAAAGACATAACAAGGATTTTGGAGCTAAAAAATCAAGTGTTTGTATCTTGGATCAATCAAGTAGCAGATTATGACTTAGAAAATTTCTCAACTTCTCTGAATCTCAATTTAGTAAGGACAATGATCTTCCTCTTTGAGGTAGAGGAATATTTATATATACACTCATGGCACATAACAGAACTTAAAAAATAACAGGTAAGAGGTACCTAAGTTTCTGGCCTAGAAAGAAAATATTGTGGATTGAAGCATCAGAGCTTATAAACAGTGTAACCCTTTAGATAGAAATTCTTAAAAATTTATTACACAATGCACGTTCCTTCTTACCTAGGACAGACTGAATTGACTTTATCTCAGAGTGCCAAGGCCAGTAATTGGCACAGCTGCTCCTCCTGAGCCTGATGAAAAGCAGAAGTGCCCCAGGACCTACTGACTCACGAAGGCCAGTGTGTCCTTGTGTCCATCGCATGAAACGCCAATGTGCTCGTCTGTCTTTTAGCTCCGTGGTTTTTTCCCTTGCTGTCACAAGTCTGCCGTCACTTCTCCATGCTACCCTGCTTGCCTCCTTTTATTTGTGAGCCCTGATCTGTGGTAGGTTGATAAACCAGATGGCTAGCTTAAGAAAGATTGTGGGCACATAAAAAGCATGACTAGGCTGTGGGTGAACACCCAGGGAATCCTGTATGTAGTGCACGCATTTTGTGGCATCTATTTTACAATGAGTTTGCTTCTTGGCTAAGTCCTCGACAAAGTCATGAAATATCTGGATTTTGGAAGAGTGAGGTGGAATTATAATACTTCACATTCTTTGAATAAAGGGAAGGGCTTAAATATTTTCTTAGCGAAGAGGTTTCCTTCATGACAGGCAGGACTCTGTTTTGTGTGACTTGATGTCTTTCACAACACCCAGCGTATTCAGTAGGCATCATTTGTTGTTGCTCAGTCGCTCAGTTGTGTCCGACTCTTTGCGACCCTATAGACTGCAGCATGCCAGGCTTCTCTGTCCATCACCAACTGCCGGAGCTTGCTCAAACTCATGTCTATTAAATCAGTGATGCCATCCAACTATCTCAACCTCTGACGTCCCCTTCTCCTCCTGCCTTCAAGCTTTCCCAGCATTAGGGTCTTTCCTTATGAGTCAGCTGTTCACATCATGTGGCCAAAGTATTGGAGCTTCAGCTTCAGCATCAGTCCTTTCGATGAATATCCAGGATTGATTTCGTTTGGGATTGACTGGTTGGATCTCCTTGCAGTCCAAGGGACTCTCAAGAGTCTTCTCCAACACCACAGCTCAAAAGCATCAGTTCTTCAGTGCTCAGCTTTCTTTACAGTCCAACTCTCACATCCATACATGACTACTGGAAAAACCATAGCCTTCACTAGACAGACTTTTGTTGACAAACTAACGTCTCTACTTTTTAATATGCTGTCTAGGTTGGTCATAGCTTTTCTCCCAAGGAGCAAGCACGTTTTAATTTCATGGCTGCAATCACCATCTGCAGTGATTTTGGAGCCCAAGAAAATAGTCTGTCACTGCATCATAGTCACTAAATAAAAATTTGCTGAATTTAACTAGATTTCATATAATACACCTGGCTAGAAAAAAGTAAATGTCCCCAAATCATATTAATAGTGGGTTAAAAAGAAAACCATAAGTGTTTGAAGGGGACTGGCTTCTCCTTTGGAAAAATTTTTAAGAGAACTTTCTTTGAAAAATGTTTTAAGAGAAACTCTGCTTATGAAATGACATTTAAGGATGCAGAGATGCCATATTTTAACCAAGGGGCTCAGTTTGCCACTGACTGTGTTACTGATGTGGAAATGCCCAGGCCCAGAAAATTTTGAGAGCAACAGGTTGATCAAATATCCTGGCCTTAAGTTACCTCCTACTTATACAGGTGAAGTGAAAGTTGTTTAGTCGTGTCTGACTCTTTGCACCCCCGAGAGTAAAAGTGAAATGAGCTGTTGAGTTAGCTTGGAATTCAGGTGAAATTCTATGACTAAATTTACACTAAATATACTAAATTCTATCACTAAATGTACTCTTACTCCTAGAAAAGAAACTTAGCTATGAGTCATCCCAAATGTAACTACCTAAGTGTCTATCTGTTGTGGAATGACTAAATCATACTATATTTGTGCTATGGATTGCTATTTAGTTATGAATGTTACCTATGACATTACTGATTTTTAAAATAAAGTATTGAAGAGTTGCAATAGACAATATTTGCTGTGTTTGCATTCATAACAGCATAACAGATAGGATTATGGAAACTCTTTGCATGCTCTGACCCTGATAGCTCAGTTGGTAAAGAATCCACCTGCAATGCAGGAGACCCCTGTTCAATTCCTGGGTTGGGAAGATCCCCTGGAGAAGGGAAAGGCTACCCACTCCAGTATTCTGGCCTGGAGAATTCCATGGATGGTATGGTCCATGGGGTCACAAAGAGTTGGACATGACTGAGCAACTTTCATTTTTTTTTCTTTTCCAGAAGTTATTCAAGACACATCAGTTCAGTTCAGTTGCTCAGTCATGTCCAATTCTTTGCAGCCCCATGAGTCACAGCACGCCAGGCCTCCCGGTCCATCACCAACTCCCAGAGTTTATTCAAAATTATGTCCATCAAGTCAGTGATGCCATCCAGTCATCTCATCCCCTGTCGGCCCCTTCTCCTCCTGCCCTCAATCCCTCCCAGCATCCGGGTCTTTTCCAATGAGTCAACTCTTTGCATGAGGTGGTTGAAGTATTGGAGTTTCAGCTTCAGCATCAGTCCTTCCAGTGAATACCCAGGACTGATCTCCTTTAGGATGGACTGGTTGGATCTCCTATTCAAGACACATAGTAGGTACTAAAGCATCACTTGTTTAATATAAGCTTTCTGGTCAACCTCCTCCCTCCCTATATTAAAGAGTAATTTAGAGATGACCATGTAGCCATTATAAAAGACTGCCTACATATTTTAACTGCATTTTGTCTTTGATACCTACTTGGGGGGGGGGGGGGAGGAAAAATGTCCTTTAATTTATCCGCTTATGGGTCATGAGCAACCTGATTACACTGGAATTATTCTCTACTCATTGCCATTCATTATTTTTCCTTTCTATGGTGCCATGGCTCTGCTGTTGTCTCTCCTCTCCAGGCAGAGGAGCTGTACTGAAATATGTTTATTAGTGGTCACACATATATCTTGCAGTTTGCTTATTCCTGTTTCCACTTCCATCCTGATTAAATTCAACAAGTACTTTGGCCCTGGGTGAAAAGAGAAGCAAATTTAGAAGTGCTCCTTGAATTTATGAGACTGAAGACATGATTTGTTGGTACTGGAGACTGGACATTGCTCTGGAGAGTGGGGCTGATGAAGGAAGAAGAACTTTGCCTCTGATGTCGGCAACCACATGGCAGGACTGGCCGGGCTTCCTCTAAAGAGGCTGCGTGATGTCACTTGGGGGTCAGAAGGTTCCACTACTATGGCATCTGCTCCTGCAGCACTGGGATGGAAATGGAAGTGAATCTACATGGCCTGCCGTCTGTCAGTGTGGTCTCCAGACTAAACACTGAACAGCTTACCTCATTCATACTGAGCATGGTGAATAGGTTTTCTTTCATTGGAGTACAATTGCTTACAATGTGTGTTAGTTCCTGCTGTGCAGTGAAGTGAATCAGCTACATGTAGACATGAAAACCCCTCCCATTCCCCCGACCCTGACTCCTCTAGGTCATCACAGAGCTGAGCTGAGCCCCCTGCACTACACGGCAGCCCCCCACTGGCTGTCTGCCTCACGCGGGGTCGTGCACATACGTCAATGCTACTGCCTCAGTCTGTCCTATGCTTCCCTTCCTCTCACCCCGCATCCCCATGTCTCTGCTCTACATCTGCGCCTCTGTTCCTGCCCTGCAGACAGGCTCATCGATGCCTTTTTCCTGGGTTCCACATACACGCTGTATGTGTGTGGCAGGCACTAATACACAACGTCGTTTTCTGTCTCTGACGTACCTCACTCAGTGTGACAGATTCTAGGTTCATCCACATCACTCCAAATGACCCAGTTTCATTCCTTTCATGGCTGAGTAATATTCCACTGTATATGTGTACCACATTTGCTTTATCCATTCATTTGTCAGTGGGCATCTAGGTTGCTTTCATGTCCTGGCTATTGTAAACAGTGCTGCAATGAACAATGGGGACATGTATCTTTTCAAATTATGGTTTTCCCAGGCTATAGGCCCAAAAGTCGGTTTGCTGGGTCATATGGTAGTTCTATTTACAGTTTTTTAAGGACCCGCTCTACTGTTCTCCATAGTGGGTGCATCAATTTACATTCCCATCAACAGTGCAAGGGGGTTTGTTTTGGAGATAAGGAAATAGAACCTCAGGGAAGCTAAATAACATGGCGAAGACCACCAGCTATGAGCAAAGAGCAGGGTGAAGTCTGGAAACCACAGCTGTGATTTCAAAGCATGGGTTATTTCTCTGCAGCTACTAAGAAACCTAAAGAAGAGAAATGTGTTAAATAATGAAATAAAGTTTGGATAAAAGGGCAGTGGTCCAGCTAACAAAGTTGTACCATCAGTGGCGGATGGGGGCAGATCTCACAGCCAATCAGCAAGGTTATGAGATTTTCTTCAGTGCGTCTCAGAAACCACAGCCAGGACGGAGAAATGACCCATTTGCTCAAGAGCTGGGGTCCGCATCATGGGTGCGGCTGAAGTTTACAAGGTGACAAATCCGGCACAGACATGAGGGCCATGATGTCCAGGCTGTGTGCAGAGCTGACCCCAGAAGGGAGGGGGACAGACGGGGCTGTGGGGAAGGGTCTGAAGTCGGAGGAATGGTGACTTGGTGGAGATGGGGAGACAGGGAAAAGAATATCAGAGATACTCAAGGGAAAGAGTAGATGATGTCATTAAAGAAGCCAGTTTCAGGGTTGGATGCAGTACAGACAGAACCCAGTACATATCTTATTGTCCGACAAGCTGCTGCCCTCCAGCTATCAGACTGTTGCTAAATCTAATGAGCTAACCCACCAGGGTTATCTGTACTTAAACAGGAGCTTCTTCCTAGACATGGTACTTAAAAGATAAAGGATGCTTCGCTGATTGAATGGCAGGCTCTACAAACAGATGCTAATGACTGTGAAAGCTAGATTTCTGGGGAGGACATCCCTCAGGACTTCCCTCAAATCTTACTACACAAGCAAGGTCTAATCTGTACTTGCTCTGCCTAAAGCTCATCCTTAGACTGGGTTTTGTCAAAGGGGCTATAGTCCCCAGTTTGGGATTTTCTTGCCACAGCCATTGGTTTCCAAGCACTCTCTCCTGCTTTTCTCTCCAACTTCACTCAGCACTACCGCCCTGGGTTCTTCTTCATTCCTAGAACATTCCTTTCATGCTGAAAGACTTTGCATTTACCAAGAGGTTTCCTCTGTCTGGAAACCTCTTCCATCAACTTTCAACTTATCAGGAGGCAGCTCCTTCTCATGTATGTCTCAGGTCTGCCTAAACATCACTGCTTTAAGAAACCATGCCCAACCACAGACCTCAAACACATCCTCCACCCACCCAGCTACAATGCTTATCCCAGTGGGTAATTACTGTGTCCCTTACCTTCTGAAAGAGATGGGAATACCAGACCACCTGACCTGCCTCTTGAGAAACCTGTATGCACGTCAGAAAGCAACAGTTAGAACTGGACATGGAACAACAGAGACTGGTTCCAATATGAAAAGGAGTACATCAAGGCTGTATATTGTCACCCTGCTTATTTAACTTATATGCAGAGTACATCATGAGAAACGCTGGGCTGGAAGAAGCACAAGCTGGAATCAAGATTGCCAGGAGAAATATCAATAACCTCAGATATGCAGATGACATCACCCTTATGGCAGAAGGTGAAGAGGAACTAAAGAGCCTCTTGATGAGGATGAAAGAGGAGAGTGAAAAAGTTGGCTTAAAGCCCAACATTCAGAAAACTAAGATCATGGTATCTAGTCCCATCACTTCATGGCAAATAGATGGGCAAGAGTGGAAACAGTGGCTGACTTTATTTTTCTGGGCTCCAAAATCACTGCAGATGGTGACTACAGCCATGAAATGAAAAGACTCTTGCTCCTTGGAAGGAAAGTTATGACCAACCTAGACAGCATATTAAAAAGCAGAGACATTACTTTGCCAACAAAGGTCCATCTAGTCAAGGCTATGGTTTTTCAGTGGTCATGTATGGATGTGAGAGTTGAACTGTAAAGAAAGCTGAGCACCAAAAAATTGATGCTTTTGAACTGTGGTGTTGGAGAAGACTCTTGAGAGTCCCTTGGACTGCAAGGAGATCCAACCAGTCCATCCTAAAGGAGATCAGTCCTGGGTGTTCATTGGAAGGGCTGATGTTGAAGCTGAAACTCCAATACTTTGGCCACCTGATGCGAAGGCCTGACTCACTGGAAAAGACCCTGACACTGGGAGGGATTGGGGGCAGGAGGAGAAGGGGACAACAGAGGATGAGATGGTTGGATGGCATCACTGACTCAATGGACATGGGTTTGGGTGGACTCTTGGAGTTGGTGATGGACAGGGAGGCCTGGCATGCTGCGGTTCATGGGGTCACAAAGAGTTGGACACGACTCAGTGACTGAAGATGCAGCTGACAAAGGAATTCTTACTTTTAATTTTTGTGTTTTTTCCAGATTTCATTCATCCTGACATTAATGGGGAAAAAAATCATCTTTCAGTTTACAACTGCAGGAATTGCTTTCCATGGGTAATTTCATATTTCTAAATGTCACTGCATTTTAATTTTTGTAAACCTGTACATTTGCTGTCTTGGAGTTCTGCCCTGTGGCCTCAGTTGAGCCCACATTACTAATGGTAGGTGATGTACTTTTACATTTACAGCCTTAAGTTGTTACAGTTGATTTGAGTGAGGGAAACAGAGAGGAAGAGTCTCAAATGACCATTGGCATCTACAATAGACCAGGTGTGAGCAGTCTATACCCACATGTAATGAGTAAACCCCTCAGATAAACACGAGCATAATATTACTCATTTCTCTTTAAGGAAAATCAGCTTGGCTCCTGAAAGCTCAATTCTCTTTGGCGGTTGAAACACCTACTCTTGCCACTCAAGGTGAACTCTATCACTGCCATTTTTAAATGCAGCAATTCAAGAGTTAAACTTGGTCATACCAAGGCTTTTCTCCAGCCCCTTTCTCCCTTGGAATGATTTATGAGAGTGGGTGGGGTTCATTGCCTTGCCGGGTGGAAGAGGCAGCTAGAGTCAGCCTCCGTGGCTGACGTCCCTAGGTCCAAGAGCTCTGCCCCAGAATGCCCCAGTCCACCTTGGACAGAGGCAGGAGGCAGACAGGAAAGTAGCAGACAGCTCTCGGTGGCTTTTTCATACCCCACACACGGGAGCTCTTGACTCCTCTCTCTCAGCGCATCCCCTGAACACCTCAGCAGGTGCCTTGTTGGACATTATTGGAGTATGAGAAACAAAATATAGTGAACGAGGCTACAGAGCGGTATCTCCAGCACCCACCAGCATCCAGATCATATCTACTTTCTCTCTGACTCTCCTCTTCACACCAGCTGGGTGAACTTTTTACTCGTTTTATTAAAACATACTTTACATGTAGTGCAGTTTGATTAGTTTTGACAAATGCTACACCTGTGTAACCTGTACACTTAACATGAGAATACTCTTATCACCCAGAAATTTTTCTTATGCCCCTTCCCAGTCAACCCCCACCCCCAAAAAAACACTCTGGTGATTTCTATCATCAAAGATTACTTCTGTGTGTTTTAGAATTCCATGTAAGTGAAATCATGTAGTACATACTCTTTGGGGTCTGGCTTCATTTACTCAGCATTGTGTTGTTTTGTGCATTCGTAGTTTGTTCCATTTTGTTGTATTTTATGAATATTGTGCCCTTTGTGGGACCAGCTAGAATGGGGAGAGGAAGAAGACAATTGTAAACACCAATCAGGCCCACCTGAGTTGTGATATAAACACAATAATTTGAGCACTGCTTTTCTTACTGTGGTATAAATGTCTATGCATATATTAACCAATTATTTTCCCCCTCTCTCATTACCTTAATATCTATCAACAGACATTCAATAGTTGGTTAGCCTTTTATCTCAGTATTTAACTTACAGTATATCAAAGTAAGAGCATGATGCAACTTGAAAAGGCATAACATCACCTGGAGATGGATTAAGTGACCAGTGAGACTTTGTATCCTTTTGGGGGATAATAACATGGGTGGGCCTCATCCAATCAGTTGAAGGCCTGAGTGGAACAAGAAGACTGGCCTCTTTTGTTGAGGAACTTTTGAAAAGAGGAAATTCTCCAGAAGATTGCCTTAGGACTGGGATGGTACCATCGGCTCCCCTGAGTCTCAAGCCTGCTGACACATTGAAGATTTTAGACTTTCCAGTATCCACAATCATGTAAGCCAATTCCTTATAATAAACCTTTATGTATATATAAACATATATACATATATATAATAAACCTATATATCTACATATATTACATATATACTTATGACATACATTATACATATTATATATATATATATATATATATATATATATATATATATATATACATACACACACATATATATTCTCCCATTGGTTCTGTTTCTTTGGAGCACCCTTACTAATACACTGACCCACTGACCAACAGCCATCCAGGCCACCCACCAGATGCAGTGGCAACAGCCTGCCTTAGCCTGCTCCACCAGGTCCCCGTCCCAAGCTCCCTCCTCAGGTGACACCCCACTTTCTCATATTCCTTTCCAGCCCTGCATGGTCCACTGTGCTAGTTTTTCAGAAGGTCCGGTGAGTGATGTTTCTCTGATCCTCCAACTCCTCCCTTCAAATCCTTACATCACCAGCTTCTTCCACAACTGTGTGCAACCTTGTTCCTATAATAAATATTAACACTATTCTATAAAACTCATACTGTTCATGGGCTTCTCACTGAGCACCAAAGAATTGATGCTTTTGAACTGTGGTGTTGGAGAAGACTCTTCTGAGTCCCTTGGACTGCGAGGAGATCCAACCAGTCCATCCTAAAGGAGATCAGTCCTGGGTGTTCATTGGAAGGACTGATGTTGAAGCTGAAGCTCCAATACTTTGGCCACCTGATGCGAAGGCCTGACTCATTGGAAAAGACCCTGACACTGGGAGGGATTGGGGGCAGGAGGAGAAGGGGACGACAGAGGATGAGATGGTTAGATGGCATCACTGACTCGATGGACATGAGTTTGAGCAGGCTCCAGGAGTTGATGGACAGGGAAGCCTGGCTTGCTGCAGTCCTTGGGGTCACAAAGAGTTGGACCCAATTGAGCAACTGAACTGAACTAATAAAATTCAATGATGTTACTTTCCTTATTGTACCATGAATTATACCATATAATTTAATGCAAAAGAAAGCATGCTAACATTCCCCAAATAGGTGGTAAAGCATGAAGACTGTAAAATGACTCTCATTTCTTGTCTCATTCACTCATTCATTTGTTCACTCATTCACTCAGGGAATATTCAATACAGGCCAGGTGCCATTCTATGAGAGCAGACCTGAAATGCACCAAGGGCTCGTCAGGGTCTGGAACTCTGGCTCAGTTCAGTTCAGTCCAGTTCAGTCTCTCAGTCGTGTCCGACTCTTTGCGACCCCATGAATCGCAGCACACCAGGCCTGTCTGTCCATCACCAACTCCGGGAGTTTACTCAAACTCATGCCCATCGAGTCGGTGATGCCATCCAGCCATCTCATCCTCTGTCGTCCCCTTCTCCTCTTGCCCCCAATCCCTCCCAGCCTCAGGGTCTTTTCCAATGAGTCAACACTACACATGAGGTGGCCAAAGTATTGGAGTTTCAGTTTCAGCATCAGTTCTTCCAATGAACACCCAGGACTGATCTCCTTTAGGATGGACTGGTTGGATCTCCTTGCAGTCCAAGGGACTCTCAAGAGTCTTCTCCAACACCACAGTTCAAAAGCATCAATTTTTCGGTGCTCAGCTTTCTTCACAGTTCAACTCTCACATCCATACATGACCACTGGAAAAACCATAGCCTTGACCAGATGGACCTTTGTTGGCAAAGTAATGTCTCTGCTTTTTAATATGCTGTCTAGGTTGGTCATAACTTTCCTTCCAAGGAGTAAGCATCTTTTAATTTCATGGCTGCAATCACCATCTTCAGTGATTTTGGAGCCCAAAAAAATTAAGTCTGACACTGTTTCCACTGTCTCCCCATCTATTTCCCATGAGGTGATGGGACCAGATGCCATGATCTTAGTTTTATGAATGTTCAGCTTTAAGCCAACTTTTTCACTCTCCTCTTTCACTTTCACCAAGAGGCTTTTTAGTTCCTCTTCACTTTCTGCCATAAGGGTGGTGTCATCTGCATATTTGAGGTTATTGATATTTCTCCCGGCAATCTTAATTCCAGCTTGTGCTTCTTCCACCCCAGGATTTCTCATGATGTACTCTGCATATAAGTTAAATAAGCAGGGTGACAATATACAGCCTTGACGTACTCCTTTTCCTATTTGGAACCAGTCTGTTGTTCCATGTCCAGTTCTAACTGTTGCTTCCTGACGTGCATACAGGTTTCTCAAGAGGCAGGTCAGGTGGTCTGGTATACCCATCTCCTTCAGAATTTTCCACAGTTTATTGTGATCCACACAGTAGAAGGCTTTGGCATAGTCAATAAAGCAGAAATAGATGTTTTTCTGGAAATTTCTTGCTTTTTTGATGATCCAGTGGATATTGGCAATTTGATCTCTGGTTCCTCTGCCTTTTCTAAAACCAGCTTGAACATCTGGAAGTTCTCGGTTCACATATTGCTGAAGCCTGGCTTGGAGAATTTTAAGCATTACTTTACTAGCGTGTGAGATGAGTGCAATTGTGTGGTAGTTTGAGCATTCTTTAGCATTGCCTTTATTAGGGATTGGAATGAAAACGGACCTTTTCCAGTCCTGTGGCCACTGCTGAGTTTTCCAAATGTGCTGGCATATTGGGTGCAGCACTTTCACAGCATCATCTTTCAGGATTTGAAATAGCTCAACTGGAATTCCATCACATCCACTAGCTTTGTTCATACTGATGCTTTTTAAGGTCCACTTGACTTCACATTCCAGGATGTCTGGCTCTAGGTGAGTGATCACACCATTGTGATTATCTGGGTCATGAAGATCTCTTTTGTACAGTTCTTCTGTATATTCTTGCCACCTCTTCTTAATATCTTCTGCTTCTGTGAGGTCCATACCATTTCTGTCCTTTATTGAGCCCATTTTTGCATGAAATGTTCCCTTGGTATCTCTAATTTTTGAACTCTGGCTAGCGAGGGAAAATTGCCAAGAGGAGGTTCAGTTCAACACAGAGAACTTTCTGACAGTTAAAGCTGCCTGTAAATGAACAGCCTCTCCTTTCCAAGGTAATGGGGGTCTAGCTACCAGAGAAATTAACAACTTACTTAACCAGGATGCTTCAAAAGGTATTGACACATCAATCTATGGTGTTTACATTTTCAGATTTACTTTTAAATTTTATATTCTATGATTGTCTTGTATGGCATTTGTAAGATTCTGTATGCTGTCCATATTCTGAGGTGACTAAGAGATATAACAGGATTATGATAGTCTCCGAATAATACCACAGGAGAAAAGAACTGGTGTTTATTGCATACTCCATACACTCAGACAATTTGCACTGATTATTTCATAATCATCCCAAAACTCTAAATTTTTTATCCCCTCTGAGATTCAGCAAGCTATAGTGACTTGCCCAAACCTCTTAGTTCCCAAACAGAAGAGGCTGAAATCTGTCTGCCCCCAAGAGTCCTTGTTTTTTTCTTTTATGTTATATCACATTAAGGTTCAGCATTAGTATGTGGAAAATTAATAAGATTATCAATTTTATGCAATTGCATCATTTTCAAGTACATCCTTAATGAATGCATATTTTGTATCCTAGAACACATATCTTATTTGATGTGTTAAATTAGTTCCATGACATCAGTTATCAATGTTTTGCCTCAAACAGAAAAAGAAACACAGATGTACAGAACAGAATTTTGGACTCTGTGGGAGAAGGCAAGGTGGGATGTTTTGAGAGAACAGCATCGAAACATGTATATTATCTAGGATGAAACAGATCACCAGCTCAGGCTGGATGCATGAGACAAGTTCTCGGGCCTGATGCACTGGGAAGACCCAGAGGAATCGGGTGGAGAGGGAGGTGGGAGGGGGGATCGGGATGGGGAATACATGTAAATCCATGGCTGATTCATGTCAGTGTATGACAAAAACCACTACAAAAAAAAAAAGGTAGAGTGCCCTATCTCTCACCATCATGTATGATGTTGCTATAGGATTTTTTTCAGCTGTCATTTATCATGATCATGTTCTCCTCTATTCCTAATGTTCTGAGAGGTTTACATTTTTTTTATCATGAATGAGTACTGGATTTTTAAAATGCTTTTTTTGATGTCATCTGATATGATCTTATGTCTTTTCTTTTGTCCATTCATATGACTGATACATATAAATCACACATTGATTTCAAATGTTAAAAAAAAAATGTTTTGCCTCTTCTGATCACTCTAGTCCCTTACCTTCCCACTTAATCCTCACAATAACCCTGTAAATACAATTATTATTCACATTTAGCCTCATTTTACAGAAAAGAACAATGAAAATCAGAGAAACTGAGAAACATATCCAGAGCCAATGTGTCAAGGCTAGAATTCAAATTCTATTATATTCCAATGTTGAAGGCCATTGTCCATGCTCTGGGTCCCCTGGGGTTAACTTCTGCCGTGGGCAGGGGCTGAGGGGTGAATTCTGTTTATTGTATTTTCCAAGATGACTCATTCTTCCAACTACATGTCCCAATGCTATTTCTTCCTCCTTCTCCCTCCAGAGGCTTCTGTAAACTTCTTATTTATTTTTATGCCAATTTCTACTTTCAGCCTCATTTAAACATTTGGAAGACTCACCTCAACAAGGCACTGGTTGAGCAAATAAAAAGAAATCTTTTGTTATACTTAAATTGTGATGAATGACACAAAATTCCATTCAGTGCAATTTAGGTCTTCTAAGACATTTCTTTTATTTTGCCCAAGCATGCACTCATAACTAGATGATTTTCCTTCTAGCTATGATAAAAATCCACAGAGGATTTCATTTTGCCTTTAAACTATAGCTGGTCATTGCTATTTGAGATGTTTAAGGCAACCAAGTATATAAATAGCCTCATCTACAATTAAGGGAAAGATGATTGTATCTTTGTAATATGAATCTTGGGACAGACACGGCCTCACCTGCTATTTGCACCAGTTACCAACAATAGCTGAGTCTAAGCAGAAAAATAAAATGGAAGAGAATTGCTTTTCATCTCATTACAGGAAAAGGAAAGCTACATTAGTACCTATGATTCATAGGTACACATGAAACAGATGCATACACAAACACAGTGGGAGAGAAGGAAGCTAATATTTATTAAAAGTTTAATATATACCAAAAGCTTCACATATCTTGCAAAGTCCCTATGAAATATCATTTCCTATTCTTAATTTCATATTACAAAGGAGAGAATTGATCCCCAAAAACAAACTCAGCTTGATAAATCCCTTCACCCCAAAAGTCCGGGCTTTTCTCACTATAATACATTGACTCTGTGTACAATCTGATGCAAATTTCTCTTAGAAACTTGGAACTTGTTATATAAGATGTCATTTACCTTTCTGTGCTTCAGAATGAAAATAAAGTCATGAATCAGAGTCATCACAGCCTCTGCTCTAGTGTTTATTCACCAGTTTTCAAGCACTCTCATGCTTTAGCCTTGACAAATTTGTTCAGAAACCCTGAAGTTTATGATGAAAGTGAGTAGACAAAACTGCCGTCCCATGTGAAACACTAGAGGACTTCTAGCTATCTGGAGATGGTGTCTGTCATCTCGCCGATTTGGGGAGCAATGCCTTGCCTTCCCTCTTCCCTTGGGATAGAAGTTGTCTAGGGCTGATGCTTTTGACAAAGATGTTTATCATTCAAGGTCCCATTCCCTCCCTGGACCAAGGTGAGATACACCCAAGCCAGGTTCTCCCCGCTCCTACTCAAGACTCAGATTTTGTGCAGAAAGATTCAAAGAGGGAAAACAATTGAAACAATAGAGCCAACCCAAAGATGCCCCCATAGACACTGCCTATCACTTCTCCAACTCTGCTCAGGGTTTGTCCTGCTTATGACTTATTTTATTCTTTCCTTTAGCTCTGTGGACATCCCATATCTTTCCAATACATTTCCCCTTTATTAGTTACAGTCAGTTTCTGCTGCCAGCCACCTAAGTCCCTGAACTGATAAGCCATCCAAGCCCTGAACTATGATGTGGGCCACAGTCACGTTCTCCTGTCACAGCCAACACAGAGCTCGCAGCTCCCTCTCTCCCGGATGCCCGACACCATCCACCTGTGTCTACAGGCTCTGCTCTTCCTTTACCGATTTGCCATCATCAGCTGAGCCCACTGAAAAAATGGTCATGACTCATAGTAGCTCAGATTGTATCCCCTACTGAAAGAGCTGTTCATTCAGCAGGAAACCCAAGAAGCTAGACTATGCTGTAGACAAGAAAGAGTGAGATCCTAAAAGTGGGATCACACATACACTAAGGAAAACAAGGGGAAAACCTGCAGTAGACTGTTCTATAAACATCGGTTCTAGCACAATCTATAACAATTACTGTCTGTCATGTGAACAATGTCATCCCGAACAATCTGCCTCAGAATATTTCCCTAGTTTATGAAATCTCGCACCCAGGGAATCTATGTAGATTGTTAATTACTGAATATTTTACTTAAGACTACCACAACTCATACTCGGTCACTTCCACACTCAGATGTGCCAGGCATGTGCATGCTCAGTTGTGTCCGACTCTTGGTGACCCCATGGACTGTAGCCCACCAGGTTCCTCTGTCTGTGGCATTTCCCAGGCAAGAATATTGGAGTGGGCTGCTATTTCCTTCTCCAGGGGATCTTCCTGATTCAGGGATCAAACCTGAATCTCCTACATCTCCTGTATTGACAGGCATATTCTTTACCACTGAGCCACCTGGAAATCCACACTCAGATGTATTGGAGTTTAATTCAAAATTTTTAAAAGATAAATCTACTAATATTAAAAATGTATACATCATCTACCCTTTCACTACTAGGAGCAGGTGTTATTGCAGACTACTCAGAGAATAAATTTTTGGGATCTGAGTCCATCTGCTTTATCTCCTGCTGCTGGTTATCATCTTAGCCCGTAGATAGTGAAATTATAGCGAACCACTGCAACCCTCACCACCTTGCAGATGTTTCATTATTCAATTAATATCTGTCCACTTAAAGTGCAGGTGAATAAAGGACCGGAGACAGCTGTATTCCCTCAGGGGCTTCCAATTAAAAAGGATTAAGAGCATATCTATACCCTAATTGTCCCCGATTTCTCTGCATAATCATGTTTTACCCCATCTAAATATGTCAGCTAAAGAACTGTCCTATAAATAGTCATGTTTTCAGAAAGACTCAAATCAGGTAAGAAAATATGCATTTGCAGAGTCAGATGAAAATAGTTTAGGATCAGGACACTAAATGATACAGATTCTCACTTTTGTACCTGTGAACACACACCCCCTCATCTCTGCTCAATTATACTTCCCTGTCCTTTGAGCACAGGTCATTCACTTCCTCCATGAAAGCTTCAGGGGCCCACCGACCTCCTGGTATATCCCCACTCCAGGGGTCCATTCATCTGAAATTTCAGGAGTCTCTCAAGGCACATAGCATAATTGGCCATACACATTCTGACCTCTAGGGGGAGCCCAAGGCTTCTCTCCTCTCATTCGGACTCTGGTAAGGTGCAATTCAGTTCAGTTGCTCAAACGTGTCTGACTCTTTGCGACCCCATGGACAGCAGCATGCCATGTCTCCCTGTCCATTGCCAACTCCCAGAGTTTACTCAGACTCATGTCCATTGAGTCGGTGATGCCATCCAACCACCTCATCCTCTGTCGTCCCCTTCTCCTTCTGCCTTCAATCTTTCCCAGCATCAGGATCTTTCCCAATGAGTCAGCTCTTCACATCAGGTGGCCAAAGTATTGGACTTTCAGCTTCAGCATCAGTTCTTCCAATGAATGTTTAGGGCTGATCTCCTTGCAGTCCAAGGGACTCTCAATAGTCTTCTCCAACACCACAGTTCAAAAGCATCAATTCTTCGCCGCTCAACTTTCTTTATAGTCCCAACTCTCACATCCATACATGACTACTGGAAAAACCATAGCTTTGACTAGACGGAACTTTGTTGGCAAAGTAATGTTTCTGCTTTTTAATACGCTGTCTAGGTTAGTCATAGCTTTTCTTCCAAGGAGCAAGCATCTTTTACTTTCATGGCTGCCGTCACCATCTGCAGTGATTTTGGAGCCCCAAAAAATAAAGTCCAAGGTAAGGTCCAAGGACATAATAAGGCACTGAAGCACAGGTGGGTCACAGAGCTGATTAGGGCACAGAGAGTGATGCTTTGCTGGAGGAATAGAAATGAGGTGAGTGGGCTGCTTTGAGAAGGATGTCCTTCCCACGTGTGTGGTGGGAGCTAGTAAGCGTTTGGAGCCATCCTGACCTACCTCTCATCTGTGCCCACATTTATAAGGTGCAGGGAGTTCTTGAAGCTGGGTATGTTCATTCCAGATGCTCGGGGGAAGTCTTGTTTTCTTGCCTTTCCCAACTTAGGAGTTGCCTGCCTTTGTGGACTCATGGCCCGTTCCTCCACATTCACAGTCAGCGGCTTAGCACCATCAAATCTCTCTCACTCTGATACTCCTGACTCCCTCTCAGGAGGACACCTGTGATTGCATTTAGGGCTCATCTGAGCAATCCAAGACAGCCTTCCCATCACAGGGTCCTCAACTCAACCACAACTACAAAGCCCCTTGTGCCGTGTAAGCTTACCTAGTCACAGGTTTCAGGGATTCAGACATAGATATTTTGGAAGGCAATTATTCTACCTACCACACTGCCTCCCCCACCTCCTTGCTGTCACACACACACACACACACACACACACACACACACACACACAAGTGGCTATGTAGCCACATCAGACATTTGCGAAGGGCCCCAGTGCTAAGACGGAAGGTATTTTTTTTTAGAGTATTTAGCACTGCTCCCACTACAGAGGCACTGAGAGAGCAAAGGAAAGCCAGCACCCCCCACGCCTTCAGGGAGAGGTAGGAAGAGCATCTCTGTCTTATTTTCAGGGCAGCAGTCCTCAGACAGCAGCAGCCTCCTCCTGGTCTCTTATACTAGGGTTACGGCTCCAAAGCTCACTGCCAGTTGAAAATGTATGAATCAAATCATCATACATGATAGAAATTTGTGTGGACTCATTTGTAAAGAAAAAAATGACTCTCAACTATTCTTTGGTGCCAATATGAACTTTCATACAAAGGATTGCTTCCAGTTGAGTGCACTCACATTATTTTATTAAGGTCAGCATCCTGCATCCCAATCAGAAAGCTACTGCCCCACCTTGACTCGTTAGGACACCAGTCCCAAAGATGAAGAAGCACTGGGACTCCTCCCCAGATTTCTTGTTTAAAATAAAGGGGTTGAGGGGAACAGAGGAGACACAAGGAACAGAGGAGAGAAGAGGCCAGGAAAAAAGAGAAATATGATAAGAGTAAAATTTTCCAATAGGGTTCCCTAGGAAACAAATGGGCAAAATTTGCACCATGTTTACCTGGGGAATGAAATGCATTGAAAGTCAGAGGGAGGGGGAAAGGAGAGTGGAATGGAAAATATGCCAAGTAGAAAGTGGATCTTTACTTATAAAGTCCATTCTGCCCACTGGCATGGACTGTCTCCTGATGCTGCATGGAAACTGGGACCAAGAACCAGAGATGAAGGAGGGAAGGAGAACAATTTATCTGCAGGCTCATTCCTGTCTCCTGCCTCTTGTTGGTCCAAGTTTACCCACGTTGTGTGACCTGGCCCCTCTGGGCAGCAAATCTCATGCCATCAGTCCCTCCTCTTAGTTCTGAAGCAACAGACCCAGAATAGAGCAGTGTCCTGTGAGTCTGGGTAGCCTTTCCCTTCTCCAGGGGATCTTCCCGACCCAGGGATCAGACCCGGGTCTCCAGCTGAGCCACAAGGGCAGCCCATCAGCCCCAAGAGAACACCGTCTGAAAAGAAACAGTTCTCAGGCTGAGCCATGAAGGAGAGACTATAATAACAACGACCATCATTTTGCTATCACATGAATGTGCCAGGCACTGTACTAGACTCTTTCTATAAGCTATTCCATTTACCCGACCGCTTTTTCCAGGTGAGATAAGTATTGTTACCTTATTACACAGCAAGAAAAGTGACACAGAGTTAGTGAAGGGTCATTCAAAGTAGCCAAAAGAGCCTAATCAGGTAGGAAAGTAGAGAGTTCATTAAGGAGAAAAGAAAAAGATACTTGTAAGAGAATGGTAACTCCCAGACTCGGGAGGGCCTTCAGACAGAGACTGTGGAGTCGGGCTGTTATTTGGTAGCTCCAGGGCCAGCAGGGGAGGGCTATCTGCTGAGGACTGACCTACGTGCACGTTTTCAGAAGATAATCCTTCTGTGGCCAGGACTTCCCCAGTGGTCCAGTGGCTCACCCTCTGCGCTCCCAGTGCAAGGGGACCCAGGTTCCACCCCTGGTCAGGGAACTAGATCCCACATGCCACAACTAAGACTCAGCACAGCCAAATAAGTAATAATAATAAAAGAACATAATCCTTCTGTGGTAATAAGGAGGGTGGTGGGTGCTCAGTCACTTCAGTCATGTCCAACTCTTCGCGACCCTCTAGACTGTAGCCTTCCAAGTTCCTCTGTCCATGGGATTCTCCAGGCAAGAATACTGGAGTGGGTTGCCCTGCCCTCCTCCAGGGCATCTTCCTGACCCAGGGATCAAACCTGGGTCTCCTACATTGCAGGCGGAGTCTTTACCCACTGAGCCACCAGGGAAGCCCCAATAAGAAGGGAGGCAGAGACAACAAAGAGACTTCTACAGTCCATGTGGAAGAAACCAGGGTGCTGGCACGTTTAATGCCTTGACCGTGGGTGACAAGATGGCAGAAAGAGTGAACCACAGCCCTGAGCTTCTTCTGGGAGCAAACAGACAGGTCAGGGCCGCTGAGGAGGACTTCATTCCTCAGTCACTCATCTGAGCTGACGGTGCACACACAGCACCCGGCAAAGCTCCTACCCCGAGACCTTACTCAACCAAATGCTGCAGACAAAGGTGAAACTCTCCATCGGCTGTGAGGAAGGGGCCCATTCCCAGAGGCGGAGGGTGCGTGAGGCATCAAGAGGAGCCCCGCCTTGTTATCCGCCTTCCTTTCAAGTCACAGAGTGATACCACTTGGCACTGGAATTTTCAAGGAGCACTTAGAGCTTTCCAGGTGCTCTTGCTAATTACCGCAGAGCCACAGGGCGCTAGGAGAAGCAGCGAGAGTGAGGATGCCAAAGTCAGTGCAGGTGGGCGCGGCAGCAAGTGACTGAATGAAGATAAAATGCAGGTGACCTGCGCTCAGCCGTGTCGGCCTCACCTGCCCCCGTGCAAGCAGGTGAGCTGCGGGTTCTCCTTCATTTCATCTTAGGAAATGGTGACCAGCCTGGGATGGGAGGAAATTGAAATTTATGATAAATGAAACATGCAACTCTACATGCAGATACTTACAGGAACAGCAGGCATCTGAGCGTTGTGTTATTGTGTGCTAAATCACTTCAGTCATGTGCGACTCTCTGTGACCCCATGGACTGCAGCCCTCCAGGCTCCTCCGTCCATGGGATTCTACAGGCAAGAATACTGGAGTGGGGTGCCCTGCCCTCCCCCAGGGGATCTTCCCGGCCCAGGGATCGAACCAGCATCTCTTACATCTCCTGCACTGGCAGGCGGGTTCTTTAGCACTAGTATCACGTGGGAAGACCTTTGTGTCATTGTAGGGACCTAAATTTTCCTGGAGACCCTGACAAGGTTATCACATGTGGTTTCTCCTTATTTGCCTGTAAGGAATGGTGTCAGGCGGTATCTAAGGCATTTGTATTTCAGTGCAACGGGTGACTGGATGGGGGTGCTTGTAGCCTCCTTGGGACCTCAGAGGGACATGAAAAGAGATGACCCAGGCAGTGAGGGAACTGGGTCAAGCCCTGAGACATCCTTGGAGACCCTGAATCCTGCTTATCTACCCTCGAGCTTTCCAGTTAAGTGTGGGAAGCATGTTCTCTTTTCTTCAAGCTGATCAACTTTCATTTGCAACTGACAAATTCTGGACACTAAACATCCCAGATCTGGGACTTCCTTGGTGGTCCAGTGGCTACAACTCTGCGCTCCCAATACAGGGGGGCCTGGGTTCTATTCCTGGTCAGGGAACTAGATCCCACATGCTGCAGCTAAGAGTTCACATGCTGCAACTAAAGGTCTCATGGGACGCAACTAAGACCCAGTGCAGCCAAATAAATAAAATGCTTCCAAAAACCCAAATCCCAAGAATATAAGTAACTGAAGCTGTCTGTGAGAATAGCCTGAAAGCCAATATTCATTTGATTAAGAATACCTATCATTTTTGTGGTTTTAAAATTAGACACAGAAAAAGGGAGAGAACAAAGCCTTCGTTCTCCTTGCGGTACAGTTTTCTATGACTTCACACCCCAGTTCTGGCTACTAAGGCATTGAGCTGTCCCATCTTTGTGGCTCAAAGTCAGTGATTAAATCTGACTCCTATCAGCATCTCTAGGACATTCCTCTAGCCTTCGGGGAAATGCTGTACAAAATAACAGTTTTGTTGACATGAAAGATCAGAGTGTACGGAACATCGAGTTAACTAGGCAAGAACATTGCCTCATGTCCTGCTGGAAACAGTGACCAAGTCACATTCATCTTCCCTAGAGGAAGTATCTGACCAGGCTGCTGCTGCAGACAAAGGTATAATGATTTTTTGAGGTTTATACAGCACTTTATGGGCTTCCCAGCTGGCTCAGTGGTAGAGAATCTGCCTGCCAACGCAGAAGATGCAGGAGACACAGGTTCGATCCCTGGGTCAGAAAGATCTCCTAGAGGAGGAAATGGCAATCCACTCCAGTATTCTTGTCTGGGAGAATCCCACGGACAGAGGAGCCTGGTGGTCTACAGTGCACAGGGTCGCAAAGAGTCAGACACGATTGAGCATGCATGCATGCTTATAGTTCATAAATTCTTTCTCATCTACTTTGTCATTCCACATCCCTAGTGGTAGGCTGGGACAGAGTGGCATCCTGCCTTGTT
This sequence comes from Cervus canadensis, assembly GCF_019320065.1. Taxonomy (NCBI): domain Eukaryota; kingdom Metazoa; phylum Chordata; class Mammalia; order Artiodactyla; family Cervidae; genus Cervus; species Cervus canadensis. The sequence continues at coordinate 3,649,722 of NC_057412.1, read as the reverse complement.
ACAGATGAGGAAACTATGGCTTCGAAAAGTCGAGAGACCAAGCAGCTCTCCTTCCAAAACAGGACTCGTACCTTTAAAGCACAACTGGTGAATCTCACTTCTGCATGTTTGGCCTCAAAAAGAGAACAGTGAAGCTTTGCCTCTATTCAGATATCTCCCAAGTCAATTTATAAAGGCCTGGGTAGGCTTCTTTTTTTTTTTATGGGATTGACTACATGTATAGATGACAAGGGCAGGAGGAGAAGGGAGCAACAGAGGATGAGATGGTCGGATGGCACCATCAACTCAACGGACGCGAGTCTGAGCAAACCCTGGGAGACAGTGAAGGACAGGGAAGCCTGGAGTGCTGCATTTCAGGGGATTGCAAAGAGCTGGATGTGACTCAGCGACTGAACAACAACAATGACAGGTGACAAGGGAATCAGGCTAGGCTATGAGTCCATAGTGGGAAAACCCTCTGTCCCCAACACCCACCACCCCAGAAACTGAAGCAAGAGAGCCTTTGATTCCATGATTAGAGATTAGCTTCCATAAAACCTGGGCAACTGGGTAGCACCAAGCAGTAACTCAATGACCACGACAGATCTGCACCCCCTCCTCCCCCACCATGGACACCGACCTCCCTGCAGCCTCCAGCCTCACTCCTCCCTTTCCTCCTCCCACCTGCTCCCAGTTAAAACCCTCCTACTAGCCGGTTTGGGTGAGCAAGGAAGAAAATAAAAACTACAGGGCCCCAGGAAGTTGGAGTGTCTGTGCTTTGGGGAGGGTTGGGGAAAAGGAGGAACGGCCCCCATAGAGCAGGGGCCGCCTTCTCGCCATCATCTTATTTAATGCTGACCCAGCTTCCTGACGGAGGGCATCCCCCCACACTTGTATCTACCCAAAGCCCGCAGACGTAAAGTCAGTTACCCAAAGCCACACAACCGAGATCAAAAGCAGGTCTGAATGCAGAGCTCACGTTCAATCTGCTAGACCACGTTGCCCCCCACGCACACCCAGCTCCCTCACCTCACACTAGGAGCTGGGGAACACGGGTCAAGAGAGTTCCCAAATATAAACGTCCCTTTTTCAGATTTGCCTCCTCCAGCTAGAAACTCTGTGGTCAATTCATATCCATTTCCAATCATTCTAAAGCCAGAATCTCTAAATTATAATCGTTCAAGAAATGAACTCCAGTCAATCCTTTCTGCTTGGCTGGGAGCACTGCTATGTCTAACCCTTCAAAGGAAGGGAGAGGGTAGATTTTGTTACACCAGAAAAGTGAAAGTGAAAGTCAATCAGTCGTATCCAACTCTTTGTCACCGTGAACTGTATAATCCATGGGATTCTCCACGCCAGAATACTGGAGTGGGTAGCCTTTCCCTTCTCCAGGGGATCTTCCCAACCCAGGGATCGAACCCAGGTCTCCCACATTGCAGGAGGATTCTTTACCAACTGAGCTATGTGGGAAGCCCAAGCAACATGAAAAGGGTTATCTCTGGAAAAAGTTACTGTGTTTAAGCAACATCTTAGAGCTTTTGCAGGTGCCTCGTCAGCTATACTTGCCTTTCGAATGGAAGCCCCTGAGTTCAGTCCCTCCCTCCAAAGCCTCAGGCTTTCAAGTGGAGTCATAAATGTTATGTGTGTAATGTCCATCAGATGGAGGTCAGCCCATGGGCTGCAGAGCCTCCCAGGTAAGACGCCAACAAAAGATACCACTTGCTTTCCAGGCATGTCTGCCAAGGCTGGGCTGAGGAGGAGAGGTTGACACTTCAAGTTAATGAAGACTGTTGTGATAACCAATGTTCTGGAGTCACCTGTAATGATGTGCCAAGTTCAAGGACAGCACCATCAGATAATTGGCGTCTCTGAGTGGGGCAGGAAGGTAGAGAGGCACACTCAGAGGTTGAAAAGCTGAAAAAATGGCATTCCAGCCTCATCCTTGGGGTGAATCCTGCAAAGGGAAACAGGCTGTGACCCGAGAGGCAGGCGGTAGTGAGGGCAGAAGGGGAAGAGTCTTTCCTGCAGGGCACTGCAGACTGGTTGCACAGAGACCAGTGAACACTGATCTGCAGCTCATAATCTTGTTTATGTTGATTTTATTTAATTAACATTGTAAAATAGTTCCATCATACAGAATAGAATAGAATAGAACATCATACCGAACATCTGGGACCAACCACTGGGTCAATCAAATCTTAACAGTCTTCCATACTTGCTCCCCATCTTTTTTAAGACCCAAGTCATGAGGTTGAGGACCCTTTCCCTCTCTTCTCTCCTTCCCCAGAAATAACCAGTATTCTGAACGTTGATGGTCATTCCCACACATGCTCCCAACTATTATTACATGTAAATATAGCATTGTTTTGATTTCAAATTTTACATGTGGCATTGTCTTTGCTGTTTCCCTAAACTTTAGGTTTCTTTTTTTTTTTAATTTTTTTTTTTTTAACTTTAGGTTTCTGAGCTGTGTCCACTCTTCACTACTGTATTCTATTGTATAATAGACCAATATGTATTTATTCACTCTTGTTTCTGGACAGCTAGATTGCTTTATGATCTTTTTTCTACAAACAGTGTTGCAATCTCTCTCTTTAGTCGCTAAGCCATGTTCAACTCTTGCAAACCCCATGGACCGTAGGCTGCCAGGCTCCTTGGTCAATGGGATTCTCCAGGCAAAATACTGGAGTGGGTTGCCATTTCCTTCTCCATTCTTATACATTTATCTCTCTGTGTATCCAATGTATGAAGTTTCTAGGGAATATTCCTAGAAGCAGGGCTGATATTCATATTCAGCAAGAAACATACACCCACTGGGGACAGGAAGCCTCCATTCTGATTGGAGAAGGTATAAATTCTGATTAGTGGGTGGCTTGCCCTCTGGGATATTAAGTATGTCGAGTATCATCCCTGCCTAGAAGTGGAATGATTTGGTTGAAGAGCACGAGACCTTAACTTCGCTAAATCATTTCAAATATCTCTCTGAAGTTACTAATGACACAGTCTTATCAGTCATGACTGATAACCCCCATTTGTCCAGATCCTTGTCCACACTTGGTATTATCAGCCTTTATTTTTTGCTCAACTGATGGCATGACGTATTATCTCACTGTGCAAATAATTTGTGCATCCCTCATTCCTAGCGAGGTTGAAGATCCTTTCATGTTGACCAGACATTTAGCTTTCTTCTTTAGTGAATCACCAATTTGAAATTTTGTCCATTTTTTAGTTTGAGCTTTTCCCTCATATTGATTTGATAATTTTTATCAGATACTCATTAATATATTGTTATATAAGATGTGTATTATGACTATATATCAATACAACATACTCTATAAATATCTTCTCCTGTCTTATTGCGTGGTTTTCAGCCTTTCATACCTGGTGCTTTGGTTCACCCCCGCTCCTCTTCACCCTGGGCTTCTTGCTCTCTGAAGGGGTATCAGCAAAACAGCCACCATGGGAGACCCTCAAGTGTGACCTGTGACCCCGGAAACACAGTCCTGCAGCAGCCTCCTCTCAGACTGTTTGTTTAGAATTACTAATATGTTGAGCTTACCTTTCATCTTGATGATAAAATTTTATGAAGGCAAGAACCTGGGCCTAGGACAGTGTTTTTCACAGAAATTAATGTCCTTACTACTGATGGCTCATAAGTGAGCAGGAAGAAGCTGATCTCCTAAAAAGCATAGTTAAAAGTTGGCAAGAATAATAATTATTGTGGTGAGAGCTGTCATCACTTATTAAACACAAACATATAAATTTAAATAATCTACTCTTCTCTGCAGCCCCACAAAGCAGGTGATCTTTTTACCCAATTTTTTGAGAGGAGAAAAAAATTTTAAAGCTTGCCCTGTTAGAGCATAAATGGGAGAATTGGCACTGAAACCCTGGAAGTTGGGCCTCAAGGGTCTGCTCTTGTTCTTTCATTTTATTGATTCACTTTCTTTTTTTTGTCCATTCCTGTCCAAATAAAATCTTGGCATAACTGGCAACGGTTTCCAAAACCAAGAGAAAAGCAAAGACAGATACTGTGATCACTGCTAGTCTGATACCCATCTCATCTCACCCCAGATTTGCCTCTTCATGGTTGCCTCCAAAAGCCCTTTCTCTGACAGGGCAGCAAGCCTGGGGAAGCTGTCGGCTCTAGGCATCATGGGCCGGGTGCTCTGTTAGCCCTTGGAATTCAGAGAGAAAAGAATGGTGAATGTTTCCTGATAGAGAAGGTAAATGACAGACAGACTGAAATATGTTGCACCGCTTTTACATGAAGTTGCCTGCCTTTCACTGGTTTAAGCGTTAGGGTTGTGTTAAGTTATAACATGATACTTTCAGTTGGCGGGCTTCCCAGGGGGCTCACTGGGTACAGAATCCACCTGCAACGCAGGAGACACAGGCAGAGGCGAGTTCAGTCACCAGGTCGGGAAGATCCCCTGGAGGAGGGCAGGCAACCCACTCCAGTATCCTTGCCTGGCGAATCTCATGGACGGAGGAGCCTGGTGGGCTACAGTCCACAGGGTCGCAAAGAGTCGGACAAGACTGAAGTGACTGAGCACGCAGGCACGCACCTTCATTGGTTAGCTCTCAAGGGCAAGAATTGCGCCTCTTTTCCTTTCATGTTCTCTCTTTACAGGTGTTTCACAGATGAGTAAATGCACATTGATTCATCTGAAGTATTTGTATACCTCCATCTCCTTCAGAGCAGGTTCTATTCCTGTTTTGTGAGGGGACATTTGGTTAACACAGATTCTCCATTCCTATTTGCCAACAAAGGTCTGTCTAGTCAAAGCTATGGTTTTTCCAGTGGTCATGTATGGATGTGAGAGTAGGACTATAAAGATAGCTGAGCACTGAAGAATTGATACTTTTGCACTGTGGTGTTGGAGAAGACTCTTGAGAGTCCCTTGGACTGCAAGGAGATCCAACTAGTCCATCCTAAAGGAGATCAGTCCTGGGTGTTCATTGGAAGGACTGATGCTGAAACTGAAACTCCAGTACTTTGGCCACCTCATGCGAAGAGTTGATTCATTGGAAAAGATCCTGATGCTGGGAGGGATTGGGGGCAGGAGGAGAAGGGGACGACAGAGGATAAGATGGCTGGATGGCTTCACCGACTTGATGGACATGAGTTTGAATAAACTCCGGGAGTTGGTGATGGACAGGGAGGCCTGGCGTGCTGCAGTTCATGGGGTCGCAAAGAGTCGGATACAACTGAGCGACTGAACGGAACTGATAGGCATAAGAGTATATAGGAACAAGTAAAAAAAATACTAATGCCTTCCTCTCCTCTGCCTGTTTGAAGTTGTATTTTTTATTGTAATAATTGTGTTGCTGCCCTATTTCAAGTGTGAGAGTCCTATACAGAGTTTGCAATCAGATTATAAAGAAATACAGAGAGCCTGCCATGCTGCCACCCACGGGGTCACAGAGAGTCAGATGAGACTTAGCCACTGAAAATCAACAAAACGGGGCGCGTTTCAGGATGAAGGATTCTAAGTAAATGTAAATTACTGCATGTGTTCACAGAGGAAAATTGTAATAACTGATTGTCATCTCCATCTTTAATGTGAGACAGCTGCTTGGTGTGATAGTTAATTTTATGTATCAGTCTCACTGGCCTACACGGTGTCCAGATACAGCTGGTAAAACATTATTTTGGGGTGCAGCTGTGTGTTTCTAGAAGAGATTTGAATAGGTGAACTGAGTAAGCAGATGGTCCTCCCCAATGTGCGCGGGCATCATCCAATCCCCAGAGGGCCTGAATAGAACAAAAAGACAAAAGGAAGGGCGTGTTCACCCTCTCTGCTTGAGCTGGACATCCGTCTTCTCCTGCCCTTGGACATCAGTGCTGCTGGTTCTCTGTCTTTGAACTTGAACTGAATTTTGTCACCAGCTTTCCTGGGTCTCCAGGTTGAAAACTGTGTAACAAACAACTTCTCACCTTCCATAATTGTGTGGGAAATATACTCACATAATATTATATATGTGCTTTCTCCGTTCACTCAGTCACATCCGATGCTTTGCAACCCCATGGACTGTAGCCCGCCAGGATCCTCTGTCCATGGGGTTCTCCAGTCAAGAATACTGGAGGGGGTTGCCGTTCCCCTCTCCAGGGGTCTTCCCATCTTGTGTTTCCTGCACTGGCAGGCGGATTCTTTACCATTCAGCCACCTGGGAAGCCCCCATTTTATATATATATGTATGCATTCTTGACCATGTGAGCAACCAGAGAAGCCCACATAATATATATATATAATATATATATAACATGTATATATTATATATATTTATCTATGTATATGATGTATTTATATATAACATTTATATGTGTGTAATATATTGATATACAACATAATATATATAATATATACAATTATTTATAAATATATATAAAATTCCTATTCGTTCCATTTCTCTGGAGAACCCCAACTAATACAATTGGGATAGTAGATCAGATGCCAGATCATGGTGCCACGAAGATTAAGACAGTGAGATTCCTAAGATGGCATTTGAAAGCCCTATCAGATGACATAACTCCACATGGTCTTTCGTGCCTGGGACAGCTGAAACCTGGGCAGAGGAGGAGACTGGCTGCAGGTCACACAAGCAGTGGACAGTTCAGTTGAGACCTGTTTGGCGGGCAGGATCCTCTTGCAGGTTTAAACAGCCTACGTGGGAAGGAAGAGCAGGGGTAGAACTGACTAGAACAGGGAAGCCTGTCTCCCTTCTGACCCCCACCCCCAGGACATTTCGCGTCCTTATAATCCATGGAGTCCAGGACCTTCTCTGGTGGTCCAGGGGCCAAGACTCTGCGCTCCCAAAGCAGGGGACCTGGGTTTGATCCCTGGTTCCCCAACTGGAGCCCACACGCCACAGCTGAAGATCTCGAGTGCTGCAGCTAAGACCTGGCACAACCAAATAAGTAAGCAAATACTTTAAAAAACAACTGTGGAGTCCAGGACACAGGGCCAAGTCCGGCAAAGTTCTCACTAACCAAGTAGTGGATGAGGCACCTCGCGGACAAGCAACACTTCCTTGGAACTCTGATCACCTCACACTTAACTAATTACTTTTCCTCACACCAAGGTAATTTAGAGAACAGAAGACCTTTGTATTCACAACACACCTCTCCCACCCCCTAACACCACACACATCTGCCCCCTTGTTTCTCAGTCTCCAAAGTTCTTTTTATTTTAGTATTCAATCATGTTCTTCTGGGCTTCCCTTGTGGCTCAGCTGGTAAAGAATCCGCCTGCAATGTGGGAGACCTGGATTCGATCCCTGGGTTGGGAAGATCCCCTGGAGAAGGGAAAGGCTACCCACTGCAGTATTCTGGCCTGAAGAATTCCGTGGACAGTCCATGGGGTTGCAAAGAGTCGGACACAACTGAGCGACTTTTACTCACGTTCTTCTAGTTGATCAAATTTGAATTTGATTGATAAAGCTCCCAATTGAAACCATAAGTGGATATGTCTCTTGAATAACTCAGGTGGAGATAGGGAAAAAGACAGAAGCCTGAGTGGGGGAAAAAAACTGAAAAATATTTTTTCTAAAATGATTAATTAGTGATTAGTTTAAAAAAAAAAAAAAACTAATTTTCCTGTGAATTGCTTAACAAAAGAACTTCTGAAAAGCTAGTCTCCAGGCAGAAAAATGAGTTTTACCCATCAAATGTCAAAATCTCAGGCTTCCGAGATTTGGCAGGGGATTTTTCTAAATAGCTCCACCGTCGCCCTCTCTGGGGCCAGGACAGTGAGAAAAAGAAGCGCCGAACCTCAGCTCCGTGGCCGTTCCACTGTTCGTACACAAAAACGAAAATGCATTTCCATCCTTAGAAGTCAGCAAAGGGGGCGGCCCAGCGTCTCCGCCCACTGACTTCCCTCGGGTCTGTCACTAGGCGATGTACCCGCTTAGCAAGAGGGGAGCGTTCGGAGAATGTGACGCACGGGCACATCCTGCTATCACATCTGATACTGACTGACATAATGGAGGTGAGGGATTAAAAAGTGGGGGAGAGATGGTTGGAAGAAGGGCTGGAGGGAAGAAGAGAGAGAGAACGAGAATAGAAGGATAACTTTTGGTCAGAACACTCTTGAGTTTGTCGTGGACCGTCAAAATATACATGGTGAAACAGCGACCTCTTCTGGTCAATAAAGGAAAATTCAAGAACTTTTCTCCCCAAAAAGCTCTAACTTCAAAGATGGATGAATTACTACACTGAAAAAGAACTGCAGTCAAAGTTTAATAAATCTGTTGTTGAGCTCTAAAATAAGCTCCATAAACTAGCAAGCTGAGTTCACATCAGTGCCCAGAGGGTGATGGGGTCCAACAAATCCAATGAGAAAGCAAGCTTAGATATGATCTTGTTCACAATCTAACCCTCTTCATAGTGATCTTCCCCCTGTTAAATTACAGAAGGCCAGATCAAATTGATCGTCTTACAGTTAAGCAACTTTTCCAAAATAGAATTCAGGAGTGAAGACCACACTTCCTGTTCCAAGTGGCCGAACATCTGAGGTCGCCAGGAGGTCACGATTTAAGAGCTATGTTTATATAAATAGGAAACTTGAGGCCAAGGTTTAACAGTCTGTTTCCCCAACTATAACATGGGCAGAGTAACCTATTCAGGGTTTTTCTGAGGACTGCATGAAAAAGTTTGTGAAGCATTAGGCAGGTAGGAAAAGCTTGGCGAGCTGAGGGGCCCCTCCTGTGTGGGCGGCTATCACTGAGTACAATACAGCTATAATTAATTAAATTGTACAGTCGACATTTGTGTATTAGCTCCTCTGCTTTTACATTTAATCTTTTTTTAAAAAGAAACTGAAGATAAACATCTCTTTTACGTTTCTTCTTTTGTGGTAGAGTACGGGCCTCTGGTCCCATCACTTCATGGCAAGTAGATGGGGAAACAATGGAAACAGTGAGAGACTTTATTTTCTTGGGCTCCAAAATCACTGCAGATGGTGACTGCAGCCATGAAATTAAAAGACACCCGCTCCTTGGAAGAAAAGCTATGACCAACCTAGACAGCATATTCAAAAGCAGAGACATGACTTTGCCAACAAAGGTCCATCTAGTCAAGGCTATGGTTTTCCAGTAGTCATGTATGGATGTGAGAGTTGAACCATAAAGAAGGCTGCGTGCTGAATTGATGATTTTGAACTGTGGTGTTGAAGAAGACTCTTGAGAGTCCCTTGGACTGCCAGGAGATCAAACCAGTCAATCCTAAAGGAAATCAGTCCTGAATATTCATTCATAGGAAGGACTGATGCTGAAGCTCCAATACTTTGGCCACCTGATGTGAAGAACTGTCTCATTGGAAAAGACCCTAATGTTGGGAAAGATTGAAGACAGGAGGAGAAGGGGACGACAGAGGACAAGATGGTTGGATGGCATCATTGACTCGATGGACAGGAACTTGAGCAAACTCCAGGAGATGGTGAGGGACAGGGAAGCCTTGCATGCTGCAGTCCATGGGCTCACAAAGAGTCGGACACAACTTGACTGAACAACAATGGCACTACTATGTTTAACTTTTTGAGAAACTGACTATTTTTCACAGCATCTGCACCATTTTACATTCTTTTTTTTTTTTTATAGTTTAATGTATTTTAATAGCAAACTTACAGGAACAGCACAGAAGACAGACAACATTAAAAACATGTACTTGCATGTAGGACAACTCAGTTAGAAAAGTATAGTGAATGGATGGAATCTACTGTATGATAAAAATGCTACAAACACCATTTAGTTGCAGTCAATAAGAAATTTACTTGTTTTAAAAAAATCCAAATGCTGGCATTGTCCAGAAAAATTTAACAGGTTTATTTATAATTGTTATAAAGTTGAACTGCTGAAACTTGTTCACTGAAACATTTTGACTTTCATTAATGCTTTATGTCCCCGCATTTATATTAAAAATTCACACACAAATGAAAATGGAAAAACTGCCAATACCTGATTTCTGTCCCCTATTTTTCCACTTGCAATCATATACTTAGGTACCTTTTGACCCCATGGAAAAAAAATATCTAACGTTCAGAACTACCAATAACAGGAAGAAGAGAATTTTTTTTTTTTTTTTTTTAAAGAATGAAATGTTTCCCATCATAGTGGATTCTTAAGCACGTTCTCCACGTATGCGGCATGCTAGCTGGATGTCTTTTGGCATAATTGTTACACGTTTGGCATGGATAGCACACAGGTTGGTGTCTTCAAAAAGGCCAACCAGATAGGCCTCACTTGCCTCCTGCAAAGCACCGATAGCTGCGCTCTGGAAGCGCAGGTCTGTTTTGAAGTCCTGAGCAATTTACCGCACCAGACGCTGGAAGGGAAGTTTGTGGATCAGAAGTTCAGTGGATTTCTGATAACGTCTAATTTCACGGAGTGCCACAGTACCAGGCCTGTAACGATGAGGTTTCTTCACCCCTCCAGTAGAGGGCGCACTCTTGCGAGCGGCTTTTGTAGCGAGTTGCTTCCTCGGTGCTTTACCACCGGTCGATCTGCGGGCAGTCTGCTTTGTACTAGCCATGGTATAGAGACCTCCTTATTTACCCCCCTTCTCCTTCGGCTGGAGCTCGGCGAGCTAGAGGCGGCGCTGGCGTTGGAGAGCGACGGCGGCGCGGCGGCGGCTGCGAACACAATTCCATTTTACATTCTTATGTGAGAGTTGGACTACAAAGAAAGCTGAGCACTGAAGAATTGATGCTTTTGAACTGTGGTGTTGGAGAAGACTCTTGAGAGTCCCTTGACTGCAAGGAGATCCAACCAGTCCATCCTAAAGGAGGTAAGTTCTAAGTATTCATTGAAAGGACTGATGTTGAAGCTGAAACTGCAATACCTTGGCCACCTGATCCAAAGAACTGACTCATTTGAAAAGACCCTGATGCTGGGAAAGATTGAAGGTGGAAGGAGAAGGGGATGACAGAGGATGAGATGGTTGGATGGTATCACCGACTCAACGGACATGAGTTTGAGTAAACTGCAGGAGTTGGTGATGGATAGGGAGGCCTGGCGTGCTGCAGTCCATGGGGTCACAAAGAGTCGGACACGACTGAGTGACTGAACTGAACTGAACTGATCCACAACATACAACTGCTTCACTCTACCCACATTCTTGCTTGTTATTTTCTGTCTTTGAGTATCACCATCCTAGAATAACTAAAGATGTTGAGCATCTTTTCATGTGCTGATTGGCCATTCATATAAGTTTTTTTGAGAAATGTCTCTTCAAGTCCTTTGTCCATTTTTTAAGTGAGATTTGTCTTTCGTTGTGGAGTTGTAGGTGTTTTTATATTCTGGATATGAAACAGTTAATGATTTGCAAATATTTTCTCTCATTCTCTAGTTTGTCTTTTCACTTTCTTAATTTGCACAAACAACTGCTTTGTTGTAGATCAAGCAAAGACTCCAAGTAAAACTGATGAGCTGTCAAGGCCAGCACAGGAGTTTTGGACTGGAGGGGCTGGCCTGGGCTGATTCTGCCTGGAAGCAGAGCATCACATGTAAGACGAGAAAGCTGATGTAGGAAGTGGTAACTAAGACACTAAATTGATTTTTTTTCCTCAAAATTCAAGTGACTTCCCCGGCAGTCCAGTGGTTAAGACTTGACATTCCAGTGCAGGAGATGCAGGTTCAGTATCTGGTTGGGAAACTAAGATCCCATGCCCCTCACAGCCAAAAAAACCAAACATAAGACAGAAGTGTTATTGTAACAAATTCAGTAAAGACTTCCCAAAACGTATGTGTTTTACAAAAACCGAAGTTCAAGAGAAGCACTCAGTAAAGGAGTGGATGACAGAGCCATGATAGTTGTCCAGCCTGATCAGCCCAATAGAAGGTGATGCCATCTACTAAGAGGATACACGGTGGAGGAAGACAAAGTGAGGGTGGAGACAATGAATCAATTCGGCGAACAGTTTGAGGGACTTGCCAGGTCTATAGCTCTAAACGTTTTCAGATGTTCAGGCTCAATGAGTGGTACCCAGCATCACCGGGGTCTTGTGTGTGACCCCCAGGAGCTGTTCTAACTCACCATCACCCCCTGACTCTCGTCTCCAAGGCTCTGGTCCCCGGAAGGCCTGAGTCACGGTCTCCTACCCATGAACAATGCACCCCAGCTAAACCCACACTTGACTCAGTCACCACGTGTGTGGGCCTGGGAAATCCACACCACCACTCACAGCCTCAGCTCATCATCTGTAAAATCAGAGCGGGCTAGAAGAGACGGCCTGCGAGCCTCGTTCTTAGTTCACTGAGCTGTTTCCAGAGTAACACAGGGCACTTCACTAATCCGTCACCAGGGGACGCCAGATGCCACTGAGTCTAGGCTCACAGGGCTCCCTGCACAACAGGTCAATAAATGCAGAACCGAGCGGCTGGGGACAAGGAATGTGTGCTGTGCTTAGTCATTCAGTCGTGTCCGACTCTCTGCGACCCCACAGACTGCAGCCCACCAGGCTCCTCTGTCCATGGGATTTCCCAGGCAAGAATACTGGAGTGGGTGGCCATGCCCGCCTCCAGGGGATCTTCCCAACCCAGGAGTCAAACCAGGGTCTCCTGCATTGCAGGCGGATTCTTTACCAGCTGAGCTACCAGACTTTATTTGGAAAGTCAACAGAGTGAGAAGGTGGTGGACTAGCGTCCCAAAGAACCATCTTCTCCAAGTAAGAATTCACACTCTTTTATACTAACAGGGGAGGGTGTTAAGTCCTGCCTCCCCTCAGCCTCCGGAGGAGATGTGTTCATTTCTATTTTCCGCAGCCATGACGAGGTGAGCCTCGTCAGGTTATTTCCTGTGAGCTAAACAAAGGTATTTTAGCTTAGCACTTATTACATGGGAGGCACAGTTCCCAGAGATGGGCCATTAGGTATAATTTAAGTTTATAGGCTACATCGTTGTCGTCATTAACTTGCAGCCAAAGCAGTAGAATACACAGGTTAAAACCAAAGGAACAGATCCAGAACTTCCCTGGTGGTGCAGTGGATAAGAATCTGCCTGCCAGTGCCGGGGGCACAGGTTCGATCCCTGGTCCAGGAAGATTCCACATGCCTCAGAGCAGCTAAGCCCATGCATCACAACTACTCAGCCTGAGTTCTAGAGCCCATGAGCGGCAACTACTGAAGCCCATGCACCTACAGCCCATGCTCCACAGTGAGAGAAACCACCGCAATGAGAATCTGCACATCGCAACTAGAGAGAGCCCCCTCACAATAAAGAAGGCTCAGTGCAGCGAAAAATAAATAAAATTACTTTTAAAAGAAAGAAATTCAATACGGTTTCAATTTTTTTTTTTAAGAGGGGAACAGATCCAATGTGGACTCAGGTTTGTCCTTCCCTATTACACAGAGAGGCGCCCTCACGCAGGGCTATGATGGAAGCACCCTCATCCAGCCGGAAGGCACACAGGATGCTGTGGTGGAGGTAAAAAGAGAATTGGGGACTTCCCTGGTGGTCTAGTGGCTAACATTTTGCACTCCCAATGCAAGGGGCCTGGGTTCAATCCCTGGTCAGGGAACTAGATCCCACATGCTGCAATTAAAGCATTGCAGGCGAATTCTTTATCAGCTGAGCCACAAGGGAAGCCCAAGAATACTGGAGTGGGTAGCCTTTCCCTTCTCCAGAGGATCTTCCCGACCCAGGAATTGAACTGGAGTCACTTGCATTGCAGGCGGATTCTTTACCAACTGAGCTACCAGGGAAGCCTCGACTAAGACCTGGCACAGCCAAATAAATAAATATTTTAAAAAGAGAGAACTGGAATGTGGTCCTCCCACACCCTCCTTACCCAGGCAAATCCTTAGCTCTGGGGGAAAAAAAAAAATGTTCAATAAACAGCACCAGCAGCCAACTTTCTATTACCTTTACCAGTTTATTACAGTGGAAATCGTCATCCTGCTCTTCACTGCCAGAGCTGGAGTCAGGTGTGTGCTCAGTCATGTCTGACTCTTTGTGACCCCATGGGCTGTAACCCACCAGGCCCCTCTGTCCATGGGAGTCTCTAGGCAAGAACACTGGAGTGGGTCACCCTTTCCCTCTCCAGGGGATGTTCCCGACCCAGGGATTGGACTCGTCTCTGTGTCTCCTGCATGGCAGGTGGACTTACACTAGCACCACCTGGGAAGCCCTTGAATCAGTTAGATGTATGCACTTGCAAAGTAAATTAGATCCAGTAATTTTCAGTCCACTTGTTTAGCAGGCAAGGAGAAAGGTTAGCTTTCCTGTCTGTAGTTGATACAGAAATCTAGTTCACAGCCCTACTGATACATTAGAATCACTCTGCATTTGTGCTAAGTCACTTCAGTGACTTAGTGTCCGACTCTTTGCAACCCTATGTACCATAGCCCACCAGGTTCCTCTGTCCACAGGATTGCCCAGGCAAGAATACTGGAGTGGGTTGCCATTTCCTCCTCCAGGGGATCTTCCTGACCCAGGGATGGAACCCATGTCTCTTAGGTCTCCTGCACCGGCAGGCAGGCTCATTACCACTAGTGTCACCTGGAAAGCCCTAGGATCCTTTTAAATATATTGATGCCCTAATCCCAACCCAGAGCAACAGCGACCCCTTCTAAAGACACAGCTCTCCCTTCAGCTGAAAGATGAACTTGGGACACATTCCAGCTCTCTCCATCACCTCTCACTCCCCCACCCACACGTTACTCCTTCAAACTCAAGTCTAGTTGCTAAATCAAGTTTAGCTCCTCCTTTTGCTAGTCCTACTAAAGAAAAATTTGAGGCCATTCTGCAGGTCTCCAGCAAGGGGCAACGGTGTATACATAGGACATTCAAAGCTGCTTGGTGGAGAAGGAAATGGCAACCCACTCCAGTACTCTTGCCTGGAAAATCCCATGGACGGAGGAGCCTGCAGTCCATGGGGTCGCTACCAGTCGGACCCCACTACGAGTTGGACACGACTGAGCAACTTCACTTTCACTTTCAGTGACCAACTACAGCAATGAAAGATCTCACATGAAACACTGAAGATCCCTCATACTGAAACTAAGACCCAGTGCAGCCAAATAAACAAACAAATGCATAAAGATATCATAAAAAAAAAAAAAAGCTGCTTGGGCTAAAAAGCTTTTAACAAGTGGGTTAATACAGACCCTGTCCTGTTATCATCCTTATTAACAAGGTAAACCCATAGAGAAAATGCCATTGGAGGCTTTTAGAGGCTAAAACATTCTGTTTGTTCTTTTTCAAAAAGCAGGAACAGTGGCTTTGATCGCTGTAATTCTATCATTGTTATTACAGCCAGTCAATGAATTTTCTGGCTGGAAATCGATGGATTTGCCAATCTGTCCTTCTTTGTGGGGTTCTAATCCTGGTCATTAACACCTAAAAGAAAAGCTGCTAGGGTGCAAGTCACAATTCCTTTGAGCTTTCTTTTTCACTTCTTATAAAGCAGTAAAGATATCTGCCCAAACCATCTCACAGGATTTTTTGCAAAGGTCAGGCAGAATAACAAGTAACAAGATGCTCTGAAACATATAAAAGGAATGCAAATGCCAGATGAAACTACTTTAGAGGTGAGGGTCACTTCACAATATTTTATTTACAATTAGCCAAAACATAAACAACTCAAACATCCAAAATTATTAAATTAGAGACTCATTTTTTCAGCAAATATTCAAGGGCACTAGTGGTGTGACCATCCAAAAGAGATTTTTATAACCACGAAAAAGTACATGATGTATATGTTTTTATTGAAGTGTAGTTGATGTACAATGTTAATTTCTGCTGTACGGCATAGTGACTCAGTTATACATACAGACGTATACTTTCTTTTTCACATTCTTTTCCACTATGGTTTATCACAGAATATTGAATGTAGTTCTCTATGTATACAGTAGGATCTTGTTTACACATTCTGTATATACCAGTCTGCATCTGCTAGCCCCAGACTCCCAACTCATCCTTGCCTCGAGCCCTCTTCCCCTTGGCAAACACAAGTCTATTGTCTGAGTCTCTGATTCTGCTTCTGTTGCATGCATGCTTAGTAGCTTCTTTGTGACCCCATGGACTGTAGCACTCCAGGCTCCTGTGTCCATGGCAAGAATCTCCCAGGCAAATTGCCTGGGAAAGAAAATTCCCCAGGTGAGAATACTGGAGTGGATTGCCATTTGTTTCATACATAGGTTCACTACTCATAGTTTAGATGCCATGTATAAGTTACACTTTATGATCTGTCTCTGTCTGATTTACTTCACCTTCAGTTCAATTCAGTCCTCCAACTCTTTGCAACCCCATGGAGTACAGCATGCCAGGCTTCCCTGCCCATCACCAACTCCCGGAGTTTACTCAAACTCATGTCCATCAAGTCAGTGATGCCATCCAACCATCTCATCCTCTGTCGTCCCCTTCTCCTCCTGTCTTGAATCTTTCCCAGCATCAGGGTCTTTTCCAATGAGTCAGCTCTTTGCATCAGGTGGCCAAAGTATTGGAGTTTCAGCTTCAGCATCAGTCCTTCCAATGAATATTCAGGACTGATTTCCTTTAGGTTGACTGGTTTGATCTCCTTGAAGTCCAAGGGACTCTCAAGAGTCTTCTTCAACACCACAGTTCAAAAGCATCAATTCTTCGGCACTCAGATTTCTTTGTAGTCCAACTCTCACATCCATACATGACTACTGGAAAAACCATAGCCTTGACTAGATGGACCTTTGTCGCAAAGTAATGACTCTCCTTTTTTATATGCTATATACGTTAGTCATAGTGTTTCTTCCAAGGAGCAAGCATCTTTTAATTTCATGCCTGCAGTTACCATCTGCAGTGATTTTGGAGCCCAACAAATAAAGTCTCTCACTTTCCTTTTTTTTCCCCATCTATTTGCCATGAAATGATGGGGCCAGATGCCATGATCTTAGTTTTCTGAATGTTGAGTTTTAAGCCAACTTTTTCACTCTCCTCTTTCACTTTCATCAAGAAGCTATTTAGTTCCTCTTCACTTTCTGCCATAAGGGTGCTGTCATCTGCATATCTGAGGTTGTTGATATTTCTCCCAGCAGTCTTGATTCCAGCTTGTGCTTCATCCAGCTCAGCGTTTCTCATGATGTACTCTGCATATGAGTTAAATAAGCAGGGTGACAATATACAGACTTGACATACTCCTTTCCCGATTTGGAACCAGTCTGTTATTCCATGTCCAGTTCTAACTGTTGCTTCTTGACCTGCATACAGATTTCTCAGAAGGCAGGTCAGGTGGTAGGGTATTCCCATCTCTTTAAGAATTTGCCACAGTTTGTGGTGATCCACATGGTCAAAGGCTTTGGCATAGTCAAAAAGCAGAAGTAGATTTTTTTTGGAACTCTCTTGCTTTTTTGATGATCCAACGGATGTTGGCAATTTGATCTCTGGTGCCTCTGGCTTTTCTTAATCCAGCTTGAACATCTGGAAGTTCATGGTTCACCTACTGTTGAAGCCTGGCTTGGAGAATTTTGAGGATTACTTTGCTAGCATGTGAGATGAGTGCAATTGTGCGGTAGTTTGAGCATTCTTTGGGATTGCCTTTCTTTGGGACTGGAAAGAAAACTGACCTTCTCCAGTCCTGTGGTCACTGTTGAGTTTTCCAAATTTGCTGGCATATTGAGTGCAGCACTTTCACAGCATCATCTTTTAGGATTTGAAATAGTTCAACTGGAATTTCATCACCTCCACTAGCTTTGTTCGTGGTGGTACTTCCTAAGGCCCACTTGACTTTGCATTCCAGGATGTCTGGCTCTAGGTGAGAGATCACACCATCATGGTTATCTGGGTCATGAAGATCTTTTTTGTATAGTTCTTCTGTGTATTCTTGCCACCTCTTCTTAATATCTTTTGCTTCTGTTAGGTCTGTACCATTTCTGTCCTTTATTGAGCCCATCTTTGCATGAAATGTTCCCTTGGTATCTCTAATTTTCTTGAAGTGATCTCTAGTCTTTCCCATTCTATTGTTTTCCTCTATTTCTTTGCATTGATTACTGAGGAAGGCTTTCTTATCTCTCTTTGCTGTTCTCTGGAACATTCAAATGGGTTTATCTTTCCTTTTCTCCTTTGCCTTTAGCTTCTTTTCTATTCTTAGCTATTTGTAAGGCCTCCTTAGACAACCATTTTGCCTTTTTGCATTTTTCTTGCCTTCTTGCATTTCTTTTCTTACTTCACTTAGTATAATAATCTCTAGTTCCATCCATGTTGCTGCAAATGGCATTATTTCATTCTTTTTCATGACTGAGTAATATTCTATTGTATCTGTGTACCATATATGTGTACCATTCATCTGTCCATGGACATCCAGGCTGTTTCCATGTCTTAGCTATTGTTAATAGTGCCACTATGAACATAGGGGTGCATGTATCTTTTAGAATTACAGTTTTGTCTGGATATATGCCCAGGAGTGGGATTGATGGATCATATGGTAATTTTATTTTCAGATTTTAGAAGAACCTCCATACTGTTTTCTACCTTGGCTGCTCCAACTTACATTCCCACCAACAATGTAGGAAAGTTCCCTTAAAAAGTATATTAGAAGATGTACCCCAAAGTTCATTGCAGCACAACAGCCAAGACATGGAAACATCCTAAACATCAATCAACAGAGGAATGGATAAAGAAGATGTGTGTGTGTGTGTGTGTGTGTGTGTGTGTGTGTATTCCATATACATATATAAGGGAATTATGTATGGTTAAGTAATATTCCATTATATTACTTAGCCATAAAAAAGGATAAAATATTGTCATTTTGAGCAGCATGGATGGCCCTAGAGATTATCATACAAAGTGAAGTAAGTCAGGCAGAGAAAGACAAATATTATATGATATCATTTATGTGTGGAATCTAAAAATAATATAAGTGAATCTTTACAAAACAGAAAAAGAGTCACAGACTTAGAAAACAAACTATGGTCACCAAAGAGGAAAGGCAGTGGGATAAAGTAGGAGTATGGGATTAACAGATACAAATTACTCTCTATATAAAATGGATAAACAACAGGATTGACTGTATAGCACAATGAATTATATTCAATATCTTGTAACAACCTATAGTGGAAAATAATCTTTTTAAAATGTAAATACATGTACATACACATATATATAACCAAATTACTTTACTGTGTACCTGAAACTAACACAATATTTTAAATCAACTCTACTTTAGTTTTTAAAAACTCAATAAACATTTGCCAGATAAATGAATTACATCTGTGAGGCAGGCAGTGGACTCTAGTCCCATGAGTCACTTTGCACTCTTGATGGTGGGTGTCGTCCATTCACTCGGGCAGCCTAAGACCCATCAAGTGATGGATGGACAAGTTTGGGGTTATTCACACCATGAGATCCAGCAACAAATGTACAGAATGTATGACTAGGACACACAGATGAATCTCACCAACTCCAGATGAGTAAGGAAGCCAGCCAGCAAAGAAGGCACACTCTCTGCTCCCATTTATGTTATGTTCAAAAGCAAGCAGAACTGATTGACAATGACAATCTCAGTCTGTGAGAGCTTCTATAACAAAAGACCAGAGACCAGGAGGTTTAAGCAATAAAAACCTATTTCTCACAGTTCTGGAGGCTGAGCTCAAGATCAAGGTGCCAGCAGACTTGGTGTCTAGTGAGGGCTCCCTTCTCTGTTTGCAGATGCCTATTTCCCTACACTGGTTTGTGGACTCTTTACCACTGAGCCACCAGGGAAGCCCCTGTGCATCTGTAGTGAAGTCTTGTGCCTATTCTTTTGGCCAGACTCCAGGAAATGGTGAAGGACAGGGAAGCCTGGCATGCTGCAATCCATGGGATCACAGAGAGTCAGACATGACTTAAGTGACTTAGCATGCATAAACATCTTCTTGCTAGGTTCTCAAGTGGTGGAAATGATCTAGTTCATGCCTTGTGGTGCTAATAAGGGCACTAATTGCATTCATGAGGGCCCCACCCCTATGACCTAATCACCTCCCAAAGACCCCACCTCCTAAGACCATCCCATTGGGAACTGGGGTTTCAACATATGATTGGGTGGAGGGGAAGACATAAACATTCAGTCCCCACAATGATGGAAGTCATAATATTGGTGACCTGAGGAAGGAGGTGGGTTTGACTGAAAGAGATAAAGGGAACTTTATGAGGTGCAGGAAATGTTCTATATCTTGCTCTGAGTAGTAGTGAAAGAAAGTGAAAGTCACTCAGTCATGTCTGACTCTTTGCGACCCCCATGGACTCTAGCCCACCAGGCTCCTATGTCCATGTAATTCTCCAGGCAAGAATACTGGAATGGTTTGCCATTCCCTTCCGCACCTGATCTTCCCAACCCAGGGGTCGAACCCAGGTCTCTGAGCAATGATAATGCAGGATAAATATAAGAAAATCAATTGCCAAAGGATTCACTTATGTAGTGCAATTGACTGTATATCTGCTATAGCTCAATTTTAAAATTCACTTTTAAGAACATCCCTCTCCCTCTCAGAAACTCCCTCTAAGTGCATGTCTCTTATCTAGTTCTCAGATAATTAGTAAAGCAAAACTGTTCGTCACTCCAGAACCTAACAAAGAATTTGGCCTTTTCTAGCCCGATACACCAGCTTTCTTTCCACCTCCCTAAGGGAATTTTATTTTTGTAATGTCAAGATTTCTTACATATAATATCCACCAAAGTAGAGTAGGGACATTTCCTAGAGGAAAGGCATTACCGTTTACTTACTCATGAAAACAAGATTCAAGGCAGAGGGTGCCAGGCACACACAAAATTCCACTCCCAGAAAAGTGTCAGTAGTTCAGTTGTGTCTGACTCTTTACTACTCCATGGACTGTAGCCTGCCTGGTTCCTCTGTCCATTGAATTCTCCAAGTAAGAATACTGGAGTGGGATGCCACTCCCTTCGCCAGAGGATCTTCCCAACCCAGGGACTGAACCCAGTTCTCCTGCATTGCAGGCGATTCTTTGCCATCTCTGAGCCACTAGGGAAGATATTGCTGGAGGGTGTAAGTCTTCAGAAGACAGCTCTCCATAAACAAAACCACATCATCTTTTTCAGGTTATTAAGAATAATGAGCAGAAGAAAAGTCAACTGCAATTTTTAAAACTCAAATATCAATTAAAAAGTAGTAATTTTAAGAACCATCAACTGATTGAAGATTTTGGGGGGAAAAAAATGGGGAAGCAAAGTATCAATAAAACTATGGTAGAATTCCTAAATGTGTTTCTTATAAAAATTGAGTCAAGGATATGATTTTAACTGAGAGAAATTACATATGCCCTGGATAAGATTTAGTAAGGAAAAGAAGGAAAAACATTAGTGTGGAATTCTATGTGTATTTGTGTTTTAGATTTCTTCATATGTGTAGAGTTATCTGAGTAATATAAAAGCCAAGCAGAAAAAGGATTTTAATAAATTTTTTCCTATCCTAGATAAGAAGGATTGTGCAACGGGTTTTCATTCCCTTTTAATCTTAAAATCGGGGTGTATCAGACTCAGCCACACAAATATGAATTACTGAGTAATACGGTAAGTGGCATAGGACTTTTTTGTTGTTTAGTCTCTAAGTTATTTCCTTCTACAGGGGATCTTCCCATAGGTTACATCCACTAATTGCTATTTTGATCAAAGCTACTGTGTTTGTTTCAAAAATCAAGTACATAAATTAAATGCACTTTCAAGGCAGCTTTTCCATTTAAGTTCTATAGAAAAACTTTCTTGTTCTAATCATTTATATCACTAGTTGGTCTAAGTTTACTTTCACATATTAAACGGGATGATGAATAACTTTGCAAGTGAATACAAATCCCTAATAAAAACATTTTCCAGATGCTTCTCTACAAAGATCATTTTTCACTTGAAGGTTTCTAAGCACACTTGGTACAAGGTCATCATCTCATTGATAAGTTGATATGTACATGAGGCTGACTGAGGTCCTGCCTAAGGCGTAGGAGGAAGTAGAAAGTGACCATTAACGGAGTCACAGGATAAAGCAGGTATTGTTAACCCACAGCACATTAGAGTGTCTCACCCAGGATGATGCAGGTGGTAGACAAAAATATCAGGGTTCAGCACACAGGCATCTGTGCCAAAATCCATCACTTTCCATCCCTTCAGCTTCCCTGGTGCTCAGTGGAGAGGGAGAGTGAGAAAGTGTGGAGTGCCCTCTAAAATAATCCCATTTCTCAGGCAACTGCTTTCGATTTTTTTCACAGCAGCTTCCCAAGACAATTTTCAAAATTCACGTAACCTATTTGACATCTAAATGTTTTCCATTATTAAATCATTTCAAAGGATGTCATTTCCAGCTACGCAGACTGCTTCAGCAATGGTCCCTAATGAGTCTCACCTCCCTGGAGCCAAGCATTTGGGCAGATCCTTCCTGACCTGCCTCTGGATTTGGTGACATGACTTGTTTTAGCCAATGGGATAGAAGCAAACGAGTCAGGAAGGGGCTTGCAAGTGGGGCTTGGCCCCATGTACTTTGGAACCCTGAGGCCACCACCATATGTTATAGACTGAATGTCTACGTCCCACCCTCACTCCACCCCCCTGAAACTCATATGCTGAAGCCCTAACACTCAAGGTCATGGTATTAGGAGGTGGGGCCTTTGAGAAGTGATCAGGTTTAGATTAGTTCATGGGGTGGGACACTTTGAGAGAATCAGTGCCTATTAAGGGCACTAGCAGACGAGAAACAGAGCTCGCTTCGCACATGCTTGGAGGAAAGGCTGTATTCATCGCTCTGTTGCATCTGACTCATCTTTCTCTCTCTCATGGTGAGAAACTCCCTGAGACTTGAAATCCACCAGTTATTGTCCCTTCCCCTGTTCTAAAAAAAAAAACACACACACACAAACACATACAACTTTCTTTTTCCACAGTGGCTTTTAAAAAGACATCATGATTTGGTGCTAGTGAAAAAAACTTCATCCAGCCACCCATACCCACCATGATGTTCTATTCATTCCCCAAACTTCAGTAATCCTGTTCCTGGAGTTGTAACCACTTTCCCATCTGCTAGATTTCATTAATGAGTTGCTGGATTCTTGTCCACTTGAGCCAAAGCTTGATCCTGTGACATCTCTGTTTCAACTATTAAGTCTTATTTAAACCTAAGAAAAGGTCTATAAGCCCTTATTTCTTTCAAAATGTCATTGCATCCATTAGGGTGTGCTGGGAAGAATGGATTGCCCAAGCATGTCTGTGATATAAAATTGATTTTATCACCTTATAAAAGCTCAACTTTCATTTAAATCTGGAGGCAAAACAAGAAGCAGCATGTATGGGGTGAAGGATATTTACAATTCCTGGGGTTTTGAAAGGGACAGTGCTTTGATGTTCAACTCACATTATCATAAATACCCCAAATCCTATAGACTAATGACCAAATATTCCAGTAAAACTGCATGTGGGCTGGAGGAAGGAGGATGGAACAGAGAGAAGGTCCAGCTCACCAGGCATATCCAGCCCCAGAATCTAAATACATGCTCAGGTGAAAAAGCCAGTTTCCCATGACAAAGCCATAGGCATTTCTGTGACAAAGCCAAGATACCACATAGGAATCAGAATCTTGACTAGAAGATTCACCAGAAGCCAAAGAGGTGTACAGTGTCCTACGATTCAGAAACGTGCATCAAAACCTTTCAAATGCATATAAATGCACACAAAGCTATTTCTATGACTGCACTCTATGGACATAACTGGACTCCTCCACAAAGAATATGCAACATGAATGTTCATGGTACTTTTACAGTGATAAAAACTAGAATTCTTACTGTCCTTCAGCAGGGAATTGGGTATATAAATTATAGTAAATGACAGTCCATCCATTAAGATGAATTACTATGTAGTTATGACTCAGAGTGATACAGATCTATTTATAATGTGATAGGAAAATGGCCACAAATTGTATCATAAAAGCTAAAAATCTGATTAATAAAACAGTATGAATTAATAAAATAGTATGAACCCATTGTGTATGTGTGTCTGCATACATGCGTATATTTAAGAAACCAGTCAGGAGTTCACGAGCCAAAATGCTAACATAGTAATTGAAAGAGTGTAAGAATTAACCAATGTCTAAAGCTCAAGGCAAGGATACTAGGCAGCAAGCACAGAGCGGAACACAACACAGGATTTCTGTTTAAGATGAAGACACTGAAGTTAGCAATGAAGGCGCTCTTAGGAACAGCCCAGGAAACCCCAGATGGCTCTCAGAAAAAGAGATTAAGTCCTGAAGCTAAGGAGGCTGGAGCAACCCTGTTAGGATCCCACTGGATTAAAAAACCCAGCTTTGGTCTGGTCTGAGTGTAGAGCACATTGAAACTACATGAAAAGTCAGGGTTATGTGCTATAGTGGTTCCTGATTTTAAAATAGGAAGAATCCTGGATTTAGGTTTTTAAACACGTGCCATGCCTCCCCCGTGCTGTGCTTACTTGCTCAGTCGTGTCTGACTCTTTGCAATCCCATGTACTGTAGCCCGCCAGGCTCCTCTGTCCATGGGCATTCTCCAGGCAAGAATACTGGAGAGGGTTCCCATGCTCTCCTCCAGGGGATCTTCCCAACCCAGGGATCAAAGCCAGGTCTCCCACATTGCAGGTGGGCTCTTTACCACCTGAGCAACCAAGGAAGCCCAACCTGAGAGTAACTGGCTAAAGAGATGAATGCGATGTGAGCACGTGGAGACGTGAGATGCTGAGGAACTACAATGTTTTTTGTTGCTGTTAAAGCTTCAGACTCCACCAACAAATATCATATGATACCCCTCATATGTGGAACCTAATTTAAAAAAAAATAACACAAATGAACTTATTTACAAAGCAGACTCACAGATTTCAAAAACAAACGTATGGTTACTTAAGGGGAAATGTGACGGGGGGATAAATTAGAAGCTTGGGATTAACATACACAAGCTAAGTGTTAGTCACTCAATCGGGCCCGACTCTTCGCAATCCCATGGACTGCAGCCCACCAGGCTGTCCATGAGATTTTCCAGGCAAGGATACTTGAGTGGGTTGCCATCCCCTTCTCCAGGGGAATCTTCCCGACCCAGGGATCAAACCTGGGTCTCCTGCATTCCAGGCAGATTCTTTACTGACTGAGCTACCAGAGAAGCCCATAATCATAGATAGTCAACAAGGACCTAATGGAGCACTGGGAATTCCGCTCAGTATTCTGTAATAACCTGTAAGGGAAAAGAATCTGAAAACAATGAACATGCAGATGCCTGAGTCACGTTGCTGTACGCTGGAAACTAACACAACACTGTACATCAACTGCACACCAAGAGAATTTTTTAAAAAGTCTCAAGCTCTTATTTCCAATATTCTGGGAGGTGGGTCATAGAGGATCCTGCTGAGATTTATGTCAGAGAGTGTTTTGCCTATGTTCTCCTCTAGGAGTTTTATAGTTTCTGGTCTTACATTTAGATCTTTAATCCATTTTGAGTTTATTTTTGTGTATGGTGTTAGAAAGTGTTCTAGTTTCATTCTTTTACAAGTGGTTGACCAGTTTTCCCAGCACCACTTGTTAAAGACCAGAATATTGGAAATAAAGCAAAAATAAACAAATGGGACCTAATTAAACTTAAAAGCTTTTGCACAACAAAGGAAACTATAAGCAAGGTGAAAAGACAGCCCTCAGATGGGAGAAAATAATAGCAAATGAAGCAACAGACAAAGGATTAATCTCAAAAATATACAAGCAACTCCTGCAGCTCAATTCCAGAAAAATAAATGACCCAATCAAAAAATGGGCCAAAGAACTAAACAGACATTTCTCCAAAGAAGACATACAGATGGCTAACAAACACATGAAAAGATGCTCAACATCACTCATTATCAGAGAAATGCAAATCAAAACCACAATGAGGTACCATTACACGCCAGTCAGGATGGCTGCTATCCAAAAGTCTACAAGCAATAAATGCTGGAGAGGGTGTGGAGAAAAGGGAACCCTCTTACACTGTTGGTGGGAATGCAAACTAGTACAGCCACTATGGAAGAACAGTGTGGAGATTTCTTAAAAAACTGGAAATAGAACTGCCATATGACCCAGCAATCCCACTTCTGGGCATACACACTGAGGAAACCAGATCTGAAAGAGACACGTGCACCCCAATGTTCATCGCAGCACTGTTTATAATAGCCAGGACATGGAAGCAACCTAGATGCCCATCAGCAGATGAATGGATAAGGAAGCTGTGGTACATATACACCATGGAATATTACTCAGCCATTAAAAAGAATTCATTTGAATTAGTTCTAATGAGATGGATGAAACTGGAGCCCAT
Source organism: Cervus canadensis (assembly GCF_019320065.1). Lineage (NCBI taxonomy): Eukaryota > Metazoa > Chordata > Mammalia > Artiodactyla > Cervidae > Cervus > Cervus canadensis. The sequence continues at coordinate 3,623,504 of NC_057412.1, read as the reverse complement.
TATACAGAGTGAAGTAAGCCAGAAAGATAAAGACCAATACAGTATACTAACACATATATATGGAATTTAGAAAGATGGTAACGATAACCCTATATGCAAAACAGAAAAAGAGACACAGATGTACAGAACAGACTTTTGGACTCTGTGGGAGAGGAGGGTGGGATGTTTTGAGAGAAGCAGAAACATGTATATTATCAAGGGTGAAACAGATCACCAGCCCAGGTTGGATGCATGAGACAAATGCTTGGGCCTGGTGCACTGGGAAGACCCAGAGGGATCGGGTGGACAGGGAGGTGGGAGGGGGGATCGGGATGGGGAATACATGTAAATCCATGGCTGATTCATGTCAATGTATGACAAAAACCACTACAATATTGTAAAGTAATTAGCCTCCAACTAATAAAAAAATAAATGGGAAAAAAAAGAAAAAAAAAAGTCTCAAGCTCTATCAACAGCAAAAGATAAATGTCATTATCATCTCACGGGTATGTGGAATCTAAAAAACAAACAAACAATAAGCCAAGCTCATAGATACAGAGAACAGACTGGTGGTTGCCTGAGGTCGGGTGGAAGATGGGCAAAACAGATAAAGGACATCGAAAAGTACAACTTCCAGTTGCAAAATAAGTCACGGGGATGCAATATACAACATGGTAACCACAGTTGATGATATTATATTCCTATCTGGAAGTAGCTAGGAGAGTGGATCTTGAAGGTTCTCATCACAAGAAAAAAAATTTTATTACTATAGATGGTGATGATGTTAACTAGGCTTACTGTAGTGATCACTTTGCAATATACATATTATGTTCTGTACCTAAAATTAACATAAAGTTATATGTCAATTACACCTCAATTTTAAAACACACACTAAAAACCAAGTCAGCTTTCCCTTGTTGGTCTTGATAATTATTTAGAAACAAAAAGGCATCCTCAGGTATTTTCTCCCACAAACTCTACAGTTCATAGCCATCCTTCCATCCAAAAAAGGCACAGGACTGTCCACTTTTCAATATTTTTTATTGTTTGACAGGCATTTACAACGTTCCATTCATAGACCTAAAAACATAAAAATAGACCTTCTTTCAGCTTATAAAAGAAATATATAAGAACTTTTGACATAGACACATCATGACCTTATGTACAAGAGACAATGGCACCCTCTCCAAGCACCAGACTTTCCAGCATTTTCAGACAAACCCGTTGCACTGGGACTGGTCAGTGGGACTATTAGAAGCCTCCGCTTCAGTTTTCCACCCAGACACAATCGAATTAGAGATGATATGGAACAATGCAGTGATACAAAGGGTATAGAAACCATTCTAAAGCTCTTTAAGAAAATCAGAAGATATAGCAAAAATTTAATAGAATAAAACTCTCAAAAGATCAAGCTCAAAGCCCTGGAAACCCGAAAGGGAAGGGATACAGGGTGGGGAAGCAGGAAAAGCAAGCAGGGGCACAAGAGCGTGATGTTCTGAACTCTCTATTGTCTGGAAATATAAATTCATAACTGATTTTTATAAAATATAACTCCTAAAGCTACTATAAAATTCAGGTCTTTAAAGTACCTACTGATGTGTCAAACACCAAATAGATATTTTCCCCAAAAAGAAAGTTTTCATATTATTTAAATCTTTTTTAGGAAGTGGACATTGTGAAATGGGGGGGGAACAAAAGCTATAAACCTTTTAAAAAAAAATTGAAAGTGCTTTAAATTGTTTTTGTTCATCCTGTTTGGAAATCTGTTTAGTAGAACATTAGTTGTTTTCTCTTTTTTAGCATGTTTACCCTGTTTGTTGGCATGAAGAAAGTGTTAAATACAAGACATGTTTTTGAAAAGATTGTTTTGTTAAGAGGTTTGGTTATAGACTATCAGGGAAGGGGTAGGTCATCTACGGATGGAGATGTAACTATGGTGGGAAAACCAATGATCACCATGGCAACCCCGTGAGAAGGAGTCTCCCCTCCCCCGCCATGTGCAACAGACACACACACTGCCCATTCCGGTGTCACGTTTAATCCAACCAAGCTCCCATCTCAAATAGAGATTCAAACATTAAAAAAAAAAAGAAAAAGAAAAACTGCTTCTTGGGAAAAAAGCTTCTCCTAACCATCTTGTTGGCCTTTCATATATAAATATAAAATCACCACACCTCACTCTCTCTGTAAAAGGTAAAATCCTCATTCTTTAAACTCAGAGTTACACTAACACTGTAAAAGTCTCATCTGTTTGTGCCCCCCTGCATCTCAGATAAAATACAAAAAATAGTGTTTTTTTTAAAGTGATAAATTTGGATCTCTTTTCAAGGAGTTTGGCATCTTTATAATTCTATGCAAAACTAGAACTTCCGAACACCGACATCGAGTAAGACCAGCCATAGACTAAAACAGAAGAGGAAAAATGGAAAAATAAAAAAAGGCTCATCAAAACATAAATCTTCACCCTCTCCTCACACATTCTTAAAATACACAGAAATTCTCGGACATTTAAGAGGGAAAGGAGAAAGAACACTGCCAGCTTTACAGTTGCTTTGTTTTCCCAACTAGGAAGTGGCTCCTGGATTAATTTCAGATAGAGTCCTCATTCATTTTTCATGTGCTATCCCTTAAGCTAATCTGTTGTACATAGTTCAACTCCTGGGGTAGTTTGTCTTTCAGTGCTGTAGAATTTTTCTTTTTTTTTTTTATAATTCTTTTAGGCCCTGATTAATTGAGAATAAATAAAAGCCCTTAGTAGTAATATACAGAAGCTCAAGCTGATTTGGGATTCTTGAACAATTCTTTCCGATGTGGTTAAAAATGATCAAGTTGGGTGGCTACATGGCTTCAGAACAAAGTCAGCTGCCAAAACTGTTTGTGTGCAAGAGTGCGACTTAAAGGGAGCTTTTTTCCCCCCTCGCGGGTCCCGTGGGGGGAGTGTAGGGGGCGGTGGAGTGGGGTGGGGGGCGGCAGACATATCTACACGGACTCGCTACGGATGGGGGGAACGTGACAGTCAGATCTCAGTGTTCAGCTTGTGGGAGGGGGCGAAGTCTTCGCGCCTAACCCAAATGACCTCCTCGCTGGTACTCTCCGGGCCGCCGTTGATGCCCGACAGGGCGGCTTGCTTCTTGAGCTGCGTCATGCGGGACGCGTGACTGTCCAGGGGCTTCCGGCCTCGCTCCCGCTGAGTGATGGAGGCGGCCTGAAGCCGCTCCTGCAGGTCTCTGTCCGCCGCGGCGCCCTTGGCCGACTCACAGAACTCATCATCGTCACTGAGGATGTCTGTCTCCTTGATGTCATCCTGCTCTTCATACTGAGCAAGATCAAACTGTTCCTCCACCCAGCGGTCAGTGTCCCCGCCACCGGGGGGCTGCTGGGGGTCTTTCTCCGGGCTGCTGGCGGAGATGGCATCGGAATCAATGGTAAACCTGTTTCGGGCCAGTCGCCGCCTCCTCCTCCCAAGAGACTTGCTTGGGGCGGACACTGCACACACACACAAAAATATAACAATAAAACCCCCACATGCTTTACGTGTGATGAAAATCCAGAAAGCAAATACAAGCTAAAGGAAAGGAAAAGACTATGAGATATGCATTTAGGGCCTAGGTATCATTTGGGGCTTAGAGTCCAGCCTGTCTCCGGGGGGCAGGGACGGGGGCTTTACCTGGCACAGATGTCTGGGCTTAAGAGGATATTCTAGTCACTGATGGAAGGGCAAGGAGGTGGGGGGTGGTGATAGGGACGTGGGTGGGTTGTAGGTTATGGGGAAAAGGGGATTTGACTCCTCCTGAAATAATCCATTTCTCTACCTGTGTATCTGGGAGGCAGGTAATACAGATTCCTGCTGTTGTAAAGTCCACCACTGCCGCTGGGATTAATTAGCACCCTCCTTCCTGACCATGGCCTGTGGCACAGTGCTCTGAGGATCCCCCAGGGGCTGTCCTAGAGTCATTTAGCTGGAATAGGCCTTTAGTAATAAGGATGGACATGCTTTCAGAGTTTCACTGTCTTTAGAGGAAATCACCATGATGTACCAAGGAGGGAAAAATACTGGTCCAAGTTATATTGCTTTCTGAATGTAACATTTCTTGAGGATCTTCAGGTACCTTAAGGGTACACCGTTGTTTTTTTAGAGGCTCCAGAAAAGATTGGGTCTCAGAGATGTCATGTCCTCTTTCTGACAAAGCCTCAGATGAAACTGAGGATAAAGCAACTTTGAGCCTTAGTCCCTTTCCTGACTCTGTTCTATGTATCTCCAATTTCTCTTCCACAGAGCAATTAAACTACTAGTGCCTGAGTGGAATGAGAAAGGAATAATACAACACTCAAGCAGCTGATGAGCAAAGTGCAAAATAAAGTGACTAACAGTTAAGAAAAACAAATCTCTGTATTCTGTGTTTTCACCTCACTGCCCTCTAGAAAGTCAGTATTACTAAAAACAAACAAAATATGCCACCCAGTCAAGCAAACAATCACACAGACACACACAGGCACACATACACTAAAGACACATGGAAACACTGCCACTTCTCCAGTGAAATGTACCACGTGCTGTCCCATAGAAGGGGGGAGCCTAGACACCAATAAGGAGCTGCTTTCTTGAAATCTATACCTGGAAATTCATTAAACTGCTTCAGGGCTGCAAGAAGTATTCCTATGTCCTGCCAAATATAGCCTTGACTTCAAATATAGCAGGTGCAAGGTCGGTAAGCCGGACAACAGTCTAAATTGGCTCCCATTCTGACCATCTCTATCTCAGATCCCTGTGTTTCCGTCATCATCCTTCTCATTCAAGTCGGGGAATGAAAATCACTCCCGGAAAAATACAAAACAGAAAGAATAAAAAAATAGTACTACTCCATTGGAAACAGGCCAAAATTATTGTTCAATATTTACCTCAATATCATCACAGTAGAACCTGACTTTCCAATCACTATATTAGAACTACCTTAATTCCAAACTGGAATACTGGAAATATTTGTCAAGGATGTGCTGGCTGAAGTATTTAGGGGTAAGGAGTGCTAATGTCTGTATTCTGAAGACGTGTCAAAAGCAAGATGAGTTGATGGATGATGGATGGATATGTGGTAATGAAAATATATAAAAATGTTAATTACAGACAGTAGGTAGGAATGTGTATAATTCTTTCATTTGTTCTATATGTCTAAGAATTTCCATAAGAAAATGTTGAAACAACAAAAAAAATGTGTAGTTGGATCACTGGCAGACATTTGGTGAAGGGAGGCAGAATATTGGCCTTTACTGTTATATTCAAACAAGAGCAAAAGGAAAAATAAACTAGCCAGGTGTCGTGAATCACGATAATGAGTAATGAAGCCTAAAAATCTGTCCTTTACTAAAAGAATACATAATAACCTAGCCAGCCTTATGGGGTTCCAAGAGACGATCTTTAACTTGAGTGCCGCCATTACTCACTATTAAGACTGATTAGCTAATACAGTGCTGACCCACTCAAACAGCATTTTTAAATCATCTAATGTGAATGATGAGAGTGAGGAACTTCAAAAGCAAAGTGATAAAGGCTTTCTTCAGCCAAAAATGAGCCATTAGGCTCTGACATCAAGGCTTTCTCTCTTGATAGTCAAGATAATAGGGTAGGTTGTAGCAACTTTGTCTTCTTTCCAAAGGGATCTCAGTGGGAAAACTTCTGAGTGTCCTACAGACTACAAATGCTTAGTTTCAAAGTGAATGGAGCTCTAACTTTAGGTTCATCAATTAACAACTAAAACCTGGCCAATGACAAGTGGGTTTTCCTGAGGTTGGGACACACAGTCCCAATCCTGATTAAATACATCTAGAAAGTAAAAGAAACAAATGAGATAATTCCAAGGTGAAATCCTCTGCTATAAGCGCTAAAGAGATGAGCAAAGCTATTTAATACATGAGGACTCCAGGAGAAATCACGGATGGGGAAGTATGGATACTGGTAAGCCCAGAAGAGTGCTAGGTGTTCACTGTACCAGGTTCCCAATAAACACTTAGCAGCTGATTGAAGAATAGATGTAACTAGTCCCTTTTAACATTAGCTGAACTTAAGGTACTTAGCGTGTAATATACCCTGTCAAGCTAGGCAGGTTCTGTCTATGAAAACCTTCAACCATTCACAGCGCCGTACCTGCCTCTTCAACACAATTGAGAACAAGCAGAAAATTCACCAGAACAGAAGGCGTTTTGGCGAATGCAAAGGAAGCCTCTTTTATTGGAATGTTCCCTGCAAAATTTTGGATTGCTTCTTAAGAAAGAAGTGATAAAAATGTTAAATCTTGATGTCTTTAATACCCAAGTGTTATGAAAATATCTTTCTTCCTAGATAGATTTTAATGCCATTTACAGGTGGGAGTATTGATCTTTACTGCTTCAAGGTGATAGAATAAGTCCTAAAAGAGTATTTACTCTGGGACCATTTAAATTCCAGATTCTTCTTTTCTAATAGCAGCTCAAGGCTTCCCCAAATCAACACAGAAGCTAAAATTAACATTGCAGGCACAGGTGAGGGTAACATCTGATGGGTCATCTGGTCTACCAAACATGGCCTCCCTACTGAGAACAGGCCTGGCTGTGTTTCTGGAGGACAAAGCCACCATGTTCTCAGAATGGTGGGCTGTGACCTTGCTGAGACATCACACACTGCTTTTTTTTTTTTTTTTTTTTTTTTGCTGGACAAAGCTGGCTGTCATGCAAAGCAGCAACTCTCATTCGGCAAGCAGGCTAAGACAGCCCCTCCAAGCAGGAGAAGGCGCTCACTTCCTGGCTTGGCGAATGAGAGGGGGAGCTCACCAGCCAGGAGGAGGAGGGCAGCCAGGGGAGAGCTTGAGGGAGGGCGAGAGGCTTAAATCAACGGAGGGAGGCAAAGGCAGGGAACCTCACACCAGGAAAGAATGTACTCCAACATTAGCCGCCACAAGGCCACATCTAAGTCTTGCTCAACAAGGACATCAGTTCTACAGTGGAGTAGGGGTGACGGGGATTTTGAACGTCTGAATCCCCACAGTACCTGCCCTGCTCATGGCCGGCCGGGCCCCTTTCAGCGCACACAACCGCTTTCCTCCAAAAGGGACATATTGCTGGGACGAGGGAAGGCTCTCGGTCTTCAGGAGCTGTCTTCTGTGCTTATCTCGCAGGATGGAATGCACAGCCTTCAGGAAATCCTTTCGGCTCTCTGGGGAGCTATGAAAAGAAGACTTACATGTGTTGGGGAAACAGCACTTAACACATGGTGAACTTCTGATGCTATCAGGTACAGTCAAACAAATATCCCTGAGGACCAAAGTTAAAGATGGGAGGTCACCACTCCAATTTCACTGCCGAGGAGCGTTTTCATCGCTGGAGATAAAGAACACGTATTCCTTTCCCTTTATGCTTTGTGAGTCATCTCCTGCAGCCAATCTGGGACAGAGCACCCCATTACTGAATAGATTGATGGAGAGATGGATTTTACAGACAGAGTTACCAGATTCTGCTCTCAGTACTTAAGGCTGAGCCACAGACAAAGGAACCAAGAGATTCTTACAACTCTGCGGCGCCCCTGAAATAATGCGCCAACACCCTGAGCTTCCTTTAATTTGGCCTCCTTGTTAACACATTACCGAACGGGGAATTTCTGCAGAACCTAACATCTGTGGCCAGTGATTTACTAGGTTGGCCAAAAAGTTCATTCAGGTTTTTCATAGTCTCTTACAGAAAACTTGAATGAACTTTTTGGCCAACTCAATATTATGTAAGTGAAAATTGAAACGACTCCGGTCAATAACATTTGGGCAACAAAAAAGACATATTAATACATCTCTGGTCAGTAATGTTTTAAATATATCAGTGCCTCCTATGGCACATGTGAACATGAAAATATTAAAGCTACATTGTTAAGAACTGAAAAGTCTTCCCAAGTCCCAATTCCCAAAGTACATCCTAGGTCAGTTATTTTTCTTGCTAAGATCTCAGTATTTTTACCCAGGTAAGTTTTACCTGGTGTTCCCTATTAACAATGAATATGGCATCTCTGGGGCAGGCTTATTGGACCCTATGGATTTAACAACAACAACAACAAAACCACGCGTATATTGGCCTAAATAGATAATGTGGTAAAGGTAGTGCCACATGTGGTAAGGGTGGTGCTAAACCACACATAGATTATTTGAAAAAAATTTCTGTTCTAGTTCCAACAGGTTCCCAGGATTTGGATTTATTGCTCCCTGTCATCCAACACAGACAGGTGAAGCAGAAATACAGAATACAGGCTTTGAAGTCAAACCCACTGAGTTTGAACTCAGAGTTCATTTGATATAAGGTTTTAGTAAAGTAGCCTCTATGAGCCTTGACACCTCATTTGTAAAAATGGAATAAATACTGAGGCTGATAATAATAATACTAATAATACTCAGGCTGATTAACTGAAATAATGCATGAAAGGCGCTTAGCCTAGTTGATGTTTGGTAAATGCATCTTCTTACTACATCAGCAGTCACACTGTAAAATATTATTAACAACCATAAAATATTCATTCTGTTGAAAGTATGGGCTGCACTTGAGAAAAGTGCGATTCTCAAATTCTCAAGAGCCCAAAGAGAAGGAGGTGAAGGAGGAGCAGAGGGGAATGGGGAGGGGAGGGTAAGAATAAGAAGAAATAAGTAGAAGCCCACATCGTAAGTTCAGCTTCCACTCCAGATCTGCAGGTGAACCTGAGTCACCTGCGCTAGCCTCCCCAGGCTGAACTCTCTGCGTGATGATGAATCCCTGCAACAGGGCACCATGCCCACCTCCTCCCCGCTGACTCACCCATCTGTTGCATCTCAGGGATGTTACAGTAGAAACAGTGCACCCAAACCCCAAAACCAAGCATTGTAAGACAACCACGTCCTTCTAACCCACCAAATGTACACCGGGGAAGAACGCCCTCATTCGAATGTTAGGTATGTATGAAAATTCCAATTTCCTTTTAGAAAGATACTAAATTGACCAGGTTACTGTCTGCATTCTAATAAAATTAATTGATCTGATGACTCTTACTCAATTAAGTGTTAAGTACTTTCTCAAATGTATAGGAAAAAGGATATAGCTTCTAAGGACACACAGGCTAGTCCAGAGAACGCAGAGGGGCTGGGGGCGCCACGCACAGTCACACCCGGCCCTGGGCAGCACAGTCCACGCTGCATGGATCCAGCCTCACCTGCAGCACAGGTGGAAGACCCTCTCCGGCCTCCCTTCAGACTCCGACTTGACATGGACGATTTCACACACGGCATTTGCTTCCGCATCTAGGTAAATTAAAACAAGGATGAATGAGAGTATGTTTCAAAGAAATTTATTTGCATTTTTATAAAAGCATCTTGCATGCTTTGGTGTCAAGATTAAATAGTGCAGAGCCGCCTAAGACCAAAGCAACTTCATTCCTGTCCCACGATCTCAAGAGGCTAAGTGATTGAGAGCTTAATGGATACAAAAGAAAAGAACGCTTGGAAAATTTCCAGTTGCTAAAATCTCCCTCTGGATGGTCTAAAAGGACAATCGGTCAATCATACTGATGAAAGAACTGACCCTTTTAGCTTCACCGCCCGTTTAGCTGAACTATTTTAATTAAGTAATTCATTGTTTTGGCAACAGTTGGACGAGATGGAGCCTGAGATTCCAATGTAGGCCAGTGATAAAGAGAGGCAGGCCCTTTCCACCAGCAGGACAGCCTTCCCCCTGTGACCAGGCCTGGTGCCCTGGACAAGAATCTCCTGGGAATAAATGGGGCTCTTCTTTCTCAGTCCACCATAGAGCCCAATCTGAGTGAAGCAAAGATGGTATCCGAGAAAGTAAGAATAAGCTATTTTTAGAAGTAATTTCTAAGTCTCTCAGTGCCTGAAGATCATGTTATTTTACCATGTTATTCATTAGTAGTGTTTATAAAGGAGACAGTTGATGGCAGACACGCTGAACTCTGCACATTGTGAAGTCTCAGGCTTACCCAGTGGCTCCACACCCTGGTCACAGCAAACCCTCATCACACAAACCCAACCAGGACCCATACAAAGTAAGTTTCACAAGTTCTCCCAAATGCAGACAAAAATCTAGAAATCTCCATCTTCTGATTCTCAAATTCATTGGTATAAGGAGACGTGTTGGCTAGTCTTTACAACGCCATGAAAATAAGCTTCCGTCTTGATGATTTTACACTTGATTTGAATGAAAACATATTGAGGGTGAGAATGGAATGTCACATTCACAAAGATGGCTTTGTTTTCCAAACTTAAGTTCTTCACGTATTCAGTCCTCAAGGAAGGCAAAATTCCTGCCTGAGAAGCCTTTACAGTGTGCTGTAAACACGGGCTTTTCCGGATATAAACCAGGCACAAGGAAACACAGGAACTGGATAACTCTCAACCTAAGACTGTAAAATAAGACAATGCTAGCATTTAAGAGCCAAACTTCAAAATTCTATTAGACCTGTTTGTAGACCTAAGATTTCTAGGTTCCTGAAAATTCATCTGTAAATCAATTTTACTAATCAATCAGAGTAAAAAAAACAACAGGGTAAATCTCTGGGCCAGAAGGTTTGCCAGACAAATATCTGAAGGCAGTCACCCCCAATGCATTTACCAGCCGTGGTTTTTGCATTTGAGTTCTCTTTGTGCAATGCATAAGAGCTGTGAAGGAAGTGATTTCTAGTTTAACTTGGGTGAGTAACTGAAGGTTTACCAAACACTGCAGAAGGTTTGTCCTTATGACACTGGATTAGGAAAAGAGTTGGTTCTACAAGGACTAGAACCCATCTTATGGCTGATGAAGGGGACAAGTGCAAATGGGGAGAAGATGAGTAATGCCAATGACGTCAGTGTGAAATGAATATATCTCCTGTCATGTTAATAAACTAGAAATGTCACAGCCATCAGTGATTTCTGGCCTCCAAAGGTGAATGAGGGCTCCCCAAACTGCATTCCAGAGGATGCTGCCAGCCCCTACAGTGACGGCTGAGGAGATGGGGGAATGCAAGAAGCAATGTGAACAGGAAAACCGGACTGGCCCCAGATGGCTGAGGTGCATATGAAAGGAAGGAATTCAGTGAGCCCAGAGGCTTGCATCTACATAGAATGCTGAATTCCTTACATACATACATAGAATGCTGAATTCCTTAACTTAATACCTGATCTTTGATGTTCAGACTGCCTGCTCCCTTTGTGGCAAACTTGTATATAGCCTGACATCCCCTCTTGCCTCCTTGGAACAGGTTTCTCAGAGCTACTGAGACGCTGTCTCCTGGGCTCGGAGTCCTAAACTTCCCCACCAAATAAAATAACTCTCTACTTTCAGGCTGTGACTGTATTTTTTAGTCGACACCAGAAACACAAACAGAAGTACAGATGACTATGCGCCTGCAGAGGCCCCCTTTCTCAGCCTCTCTTTACTTCCAGAAAGCTGCACCTGCTGTCCAGGTGGGGCAGGGCTTAGCGTGTTCCAAGAGTTTCCACTTGACCCCAAAGCTGCTCCTCCCAGGGTGTGCCTGGGAGAACCACTGCTAATTGCCTCTTCCTATCAGACTTTATTTTTTGAGGCTCCAAAATCACTGCAGATGGTGACTGCAGCCATGAAATTAAAAGATGCTTACTCCTCAGAAGGAAAGTTATGACCAACATAGATAGCATATTAAAAAGCAGAGCCATTACTTTGCCAACAAAGGTCCATCTGGTCAAGGCTATGGTTTTTCCAGTGGTCATGTATGGATGTGAGAGTTGGACTGTGAAGAAAGCTGGGTGCCAAAAAGTTGATGCTTTTGAACTGTGGTGTTGGAGAAGACTCTTGAGAGTCCCTTGGACTGCAAGGAGATCCAACCAGTCCATCCTGAAGGAGATAAGTCCTGGGTGTTCATTGGAAGGACTGATGCTGAAGCTGAAACTCCAGTACTTTGACCACCTCATGCAAAGAGTTGACTCATTGGAAAAGACCCTGATGCTGGGAGGGACTGGGGGCAGGAGGAGAAGGGGACGACAGAGGATGAGATGGCTGGATGGCATCACCGACTAGATGGGCATGAGTTTGGGTAAACTCCGGGAGTTGGTGATGGACAGGGAGGCCTGGCATGCTGCGATTCACGGGTCACAAAGAGTCGGACATGACTGAGCGACTGGACTGAACTGAACTAAACTGAATACAGCGTCAAATGAAGCCCTGGATGGGTCCCAAGTCACAGAAACACTGCTATTCTAAGTCGATACCATGCTGACATTTGCTTCTCTTCTCATGCACTAGAGCACCATCTAATCAAGGACTGAGTTGGCCAAAAAGTTCAAGACTCTCTGTAGCATCTTACTGAAAAACCTGAACAAACTATTTGGCCAACCCAATACATTCATCACTACCTGACAACTGGCTTCACGGATATTTGGGTAACAGAAGAAGAAGTGACATTTCATGCTTATACAAAGATAAAGATTTGTAATGCTTCAGGAAAAAAAACAACGTATTCAATGGCTTTTTTTGTGCTTTGGAGGCCTTTTGGGGTCTCTCAGTTAAAAGTCCAGTAAGTTATTTACATGGGCTTTGTCTGCTCACGGTCTCAAAGATTCTTTCCAGAAGTACAAGACTCACTGCTACTTAGCTGTGTCACTGTAAAGTTATTAATATATATAACAGAATGAATAGAATTCCTTGGAACAGTAGTAAAGGCATGACGTCCATTCACCTAGATCATTTAACAAATCGTTGGGCAAATAAGAGGCAATGAAAAGTCTGAGGGAAGGGAGACATAAGCAGAGAAGAAAAAAGATGGTGGAGTGGTTGGAGCCAAGAGTGTGGATTCAGAGAGACGGCTCATACACAGAAAGATGTACCCAACCCGTTTCAGAGTTTACCTGCACTTGCCAAAGCGCGAACCTGCAGAGCTTCGGTAGGAATCATGTGTCGAAATCGGAAGGGGTCCCAGTCCTCATAAATTGAAAGCCTGTGCGATCCTACCTGTAGGGAGAGAAGGAACCAGCTGCATGAGATCTACGTCTCAGTCTGGATCAGACCCTCAACTTTCTAAACCAGTGACGCTGCGGACACAGAACAGCCCTGTGGTTGCCAAGGGGGAGAGGGGGTGAGGGCCTAGGAGTCTAGGATTAGCAGAGGCAAACTATTACACACAGGATGGGGAAACGACAAGGTCCCAGTGTATAGTCCAGGGAGCTGTATTCAACAGCCTGTGATAAACCATCACGCAACAGAATAAGAAAAAGGAATGTCTGTCTACATGCATATAACTGAGTCACTTTGCGGTACAGCAGACACTGGCACAATACTGTAAATCAACTGAACTCAATTTCTTTTAATTTAAAAAATTAAATTGTTTTAATTTTCAAAATAAGAACAGCAACGCTGGAATCCTGGGCTGCCCCCTACGAGCCCCATGAGTCTGTTCGCCCAGTAGCAAGCCAGAGGCCAGGTGACAGATCTGTTGAGGGTGTGCAAATGAGCTTGCTAACCAAATTCAGGCAACAGAGAGACAAAAGGAAAAGGAGAGAAGGGACCCCAAAACAAGAACAGAGAGGGGACAGGAAGAACACGGAGGGGATAAAACTAGTGGTGCAAAGTTCTGGCCGTGGTAGGTTCAATAGTTATTTACTGGCTGGCCAAAAAGTTCACTCAGGTTTCCCCATGTTATGGAAAAACCCCAACGAACTTTCTGGCTAACCCAGTATTTTTATGCTGTAAATGTGAGCCGCCTACAGGATGGGCAATTTCCTCAAATGCTCAGTTAACACCTCAAAAAAAAAAAATTCATAAAACATTCATGCCTGACAAAGGTTCAGAATTATAATTACACAGAGCCAGCTGAGAAGCAGATAGAGAGGGGAGATACTCTGAAACTGTGGGGTGAAAGAAAAAGTCTTACAAGTTTCTTCTTCTGTTTGGCGCCATCTTTATAGACAAGGACCACGGCAGTTTTGAAGACTGGAAGAACATAAAACGAAGGCGGTTATGGCACGTCAGGCGTTGGGTTTTCCCCTTCACTTCAATAAGTTGTGGTAACAAACACTACGGTTATGAAAAGGATAGACAGTCCCCATGAACGAGCGCCCCCTCCACCCTCCACTCCCTCAGCACATCTGAGAGACACAAAAGCCTGCTCAGACAAAAATTTCCAGGTCCCAGATAAGTACAGGAAGCCTAAACAGATGGAAATAAACCCTCCTGCCCCACTGGAAACTTTGGGGTAAATATATCTTTCAATTACGCGCTCTCTTCAAGTTTCAAACTTCAGTTTATACACATTTAACAAAAATGTACTGGTTTAGCAGCTGAAGGAACACTGCAAACATCAATAATAATAATAATAATAGTACTTAAGGTAATTTCTATTTCAGTAAATCAAGCTGATATTACACAGTGCTCATAATTCAGAAAATATAATCCATCTTTTTGACCTGAATAAATAAAAACTGGTTTACTGAGAAGAATGCAGTTCTACTTCTTCCAAACAGGATGAATCATCAGCCATTTCAGGACTTCTCTAGGAGTCCAGTGGTGGAGACTTAGCCTTCCAATGCTAAGTGCAGGTTTGACCCCTGGTAGGGGAGCTAAGATTCCAAATGCCTCTATGGCCAAAAAACCACAACATAAAACAGGAACAGCGCTGTAACAAATTTAAGAGACTTTAAAACTATGGAGGACAGAAGGTGGGTCAGACTGAGAGCCTAGCATTGAAATATACACATTACCATATGTAAAACAGCCAATGGGAAGCTGCTATGTAACACAGGGAGCTCAACCTCATGCTCTGTGACAACCTAGAGGGGTGGGATGGGGTGGGAGGGGGGTTCGAGAGGGAGGGGACACATGTGTACCTGTGGCTGATTCATGTTGACGTATGGCAGAAATCAACAAAACATTGTAAAGCAACTATCCTCCTTTAAAAATAAACTTTTAAAAAACGTTTTAAAAATGGTCAACATCAAAAAAAAAAAATTCTTAAAAAAAATAAGCTCTTTTTAGAAGCTAGGAGTGTGCTGTTTTATTCTTATATTCTTTGGGGGCGAGGCGGAGGGGAGGCGGTAGAATGGTGTTATGCATAATCTTCCATAGAATACCTTAAGCAATGCCAAGCACATTTAACACTCAGTGATTCTAACTCCTCCTGGAAGAAGAACCGATGCCCAGACAACAGGGGTGACCCCAGTCCATCGCTGGCTCTCTCAACAGGGGTGACCCCAGTCCATCGCTGCCTCTCTATCTTCCTTCACACAGTGACCCCAAGTCACACTAGGGACCCCATCAGTCACACGGAGGGGGACCCCTGGGTACCAGACACAGAGAATTCTGAGGTTCAGGCCCCTAGGCTCTCTAGAGACCAACCCACTGTGTCTGGTTCCCTCTTCATCCTACCCAGGTAGGACGGGTCAGGTTCCCTATGTTTAAGACTGCTCTCATCTCCACTGTGGGAAAAGAGGTGATGGGGAGAAAGGGACCCCAGCCACTGAGTCTGTGCTGTCTAAGCACCTGACTTCATAAAATCCCAGAGGCTAGACCGTGAGGTTCCCACTGACCCCACGAGGCCACAGCAGCTGACGGAGGGTGTGCACTACTGCCTGAGGAAGCCCAAGGTCCTGATCACGAAACCTTCAGAAATCACAGTGGCCAGGACAGCAGGTCCCTTTAAAGGTGAGGGAGATCCCCTCCAGGAGAGGGCGAGGGTGCCAGTGACCTTCACCTCCAAAGACCCACTACCTCCTTGGGACCAGAGCTCAGTGAAACTGCTGCCATCCTACTGGCCTGCCTCGGTTTACTGGACCATCTAGGATCATGGAGGGAGGACCAGAGTGGACCTCAGCCCGACCTGTGAACACCTCCGCCATGATCCCTCCCTGATCCATGGGGTGACTCTCACTCAACCAACTCCAAGTGTTGCCCATCCCTTCGGACACGGCTTTGACCTTCAAAACTCCTGGCTGCCCTGGCCAGCCTAAAACACTCACTCCATTTCCCAAAGGATGAGCATCTAACGCCCTTCTAGGGTGAAGCCTGAACAGACGATGTCTGTGCCTCTTTTAAAGGTGATGACCATCAACCCTGAGCACAGACTAGCCTTCCTGGGAGTAAAACATCAGGGTGCTATGTTGGCAGCCGGTCAACTTCAGTTTCAGAAGAAAAGCGGCACCATTTCCTGAGATCAGAGGTTCGTTCCAACGGAAACAAGACAACCATGCTTTAACCCCAAAGCTGCCTACTCAGAGCTGATTACTTCCCTCCGAGCAACTCTTCCTTGTTTCAAAATGCATTTCTAAGGCTCTGTTAGTTCTGCCTTGCTACTTAAAAATCACACCGAAACTGCAACATGTCACCTTTTAAGGACTGGGAATCGTAAAAAAGTAGCTCATTATGATGACAATAGTCTGTTCATGCCTGCTCAGTCACTTCAGTCAGGTCTGACTCATTGTGACCATATGGATTGTAGCCCGCCAGGCTCCTCTGTCCATGGGATTCTCCAGGCAAGAACACTGGAGTGGGTTGCCATGCCCTCCTCCAGAGACACACACACACACACACTGCCCCTGAGCTGGGCTTGTGTCACAAAAGCCCCAAACCTTAAAACTGATATTTTCCTGGGCCTTTTCTATCACAGATTGGCAAGCTAGGGCCCACCTGCTTCTGCTCAACCCGCCAATATGATGCCCATTTGTTTACATACTGTCTATGGCTGCATCTGGCTACATACGGCCTCTGGGTCTGCAAAGCCTAAAATATTTACTCTGTGGCCTTTCACAGAGTAAAGTTGCCAACCTCCTGGTTTCTCCCACTCATATGATTTTCTTATTCTAAATCTGTTTATTTCTAACTGCAGGAAATCTGTAAAATATAGGAGATATGTATGAAAAATTCTAATGCTAACCTCTGGTATAGTTCATCTGTGCCCAGAAGCAGAAACAGGGAGAGAGATGGTTTGGGTCATTTCCTTCAGAATCCTACATCCCATAAATGACCTACAAAGAAGTATCAGAAAGCTCCCAGATCTCTCAGCGCGGTGGATAAGAATCTGCCTGCCAATGCGGGGGACACAGGTTCAATCTCCAGTCCAGGAAGATTCCACATGCCAAGGAGCTCCTAAGCCCATGTGCCACAAGGATTGAGCCTCTGCTCCAGAGCCTGTGCTCTGCAACAAGAGAAGCCACCGCAATGAGAAGCCCATGCACTGCAACCAGAGAGTAGCCCCTGCTCTCCACAACTAGAGAAAAAGCCTGCATGGCAACAAAGACCCAGCACAGTCAAAAATCAATAATTTTAAAAAAGAAAGAAATTGCAATATTAGAAACAGAACTATTAAGGATGGGAAATGAAACAAACAGTATCCCTCCCCCTGCCAAAAATATCCACTCCTATCAAAAACCACCAGCATGTAAAACTACCCCACTAACTCCTTTGAGTATCACACTTGGTAACATGTTTTTCCTTTACACTTACATGCTTATTACTTTTAATTAGATGGCATCAACAGCTACAATAATCGTGCTTTGGAATTTTTAGGGATATCACTAAGGAATATCAATGAAGGCTGAGGGATCTAATTAGGAAATCCAATGAACCTTTGTATTAAACGCTCTGATTTTAATACCGCTGGGATGTTCCACTTGGGTATGAACTGTTCACATCATACAAGAGAAGAAGAGTTCAGTTTAAAAAGCAGTAAACAGAGAGAACAAGATGACGGAAGAGTTGGTGGATGTGAAGCTCATCTCTCCCCACGGATACATCGGGGACACACCTTCAGACACAGAAGCGCATGCAGAGCACCAGCTGAGCGGACAGGAGGACCTGACCAGAAGAGAATATACAGAACCACGCAAAACTTGGTAGGATGAAGGGACTAGGGGGGAAAGCAGGAGTGTTAGAAGGACTGGACCTGCCCTCAGCGGGTGGAGGAACTGAACCAGGGGTCTGATCCCCACATCAGAGCAACTGTCTGAGTCAGAGGAGGAACATTTAAGGCTGAGAGTGAAACAGCTGATCTGTGGCGGCCTGAACAGAATGAGAATCAGACGGTCCTTGCATAGCCATTCATACCCCAGAAAAGGACACAGGTCCCCTGGAAGGCACGGCGGCTGGGAGCTGGAGTTCAGGGATTGTGGAGCAATCCCAGGGCGAGACTGCTGTTGACTGCAGAGAGACGGACTGAGGGGATGTGAGGGAGGAGATTGTGGTGGGAAATGCCTGTGGAGGAAAGCCAGGCAGCCATGGAAGCAAGGCGGTGCTGCTGAGTCACACGTAGAGGGTGGAGCCATCACCAGTCTCTTTCCTCCCACAGGCCAGCAGCTGAACAACAGAGAGGCTGGCCCATCAAACGCCTGAGGCACTGAACTACAGAGTAGGACCCCACCCAGGGGGCCCCTTTAAGTGCCTGACATGTGGAACAACAGAGAAGGACCCCACGCGAGGGAGCCCTCTAAGTGCCTGGACTGGTGGAGCTACGGAGAAAGACTGGCAAAGAGGCCTTCTGATCACCAGTTACAAGAGGCTTGGGAAAAGACTGATCGCGCCATAACTCCTGTGGCAGAGGCCATCCGTGTCCCTGCACACTTGGCCGCCAGAGTCCCCGCAAGCCAAGCAGCCACACCACCTTCACACTCAACCTTCATGGGGGCAGAGCTGCCACAGGCAAGAAATGTCTTGCATCTATGCACCCAGGGTTGCTTCCTTCATGTCCAACTCTTTGCACCCCTGTAGACTGTGGTCTGCCAGGCTTCTCTGTCAGGAGGGTTCTCCAGGCAAGAATACTGGAGCATATTGGCCAATACTGGTTGCCATACCCTTCTAGAGCACTATATTTCCTGCTGCCCTAGCTGCCAACCCCCCGAGTACCTGGTGCTGCCAGGACCCCTGAGACCCAAGCAGCTGCACCACCTCCACCCCTGGCCCTCACGGGGCAGACCCAAGTCCTCCAGGGCAGCTTCAGGAGCAAACCCCAGTGGACAACCCACATGCACAGGTGGAAATGAAACCATAACTGAAACCCAGGGGCAGTGTGGCTAAAGAAGAAGACCCAAACCTTCCCACCAGCTTTACAAGCTGTAGATTAAATCCACAGGACCAACGAGGCAGACTCTGTATCTGTGGAATATATAAAGGGTCATTGAGAGCTCCCACAAAAGAAAACACACTAGTTCTGATGGCTGAGGGCACTGGAGGAAAGAACACACAGAAATAGGACCAGGTTAGAGTCTGAGCTGCCCCCACAGCAGGTCCAGAGTATCAGCACAGTGTTGGAGGGCATCCTAGGGAGGTGAGGGGGACTGTGACTCCCAGCAAGGGAAAGGACTCTGACAGCAGTGACAAGAAAAACATTTATTATTCTTCTGTTTTGACTTGTTCTATTGATTCTTTAGGATTTTTTTTCTTTTATTCCCCCTCTGTTGTAGCTGCCGATTTTATTGGCACTATGAAATCTAAGTAAGCTTTTGAGCTTTTTTTTTTGTTTCTGTCACATTTTTTATTGTTTTTATAAACCTCTGCCTCTACTTTGGGCTTTTGCAGTTCTGTGGAGTTTTCTTTTTTTCTCTTTTTTTTAATTCTTAATTTTTTAAACCAATTATTATTTTTTCTACATTTATTCCCTTGTTTGCTTTTCCTACTGTGCTTTTCACCTTGCAGTTAATCTTTAACATATAGTCAGTTCAGTTCAGTTGCTCAGTCATGTCCTACTCTTTGCAATTCCATGAACTGCAGCACGCCAGGTCTCCCTGTCCATCACCAACTCCCGGAGTTTACTCAAACTCATGTCCATCGAATCGGTAATGCCATCCAACCATCTCATTCTCTGTTGTCCCCTTCTCCTCCTGCCCTCAATCTTTCCCAGCATCAGGATCTTTTCCAATGAGTCAGCTCTTCGCGTCAGGTGGCCAAAGGATTGGAGTTTCAGCTTCAGCATCAGTCCTTCCAATGAACACCCAGGACTGATCTCCTTTAGGATGGACTGGTTGGATCTCCTTGCAGCCCAAGGGACTCTCAAAAGAGTCTTCTCCAACACCACAGTTCAAAAGCAACAATTCTTTGGCACTCAGCTTTCTTTATAGTCCAACTCTCACATCCAAACATTACCACTGGAAGAACCATAGCCTTGACTAGACAGACCTTTGTTGACAATGTCTCTGCTTTTTAATATGCTGTCTACGTTGGTCATAACTTTCCTTCCAAGGAATAAGTGTCTTTTAATTTCATGGCTACAATCACCATCTATAGTGATTTTGGAGCCCAGAAAAATGAAGTCTGACACTGTTTCCCCATCTATTTGCCGTGAAGTGATGGGACTGGATGCCATGATCTATGCTGTCTAGGTTGCTGTCTAGGTTGCTCATAACCTTCCATAAATCTTCTTTATCTACCTCTATTTAACTTTGCATATCTATTCTTTCTTTTCCTTCTTTCCTTTCCTCTCGACATATTTGTGAGCTTTATTTTCATTGCTTTATTCCCCAATTGGCACCATGCTTCAGTTTTTTTTTCCAGTTTGTGCTTTGGTTAGTTTTGTTCTTAACTGGTACTTATAATTTTTGGTATCCTTTGTTCGCCAGGTCAATCTATTGCACTTTACTTTTGTTGGACTGTTTTGACTTTGCTCATGGGTGTATATGTATATGTGTATATTCATTATTTTAATTATTATTTGCCTGATTTTGTAATTACCATTTGTTTGGGGTTCATCTTTGGTTTCTCATTTTTGGGTATCTGTTTTACCTCACTTAATGTCATAAAAAACCACTTGTGGAATCTTCATTCCTGAGCTTTTGGAGTGGAAGCACTGACTCTAAGACCCTAGATTACGAGAAAACTAATCGTAAGGAGCATCAAATAGTGAGAACTCACACAAAACATCACCCAACCACCAGCAGCACCCTGTGCAGGATGCCTCATCTAAACAATAAACAAAACAAAAATATAAACCCAATCATTAGCAGATAGGATCACCACCTCACTCAGCCTTGCCCATCAGAGGAAAAGCAAACAAACAAAAAACTCAGCAGAAATCTTACCCTACAGGAAGCTTACACAAACCATTGAACCAACCTTAGGAGGGCATAAATCAAAAGGAAGAAAGAATTCAACCTTGAAGCCTGGGAAAAGGAGACCTCAAATACAAGTTCAAAAAAAAAAATCAAAAAGGCAGATAAATACTACATATGAAGGAACACACTAGAAACACAGAAGCCCAAACAAATGAAGAGGAAACAGGCAGGCTCCCCGAAAAAGAATCCAGAAAAATGATAGTAAAGGTGGTCAAAAACCTTGAAAACAAAATGGAGAAAATGAAGCAATTCACAAAGACCTAGAAGAATTAAAGAATAAACATACAGAGACAAACAAAACAAGTACTGAAATTAAAAATAAAAGGAATCTATAGCAGAATATCTGAAGCAGAAGAACAAATCAGTGAGCTGGAAGATAAAATGGTGGAAATAACTTCTGAAGAGCAGAATAAAGTAAAAAGAGTGAAAAGAACTGAGGACAGTCTCAGAGACCTCTGGTCAAACGCACCAACATCCAAATGCAGAAGAACACACCTTCTTCTCAAGTACACATGGAACATTCTCCATGATAGACTGCATCTTGGGTCACAAATCAAACTTCAGTAAATTTAAGAAAATTGAATTCATATTAAGCATCATTTCTGACCACGATGCTATGAAACCAGATATCAGTTACAAGAAAAAAAACTGTAAAAAACATAAACACATGGAGATTAAACAACACGTTTCTAAATAACCAACAGATTACTGAAGAAATCAAAAGGAAAATCAAAAAATTTCTAGAAACAAATAATGAAAACATGACAACTCAAAACCTATGCAATGCAGCAAAAGCAGTCCTAAGAGGGAAGTTAACAGCAATACAATCCTACATCAAGAAATAAGAAAAACATCGAATAGACAATCTAACTTTACACCTAAAACAACTGGAAAAAGAAGACAAAAAAACCTCCAAAGTTAGTAAAAAGAAAGAAATCATAATGATCTGAGCAGAAATAAATGAAAAAGAAATGAAAGAAACAATAGTAAAGATTAATAAAACTAAAAGCTGGTTCTTTGAGAAGATAAACAAAAATTGACAAACCTTTAGCCAGACTCATCCAGAAAAAGAGAGAGAGGAGTCAAATCAACAAAATTAGAAATGAAAAAGGAGAGGTTACAACAGACAACGCAGAAATACAAAGGATTATAAGAGACTATTATGAACAACTATATGGCAGTAAAATGGATATCCTGGAAGAAATGGACAGATTCTTAGAAAAGTTCAATCTTCCAAGACTGAATCAGGAAGAAATACAAATTATGAACAATCTAATTACAAGCACTGAAATTGAAGCTGTGATCAAAAATCTCCCAAAAAACAAAAGCCCAGGACCAGATGGCTTCACAGGAGAATTCTACTAAAGATTAATAGAAGAGCTAATACCCATTCTTCTAAAACTCTTTCAAAAAATTGCGGAGAAAGGAATACTTCCAAACTCATTTTACGAGGCTACCATCACCCTGATACCAAAACCAGACAAAGACAACACAAAAAAAGAAAACTACAGGCCAATATCACTGATGAACATAGTGAAAAAAGCCTCAACAAAATGTTAGCAAACAAAATTCAGCAACACATCAAAAAGCTTATACACCATGATCAAGCTGGGTTTATTTCAGGGATGCAAGGATTCTTCAATATACGCAAATCAGTGTGATACAACATATTAACAAATTGAAAGATAAAAACCATATGATAATTTCAATAGATGCAGAAAAAGCCTTTGACAAAATTCAGCACCCATTTATGATTAAAACTCTTCAAAAAATGGGCATAGAAGGAACCTACCTCAACACGGTAAAGGCCATCTATGATAAACCTACAGCAAACATTATTCTCAATGGTGAAAAACTGAAAGCATTTTCCCTAAGATCAGGAACAAGACAAGGGTGTCCACTTTCACCACTATTATTCAACATAGTTCTGGAAGTCCTAGCTAGAGCAATCAGAGAAGAAAAAGAAATAAAAGGAATGCAGATCGGAAAAGAAGAAGTAGCACTCACTGTTTGCAGATGACATGATACTGTACATAGAAAGCCCTAAAGATAGTATCAGAAAATTACCAGAGCTAATTAGTGAATTCAGCAAAGTTTCAGGATACAAAATCAATACACAGAAATCACTTGCATTTCTATATACTAACAATGAAAAATCAGAGAAACTAAGGAATCCCATTCACCATTGCAACAAGAAGAATTAAATATCTAGGAATAAACTTACCTAAGGAGACAAAAGAACTGTACACAGAAAATTATAAGACTCTGATGAAAGAAATAAAAGATAACATAAACAGATGGAGAGATATTCCAAGTTCCTGGGTAGGAAGAATCAATATTGTGAAAATGACTATACTATCAATATTGTGAAAATGATACTACCAAATGTAATCTACAGATTCAATGCAATCCCTATCAAATTACCAGTGACATTTTTCACAGATTGAGAACAAAAAATTTCACAATTCATATGGAAACACAAAAGACCCTGAATGGCCAAAGGAATCTTGAGAACAAAGAATGGAGCTGGAAGAATCAACCTTCCTGACTTCAGATTATACTACAAAGCTACAGTCATCAAGACAGTATGGTACTGGCACAAAAACAGAAATACAGACCAATGGAACAAGATAAAAAGCCTAGAAATAAACCCATGCACTCATGGGTACCTTATTTTTGACAAAGGAGGCAAGCATATACAAATGGGGCAAAGACAGCCTCTTCAGTAAATGGTGCTGGGAACACTGGACAGCTACACATAAAAGACTGAAATTAGAATACTTCCTAACACCATACACAAAGATAAACTCAAAATGTATTAAAGACCTAAATGGAAGACCGGAAACTATAACACTCTTAGAGGAAAACATAGGCGGAACATTCGATGACATAAATCAAAGCAAGATCCTCTATGACCCACCTCCTAGAGTAAGAGAAATAAAAACAAAAGTAAACAAGTGGGACCTGATTAAACTTAAAAGCTTTTGCACAGCAAAGGAAACTATAAGCAAGGTGAAAAGACAGCCCTCAGAATGGGAGAAAATAATAGCAAATGAAACAACTGACAAAGGATTAATTTCCAAAATATATAAGCAGCTCATACAACTTAATGCCAGAAAAACAAACAACCCAATCAAAAAGTGGGGAAAAGACCTAAACAGACTTTTCTCCAATGAAGACATACAGATGGCTAACAAACACATGAAAAGATGCTCAACATCGCTCACTATTGGAGAAATGCAAATCAAAACTACAATGAGAAATAACCTCACACCAGTGAGAATGGCCATCATCAAAAAGTCTACAAACATTAAATGCTGGAGAGGGTGTGGAGAAAAGGGAACACTCTTACACTTTGGTGGGAATGTAAACTGAGACAGCCACTATGGAAGACAGTATGGAGATTCCTTAAAAAACTAGGAATAAAACCACCATATGACCCAGCAATCCCACTCCTAGGCATATACCCTGAGGAAACCAAAATTGAAAAAGCCGCATGTATCCCACTGTTCATTGCAGCACTATTTACAACAGCTAGAACATGGAAGCAATCTAGATGCCCATCAACAGATGAATGAATAAAGAAGTTGTGGTACATATACAGCATGGAATATTACTCAGCCATAAAAAGGAACACACTTGAGTCAGTTCTGATAAGGTGGATGAACCTAGAACCTATTATGCAGAGAGAAGTGAGTCAGAAAGAGAAAGATAAACATTGCATTCTAAAACATATGTACGAATCTAGAAGAATGGTACTGAAGAACTTATTTTCAGGGCAGCAGTGGAGAAACAGACATAGAGAATAGACTTATGGACGTGGGGAGAGGGGAGGAGAGGGTGAGATGTGTGGAGAGAGTACTATGGAAACTTACATTACCATATGTAAAATAGAGAGCCAACAGGAATTTGCCATATGACTCAGGAAACTCAAACAGGGGCTCTGTACCAACCTAGAGGGGTGGGATGGGGGGGAGATGGGAGGGAGTTTCAAAAGGGAGGGGACATATGTATACCTATGGCTGATTCATGTTGAGGTTTGACAGAAAACAACAAGATTCTGTAAAACAATTATCTTTTAATTAAAACATAAATAAATTTTAAAAAACAAAATTAAAAAAAAATAGTAAACCGCAAAACTTTCCCTCTTCCATCCAAAGAAAGATAAGAGAAGGAAGGTGAATGGAAATATTCATATTAGATTTCATTTATACTATTACTCGCCTATGAATCTTCTAGGCGGAGGCTAGGAAATGACACAGCCTAAAACAAAAGCAAGAATGCTGGTCACTGATCATGGTTTTTTTGATTTTATACTCAGGAACAAAACACATGCTATACAAGTATTTACACACAAGAATGAGTCATATTTCCTGAATTACGCACAGTGGGCTAACTCACAGTTTTTCTCTTTCAAAAAAGCATTTTCCAGTAAAATAACATGAGATTTCTAACTGTGGCAACTACATCCATCAGAACTAGTTTGTTGAAAAAATAATCCTTGACTCAGGGAACTCAAACCGGGACTCTGTGACAACCTAGAGAGGTGGAATGTGGGAGGGAGGTTCAGGAGGGAGGGGACGTATGTATACCGATGGCCGATTCATATTGATGGATGCAATGGACATGAACTTGGGCAAACTTTGGGATGGTGACGGACAGGGAGGCCTGGCGTGCTTGCAGTCCACAGGGGCGCAAAGAGTTGGACACGACTGGGCAACAGTCACGAACAGCAACGTGGCAGAAACCAACACAACGTCATAAAGCAATCATCCTTCAATTGAAAATAAATAAATAAGAAAATAATCCTTCATAAACATCTTAAAATTTGCTAGTATTACCAGTGTGATTGACAAGCACCTTGTAACTGATCAAGGCACCCAGTGGCGCCAAAACAGATGAGCTGAGAACCATGCCCTGAACCCTAGCATCACCAACAGCAACACAGAGTCAGGGAGAGAACAAAAGATCTCGGACTGGGGGGCTCAGATACAGAGACGGTTCTGATGTGTTGATTTTAACTTGGTTAATTATTAACTCATCATTTTCAAATGATATTCGGAGCAGCAGCTTAAAAAACATCTTTTCCTGCCCATGTGTCTACACCTGGGTGAGACCTGAACAGCCGTCCCCTCCCTCTCAGTAGCAGGGGGGGCCACGTTGGTCATGCTTAGCTGGAAGGTATAATTTAGTATCAGTGACATGTTAGTGGCCACAGCAAGAAGACAACGCAGATAACTTACGTAACTATACTTTAATAAACTGTGTCCTGGAAAAGAAATGTTAACTTATTTCAAAAAATAAGCCAGCCTCCCTCTGCCCCTCCAAACCCTTTGGTGACACATACCAAACGCTGCCAATTCAGGCTCCTTTTTCCACTTGCCCAGTGAGGCGGGTGGGTTTGGCCAGATGACGGTGGTATGCAACAGCAGGTCTCCCATGCTCAGATCTGCAACCTGAAATCCAGGGCAAAGCTTACTGGGTAATATCATAAACACTGAAGACATGCATGACATTTCAAAATTCGACAGGCTGGTATCAATTTGACTTCATGAAAAAATGCCTCTAAATAATGTCTTCCATCTGGTCATCTTTTTCCCCTTTATCCTGTGTTTGCATACCAGAATTCCAAGAATATGGTGGCCAAAAGATACAAATAGGGTTTCTGAAATTCACATGCAGTAAAGCTATCAAAGGGCTTCCCTAGTGGTTCAACGATGAAGAATCCACCCGCAATGCAGGAGGCTTGGGTTCGATCCCTGGAGAACACTATGGCAACCCACTCCAGCATTCTTGCCTCGGAAATCCCATGGACAGAGAAGCCTGGCAGATACAGTCCATGGGGTCGCAAGAGTTGAATATGACTTAGCAGCTCAACAACAAAAGACCTGTCAAAACTGATGAATGAAATCACAGAGGTTTGGTATTCAAATACAGTTACCCAGGGGAACCAACGGTCACCCAGGACAAAGATCCAGGAAACCACAGACACTGCCACCTGTGAATTTAAGTCCCTTTGGAGCAAGGGTCTTCTGGGAAGCAGTGCAATCTTTTCATGTCTTCTTCTTCTGACTCATCTTAACAAAGATTTCATTTCACTTTAGAGGAGGAAAAAGAAGCCAACTGAGGTGCTGGGAGATTGTGCTTTAAGCTTGTACAGTGTGAGCTCTGGGGTCCTTAGAAACCATAAGGTCTACTCCTGCAGCCTCAAAGGTCAAATGCTAAGCCCTCTCAGATGGACAAGGTCCTCTTCTCCTTACAGAGACATGATAATCCTCAGATTCCATCAGTGTCCGTGCCCAAAGATTGTCATGTGTGTCTTTTTCACTGGAGCTGCTGACCACTTCCACGTCCATTAAAATCCCATCCTCCCACCCTCTCAGCAACCTAACCACAGGTGTGAGGATCATCTGGTCCCTCCATGTGGCTCCCTGCGCAAACATGTCAGAGGATGCGGCTTTGCAACAACCAGACTCCAAGGTCCATCCCACTGGGCAACCCCATCAATTGTGAGGAGGGTCTTCTTCCAATACGCCCCCCTGGATCCCTCACCCACCAGCCTCTCACTTTGACTCTGTGTCCATAGAAAGCAAGCCTGATCCTTCTCCCTCAAAGCAGCAATGTGAATATTTGAAAACTTGATGTTGCATTTCTCAACGACAGATGGCTCTGGTTTATTTTGCTGCTTTTGATCTGAGTTTCTAGATACGGCAGCCACCAAGCAGCCCTCCATAGAGCATGGTGCCGTTTAATCACCACTCTGGGCTGCAGTGCTGGAAATGGGGCTCCGGCACTACACAACACAGTTGGTACTATTGCCGCTATAATGATCAAGATCGTTACAATAATAATAGTTACTCTAATTACTATTGAGTCACATGGTCAGTCATTAAAAACATTAAGCAATTATATTACTTTGTTCATATTAAGTAACTAGTCAACCACACCCCCAGGGCAGTATCCACGAAGGGAACAGCCCTGCTTGCTCTAAGTATTGCCTAGACTTATCACTGATCTTGGCGCAGTACACACTATTTCCCCAGGACCATTCTCCCTGGGGTTTTACATTTGTGGATTCAAGACCACTCCATCCTTTCCAGTTTGAAGACCATTCTTTTCAATGGAGGGGGGAAAAGAAAGACATCAAGTGGATTTGAGTCGTTTTTTTTGGGTCATCAGCTGCCTTTGGTTATGATACTTCTAGCCCCTGGTAATGGTCTTTTTCTTTCTTATTCTTCCTATAGGGCTAAGACATAATCTTCTGTTGCTCTCTTTGGCATCTTCTCCAAGCTTTCATTTTTGTGATCTTCAGACACCCTACTACTGATACAGGACTTTCCTACCCTGTAATACTGGTATGTGGTCAAAGGTCCCTCCTTCCATCTCGTGCACATTTTTACCCTAAAAAATCTCTGCTCACAAGAGACTGCTTTGCAGAGCACTACATCTCTTTGTTCCTTGCTGGAAAGATTTCTTACTCGGTTGACAGAATTTTATTTTGGAGGTTGGGCAGTTCCACCAAAGCCATATGCCCTTTTATAGTCTGACTTGTGAATCATAGTCAGCTTTTTTTCTAAAGTCTTTGCAATCTGCTATCCATATTACCTTCTAGTCTTTGGCATAATAGTCCTTTGCTCTCAAGATCATTAAAATTCAGAAATCAATTTGGAATATAATGAAATGCACTGAAATTGTTCATTTCCATGACTCAATAAAATTCACTTCTGTCAAAATGAAATAAACTAAAATACAGGATAGAAGCCTTATAATTCTGAAGTATTATTCATAGTCGTCAAATGAAGCCAAGAGAAGTACTTGACAATAGGAATTAAGCAAGTCTTTGTTCAATCACACAGTATAATATTACACAATCATTTCAATGATCCTTTTGAATCATGTAAAGTAATGTGAAAATTAAATAATTCTTTGTTCAACATAAAAAAACTCAAGGTACAAAATAACTTCCAAAATATTCACAAATACATATGGAATTATATTCAGTATTCAAGTATATAATAAACGTATTTTTAAAAAAATAAACCCAAACATCAAGAGGTAAGTTTTGTGTTCTGAGATTGTAGGTAGTTTTAATTCTTGTCTTTTTCTGTAGCTTGTTCTTTTCTTTAATGAATATAGTGCATTTTTCTTACTATAAAATTTTACAAGAAAATGAGAACAAAATCCAGAGAGGCATGTCTGTCTTTTCCACATTCTGATAGATTAAAGCGTCTGTCTGATAGACAGAGAACATTCACATACTCTTCCTGTAATAACATGGTAAATAAAATTGTGTTTCAGCAGAAAACTGAGCAGCCTGTTCAGAGCACCCTCTCGGGCTATCAGAGCCCAGCCCCGCATCCACATGTCTCTGAGCCCCTCTGTCAGTCTCGGTGAGGTGCAGGTAACAGATACATGGGAACATTCTCTCCAGCCTGGTAGTGACTTATAACTGATTCCTCCTGCTGTGGAAAAACCCATTTGTCTGCATTTACAAACCATCTCGCTGTTTCTTTGCTTCATACACACACCTGCTATTTTGACTGTCGGGCTCCCTCACATCATGTGAGTAAAATACATTTCTTCATATTTGTTCGCTTTACATTTCTATGAGATGTCATTTTACCTTTTTCTGAAAATTATCTTCTTACAGTCCAAAACTTCTTTTGTTTCACCGAGGACATAAATGGGAACCTGTTAGACAGTAACCCTTTATACCTCCAAAGCGAAGTCTGTTTTCTTTTCTAAACTAAACAACCAGGTCTTATCCCCACCACCCCTCTGACGTTCCCTCCTTTCAATCACAGCAAGAGTTTCTCTTCATGGTTCCCTCCTGGCTTGTCTCCTTTTTTGATGCAGAAAGCAAAATGAGGACAACATTCCAATCAAATCAGGAGGTATAGCGGCATTGGTGAATATCATTCCATATCATATCCGTCTGATTCATCTCAGTATTATCAGAATCGTATTCACATAAGCGCTCCTCAATGACTCAGACACAACTTAGAGTTAATTTTACAGTTTTCTCAAACATAACTGTTCCTGTGACTCTTTATTCTAAGTAGGGTTTCAGGCAGACTTAAAAAAAAAGATTCAGAGTAATTTGAAACTTTCACTCATTCAGTAAATATTCATTGAGCACCTACTACATGTAAATTATTATTCTAGTCTCTGGAGATACAACCATGACCTTTAACAGTGTTTAGAGAAACAGTCCAAGTTATGGTCATGGAAATTCACTCTCACACTTAAGAGAGAACAAAATCAGAGGTCTAGAGGGTGAAGAGAAAGAATCAGGATAGGTTTTCTATACTAAGAAATAATTCAACTGAGAAAGAAAATTCACAGTGTAGCCTTGGGTAAAAGAAGTTCTACCAATGTGGGAATGTACACTGGTATAGCCACTATGAAAATAGTTTGTAGGTTCCTTAAAGAACTAAAAATAGAACTGCCATATGGTTCAGCAAGTCCACTCCAGGCACACACCTGGAGAAAACTCTAATTTGAAAGGATACATGCACACCAATGTTCACAGCAGCACTGTTTACAAAACTCAAGACATGGAAGCAACCCAAGTGTCCACTGACAGATGAATGGATAAGAAGATGTGTGTGTATATATATACATATACATATATATAGACACACATATATACACTCATATAATATATATAATATTCCAGTGTGATATTACTTAGCCATAATAAAGAATGAAATAATGCCATTTCCAGCAAAATGGATGGACCTGGGAGTATCATACTAATTGAAGTAAATCAAAGACAAAAATATCGTATGATATCACTTATATGTAGTATCTAAAGTATGATACAAATAAACTTATCTATGAAAGAAAAAGAGACTGAGACATAGAAAACAAACTTACAGTTATCAAAGGGGAAGGGGGAAGGATAAAATAGGAGTCTGAAACTAGCAGATACAAGCTACTATATATGAAATAGATGAATGACAAGGCCTCACTGTATAGCACAGGGCAATATATTCAATATCTTGTAACAATCTATAATGGAAAAGAATCTGTAAAAGATTATTTTATATATATTTATATATATATATATACTGAATTACTTTACTGTACATGAGAAACACAATACTATAAATAAACTATGCTTCAATTTAAAAAAAATGCCACCAACAAAAATACTATCATTGTTACTATTTTACTTACAAATAACACCTTAAAAAGAAACAAATCAACCCAGCTCTACAGACAAGCATGCTGGGCAGAAGAGGGGTCCTTACCTCTTTTTTCTCACCAGTCTGTTCAGCGATCAGCTGGTCAAACACAGCCCCAAATTCCTCATGGATTTTCTGCATTTCATTGATATGACTTGCAACCTTGTTCATAGTCTTGATGGCCACTGGAGGAAAACAGGTCGTGAAATAAACGAAAAGACTAGTTAAAGGCTCTGGAGAGACCTGAAGAAGGGGCAGTTCTCAGGGGCTCATGGCTCACCATCCAGGTGGTAGTGTTCCTCGCTCTCCGCGTCCGTCAGAGCAAAAAGCTCCTTCAGCAGAAGCGGATACTTAAGGATCCTCTGGATGGGCTTGATGAGGTAAGACTCCAGGGTGGACGAGTGCTGCTGCTTTGGGTTCTGGGCATCCAGGAACGCCTTGAAAGCTGCGTCCGTCTTGGCTGGAAGAGTTTAAATAGAGACTGTCTGGGCGGAACATCCAAATGACTCCCTTCTCATAATTTCACTAATTCCAAGGTGCCTTTTCACAGGATTGAGAGTACAGTGAATGGTCAGAGAAGGCCTGCCCATCAGATTTATTTGCTTATTTAGGGGGAGTGAGCAGAGGTCCAATGAGTTAGCAGTAGTCGCCAACCTTTTTTGGCACCAGGGACTGATTTTGAGGAAGACAACTTTTCCCTAGATTGGGGAGGAGGGGATGGTTTGGGGATGATTCGAGTACATTACATTTATTGTGCACTTTGTTTCTATTATTATTACATCAGTTCCACCTCAGAAAACCAGGCATTAGATCCCAGAGGTTGATGACTCCTGAGCTGAGTGATAACAGAGTCTGTAAGTCCTACGCACAGAGGTTTCCAAGGGTTGCTGTTGAATGTCTTCTTAATCTGATATTTTGACATCAAAGACCTGATAGACCCGGGAGAGACTGCCTGTCCTAGAGCTAGTCAGTCCCTACAGGTAGCCTAGGAACCACCTGGAAGCATGCCTTTCACACACAAGCCAACCAATCCAGAGCCCCCTGCCTCCATCTCTCTTCTATGAGGCTTTTACAACTCTAGGCCAATCCTCCCCCTGCGCTAAGCATCAAAGAGCCAGGCCCCAGAGAACTCAGGACAGCCCTCCCACCCCAGAGCCTGCTGAGATTATTCAAATTAGCCAATCCTAAACCTGTTTGCCCTGATTCACCCATTCCTTCCTGCAGACGCCACAACAGAGCGCCTTGCCTATGTCTTCCCCTCACTCATTCTGCCTCCTGGTGGACCCTGGTGCTTCCTCTCACGGCCCTGCACTATGTGACCCTCTCCCCTCCTCTTGGGAACCGTGAAGAACACACAATCTTTCTTTTAAAAAAAAGAAATTATTTGTTTGGCTGTGCTGGGATTTTTAGTTGTAGCATGTAAACTCAGCTGTGGCATGTAGGATCTAGATCCCTGACCAGGGATCGAACCTGGTTCCCTGCATTGGAAGCGCAGTGTCTTAGCCACTGGACCCCTAGGGAAGTCCCACAAACTTCTGATGGTAATTGTCTCCTGATCTGTTGGCCTAGCCACATCTGAATAATACAAAAGCCTGCATCTGCAAACACTGCTTACCCCAGTTTCTCTAATTTTCAAGCATTTCATTGCTGATAGAACCTCTTTTGAGAAGAGGAAGGGAAAAAAGCAGCAGCAGCAGTACCTTGCAGCTGGGTAAGTGGAGCAGAGCTGGTCTCCTGCAGGCAACGCCTTTTAAGACCTGTTCCGTGTTAATGCAGGGCTACCAGCGATCAGGATTTATCTCAGGGGGAAACACACAACTGACCTCAGGTAACACCAGCCGCAGTATCCTCACGGGCTGGGCTTTTATCTGTGTCCCAGCTAGGCTGAAAAATCAGCCCTGGGGAGTTGTGGGCCCCCAGACAATCAGAACGGTATCTGCCAGTGGACAGTCAGGAAGACACAGTGTGTCTTTCCAAAGAAATGGTGGAAAGAGAGGCTGAACTGAGGGCAAAAATGGGAAGAAGAATGGACAATATATTAAAATGACTAACTGTAGGCATATACTTTTTTAAGCTTCTGATAAAATATATTGCCATCTCCAAAAATTAGGAATGTGAGCTAAGAACAAAAGATAGGGCTTCCCTGGTGGTCCAATGGTTAAGAATCCACCCTGCAATGCAAGGTACATGGGTTCAGCCCCTGGTAAGGAAGATCCCACATGCTGAGGGGCAGCTAACCCCATGGGCCACAACTTCCGAGCCCACGCACTGTGACTGCTGAAGCCCTCTTACCTACAGCCTGAGCTCTGCAACTAACGAAGCCACTGCAATGAGCAGTCTGCCCACTACAGTGAGAGAAAGTGCTCACACACCAAGGAAGGCCCAGCACAGCCGAAGGAAAAACAAGAACAGACGAGACTGCAAAAGGACGTCGTGAAATCAGAGAATGAGTCTTCTCACTCTCTTTATTCAATTAAGAAAAACAGCAGTCATGGGGAAAGGCCTTGTAAAGACTACCATCTTCTCAGCCATTTTAAGACCCATCAAAAGGAATCAGATTCCATGGATCCAGGCACCAAATCCATGACGAGAAAGGAGACTGGGAATGAAGTGGTTGCAAAGCAGCCCAGGTGGGTACTTCCTATTCTCAAAGAGTTCTCTTTATCGTATCTGCACATTGGGCCATCAGGAAAATGTGGGTCATACCCTAACGGTTTAAGGGATGATTCTGAAAGACTCTAATATTTTTCAGGTGCAAAATATAATGATTTTGAATTTTTGAAAACCTACAGGGGCAGAATTTAATCAAGTGAGTAAAAATAACACAAATTGCTTTAAGGACTGTGATGAGTATATAATTTTACCAGAGAGCAAAGTGCTCTGAAATTGTTAACACTCTCATAACACAGCATTCAGTTAGAGTTTAAAAAGAAATACATACACAGAACTATATGACCAGCACAGCCTATCTAAAACCACACAGCAGGACAGTTTCCTTGTCATACAGCTGGACAAGGAAATTCCCAGGTTCCCTTTAAGTTTTTATGCTGAAGTAGGACTCTTTTGCCTGGACTGAAACTATCATTAAGTATGTCATTAAGTATGTCATTATCTGGGGCAGGATCTTTTGCTATACAGAGACCTATGTTGTATTCATCTTTATTATAATAAGTTTTAAATTAAATCAAGCTAGTTCTCTTTGGCAGCAAACACAAATGTAAGTATATTACTTACATATTCAGCAGGTGTTTACATGGCAGCCACATGGTAAGGTGTAGAAGTAAGAGCAGGCTGATTTCCAGAGATCCTTTGAAACTGAACTGTCTATAGATTCTACTGTTTACCAAGGGCATATTTCTCTAGTCCCTTAACCTATCAAAGTCACATGCAGAACTATGGAAGGGAAACAGCTTTTTAGTGACTCTCAGAACACCCACCACCTTCTTAGAACACAGGAACAGGAGCTTGCCAATATAAAACTTCTGCTCTTCTCTGTGCAAAATGGAATTACAGCTGGACTTTTGTAAATAATTGAAAAAATTTTAGTAGTGATGGTGGTGACTATTATCACACACAAGGGAACAAAAATAGGTGAGGGAAAGATGAAATGACACAAAAAGGTGTATGAAGTGTGGTAGGTTATTATGAAATTAATGAAAATACAAATAAAGTAGGGAATTTCTAAATCCCCTATGTTTTTGCATAATTGCAAAATGACTTATCAATTCTGGCCCCAAAGAGCCGAGTCAAAACTTTCATGATAAGAAAACTGACAACACTATTAACTCAAGATATTAATGCATTTAATTTCTCAGTATAGTCAGCACTCCATATCTAAGGATTCTATATCTAAGGATTCACTCTATATCTAAGGATTCTATATACAGGTTCTGCATCGTGGATTCAACCAATCATGAAGAGGAAACAGTTAGGAGAAAAATTCCAGAAAGTTCCAAAAAGCAAAACTTCAATTCGCTGCATACTGACAACTATTCACATGGCACTTATACTGTATAGGGCTTCCCTGGTGGCTCAGACGGTAAAGAACCCGCCTGCAACGCTGGGAACCTGGGTTCGATCCCTGGGTTGGGAAGACCCCCTGGAGGAGGGCATGGCAACCCACTCCAGTATTCTTGCCTGGAGAATCACTAGGGACAGACGAGGTTGGCAGGTTACAGTCCATGGGGTTGCAGAGAGTCGGACACAGCTGAGCGACTAAGCACAGCAGACTGTACTATATTAGGGCTTCCCAGGTGGCACTAGTGGAAAAGAACCCACCTGCCAATGTGGGTGGAGAGGGAAATGGCAACCCACTCCAGTACTCTTGCCTGGAGAATCCCGTGGACAGAGGAGCCTGGTGGGCTACAGCCCATGGGGTTGCATAGAGTCAGATATGGCTGAAGTGACTTAGCCTGCATGCATGCGTTGGAGAAGGAAATGTGGCAACCCACTCCAGTATTCTTGCCTGGAGAATCCCAGGGACAGAGGAGCCTGGTGGGCTGCCGTCTGTGGGGTTGCACAGAGTCGGACACGACTGAAGTGACTTAGCAGCAGCAGCAGCAGCCAGTGCAGGAGATATAAGTTCGATCCCCGGATTGGGAAGATCCCTTGGAGGAGGACGTGGCAACCACTCCAGTATTCTTGCCTAGAGAATCCCATGGACAGAGGAACCTGGCAGGCTATGGTCCATAGGTTCTCAAAGAGTCGGACATGACTGAAGTGACTTGGCATGCATGCATATACTGTATTAGGTATTTCAAGTAACCTAGCGATGTTTGGTGGTGCTAGTGATAAAGAGACTTGGGTTCGATCCCTGGGTTGGGAAGATCCCCTACAGATGGAAATGGCTACCCACTCCAGTCTTCTTGCCTGAAAACATCCCTGGACAGAGGAGCCTGGCGGGCTACGGTTCAGGGGTTTACAGAAGAGTTGGACATGACTGAACAACTGAGCACACACACATATGGGAAAATATGCATAGGTTATGTGCACACAGTATGCATTTTATATAGGAGACTTGAGCATCCCGGACATTTGGTGTCTGTGGGGGATCCTAAAACCAATACCCCACAGACACCGAGAGACAAGTGTACTCTCACTTGGAGCTTGCTGGAATATCTATCTGGCACAACAATGACTCTTAGATTTCCGTCCAGAAGCCCCCGCCCACGGTCAGCCACACAAATGTGAATTGACAATTAACACGCCCACCTGCTGCCCAGGCCTCCTGGGCCTTACCTTTCACCAGGACCTTGGGGACCTTCGTGTGGCTGGCGCAGAAGGCACTGTAGAGCTTGAAGCGGTCAGCGTAATACAGAAAGGATCCCCCCAGAGAGAACAGCACTTTCTGGATACAATGAGAAACAGTGCAGTTAGTTTGCGGTCCTCCTCACCCAGAAACATCAGCAGGATGGAGCCGGGAGCTCACACCTGCCAGAGTCTCCCCACAAACCGGCACCATTCCCACCTGTCTTTGCTCACTGATGGCCTATTGGAAAGCCTATGGGCTCACCTTTTTGTGTAATAGATGCTGTATTTGGCTCTCTCAGTAATTACAGCCAGTGTCACTGGTTTTGCTGGCTTATGTCTTTCAATGACCTAGCTGAGACATCTGACTGTTAATGAGAAAGTAGATATGGCATTTTGGAAAAAACAGAAATCTCCTAAATTCCCTCATTAGATTCTGTTGGGATGTATAAGTGACAAACCAAATAAAGGCAAGAAATGCATAAATCCCCCAAAATAGAAAACACCTTTCGGTGACCACTAATTCCACCCTCTCCAGCACCATACTCTTCTCTAGCAGGAGTAGATATGAACGGAAGGAACAGACTCACCTATGGGAATTAGGTAACCTCTCCCAGCCCACAGCCTCTGCCCGAACCAGATCAAAACTAGGGGGAGGCCTTCTCTGTTAGAGCTTCCCTGACAGCTCAGCTGGTAAAGAATCTGCCTGCAATGCAGGAGACCCCGGTTCAATTCCTGAGTCAGGAAGATCCACTGGAGAAGGGATAGGCTACCCACTCCAGTGTTGTTGGGCTTCCCTTGTAGATCAGCTGGGAAAGAATATGCCTGCAATGCAGGAGACCTGGGTTCAATCCCTGGGTCCAGAAGATCCCCTGGAGAAGGGAAAGGCTACCCACTCCGGCCTGGAGAATTCCATGGACTATATAGTCCATGGGGTCACAAAGAGTCGGACACGAGTGAGTGACTTTCACTTTCTTCCCTATTAGGAATTTAATATAGCTCAGCTGGATACTTTTTATCCTACACATTTTCTATAAATATATGAAACAGGCCTCAGAAAAATATCTTCTATAGGTTTCACACTGATCTAGTCTAGTTTAGAAGGAGGTATGGCTTATTTAGGTTTAGAATTTAAAAGTTGGATTCCAAGCCAAAAAAATAATAATAATAATAAGGCTGGGGATTCGAGTGATAAATTGGGTTCCACAACATGCAATTTATTTTAATTAACAATGCAGAGAATTCTGATAGTCTAATTAAAAGAAAACAAAGGTTTATTATGAACCATACATAATTGGTAATTAGAGGCCTAAATTCATTTCCTACATGTTCTACTTTTCCTCCTTTACTTTTTCAGCTACACGCCTCCCCAAATCTCATCCTCCTGACCCTGTACAGACAGTCATCATTTGAACCAAATCCAATAATTAAACAAGAAAAGTTGTGTAAGAAAAAGCTCTAAATGTAACCACTCACTTTAGCCACATCAAGTTATCCATTTGTTTAACTTAATATAAATTCACTAGGCATTTACCATATAGGAAACACAGAACATTAACATGTCCATTTCTTCTTCCAGCCTTAAAAAATAATCTCTGAGCACAAACTGTCCACAAACATGGCGGGTGGACACACAAAGACTGCATTTACCCCGTGTTTCTATTCGGGAGGACTTCACAGAGCCTCTCACTGGCTGACAGACACTGCAAATTCCCAAGAGGAAATTTTATCAAAACTTATTTGATCTCAGAACCGATTTTTTTTTTGCTAATCCTGTTGCAGGGCTAGTGTTCTATGCAACATAATTTGCACCTTTTTAACAAGCTTTTTAATTTTTGGCAAATATATAATCAGGATTTAAACAAAACAGCAATCACAGAAACCAGGAGCAGCAGGCTTAGGAAACCAGCAACTGAGAAACCAACCCCGAAGTGCCCGAGAGCAGCCCCGGGGCCGCGAGTGCTCAGGAGCATCAGCTGTCAGGTCTCACAGACGGGATGGAGACGGCCAGGCTATGCGGGAAATCAGTGAAACGAAGGTCGGGGAAGAAGGTTCCACTTAAATGGTATTTACAGCAGTGACTGCTCTAGAGTGAACTTGCTCAAAGGATCATGCACTAATCCCTCCCTAGAATAATATCTCTGCTTGTAACACCATCATGTTTGTACCACAGTTCTGATAACTACACACTCCTAAAGTGATCAACAGAATCTAAACACAAAGAACTGTTGCCATAGTAAAAGCATGCTAAATGAAGATCATGAATGTTCGGTATTTTAGATTAAAACCAAGCATTTTCAGGTCTGTATGCATTTTTGTTATGTTCCACAGTAAGCAACTTTTTTGATTAACTGACAAACTACTAGCCCTTATCATGGTGTTCTAATAGTGTCCTATTAATTAATTTACCAATGAGCCAAACTGTATTTGAAATGGACAGTATGCCCAATCACCCTGAGGAGAGGAAAACTGAACTAACCCAAGCAATTCCGAAAAAAAAAAAAAAAAAAACTATATTCAATAGTTAAAGGGGTATTATACCTGTCATTTATTCAAATGGTTCAGGAGAAAAAATTATACATTTTGTACACACAGACACACACAACATACACATACACACACACATATTAGGGAGCCAGAGAAAGGATAAAGCAAACGTGGTCAAATGTTAACATTTGGAAAATATGGGAGAAGGATAGCTTAGAATTCTTTGTGCTATTCTTGTAACCTTTCTGTAAGTCTGAAATTATATCCAAATAAAAATAGAGAACTATATATAAATATAGGTCCATAAGCTTATGTGTATGAAAATATGTGTGCATTCTAAATGACTCCTGCTGCAGAGAAAGACTGTAAATAGATGACACACAGAAAAATATATCAAAGGATAGTCTTCATCTCATCCTACAAACCTATCAGGGGTACTAACACGACAGCCAGATTCCCGCACCATTAGAAGACAGTCACACAGTACGGGGGCCACACCTGTACGGACAACTGAACCCAAGTTCAACACAAGTGCAAAAGTTACTCAATGGAAAGAGATCGAAAGATAGTCATCTCAAAAACCAGTGCTGGAAAAACTAAATATTCATATACAAAAAATTGACTTTGATTCACCCATCACACCAGATAAGAGACTAATACGTAAGTCCCCAAGTCACAAAACTTCTAGGAGAAAACCTTTATGACCCTGCTTTAGGCAAAGATTTCATAGATAAGACACCAAAAGAATGACCCAGAAAAGAAAAAATTTGAAAAATTGGATTTCATTAAAAAACAAAAATTTCTGGGGACATCCCTGGAGATCAAGTGGTTAAGAATCCAGGCTTCCACTGCAGGGGGTGCGGATTTGATCCCTAATCAGGGAACTAAGAGACTGCATGCCATGCAGCGTAGCCAAAAAAAAACCTTTTTTTAAATAAAATTTCTCTGGGG
The DNA here is from genome assembly GCF_019320065.1 of Cervus canadensis. Classification (NCBI taxonomy): domain Eukaryota; kingdom Metazoa; phylum Chordata; class Mammalia; order Artiodactyla; family Cervidae; genus Cervus; species Cervus canadensis. Next base: position 3,583,618 of record NC_057412.1, on the reverse strand, counting down.
AGGAATAAATTAAGAGCTTGAGATGAACATATATATACTACTACACATAAAATAATAGCCAACAAGGACCTACTACATAGCACAGGTAACTATACTCAATATTTGGTAATAACCTATAAGGGAAAAGAATCTGATAACGATTATATGTCTATATATAAACTAAATCTGGAGAAGGAAATGACAACCCACTCCAGTATTCTTGCCTGGAGAATTCCATCGACAGAGGAGCCTGGCAGGTTGCAAGTCCATGGGGTCGCAAAGAGTTGGACACGACTGAGCGATTTTCACTTATAAACTAAACCACTTTGTTATATACCCAAAACTAACATACTGTAAATCAACTATACTCAATTTAAAAAAAGAAATCAACTTGAAAAAAAAAATTCTGCTCTTTGAGAGATACTATATGACAAAAGAAAATATTTACAAATCATATATATGGTAATAGACTTCTACACAAAATTTTCAAAGAACTCTCAAGACTCAATAATAAGATAACAATCCAATATAATAAATGGGCAAATGATCTGAACAGACATTTCACCAAAGAGGCTATAATGAAAGCAAATTAGCACACAGAAAGATACTCATCGTCATATCATTAGAGAAATTAAAATAAAGCCATAATGAAGTGCCACCACATGTTTGCTAAACTGGCTAAGTTTAAAAAGAGTGACCTGACCCTGCTGCAGAAAGAGGAAGAACAGCAGATGGGACTGCACACTGGCACAGTCATTCTGGAAAACAGTTCAGCAGTTTCTTAAAAAGTTACACATACACTTTCCACAGGATCCAACCCTTCCACTCCAAAGTATTTATCCATGAGAAATAAAAGCATATATTCATGGCTCAGTTGGTAAAGAATCCGCCTGCAATGTGCAAGTCCTGGGTTCAATCCCTGGGTTGGGAAGATCCCCTGGAGAAGGGAAAGGCTACCCACTCCAGTATTCTGGCCTGGAGAATTCTGTGGATCTCTTAATGCATTCATACTAAAACTTGCACACAAATGTTCACAGCAGCTTTACTTGTAATTACCAAAAGCTGGAAACAACCCAATGCCCAAGAAAGGAGAAAGGATCAGTACTGATACATCCACACAATGCAATTACTACTCTGCAACTAAAAAGTGTGAATCATGGGTATATGAAACAACATGGGTGGAGCTCAATACAATTATGCAGTAAAAGATGCCACATAAAAAAAAGTCTGTGCCAAAAAAAAGAAAAAAGTCTGTGCTGTATGATTTCATTTATATAAAATTCCAGAATGCAAACTCATCTATGGTAACAGAAAGCAGACACAGTTGGCTGTGGCTGAGAGGCCAGAAGAAAAAGAAGAGAGGAATCACAAAAGAACAGGAAAAATAACTGAGGGTGATAATTATGCCCATTATCCTGATTGAGGTGATGGCTTCAGAGGTGTACACATATGTCAGATTTCATCAAACTGTACATTTTAAATATAAGCAGTGTGTTGTATGTCAATTATACCTCCATTAACCTTTTTAAACATCCATGAGGGTGACACATAAGCCAAAACCATTGTGCATGAATCAATGAGCTTCGTTGGTTGGAAACACAGCGCAGGAAATCTCTGCAAGGGGAAGCCAACCAAGGAGGAGGAAGCCGGCTGTAAGCACCCTCACTGAGCACTCCAGTCATAAATCCTCATTAAGGCTTCGAGGACACTGTGTGCTGGGACCGTCTTCCTCCTGCATAACGATAAGCATTTCTATTAACCAGTTCCCCAGAACAAGATAAATTAATTTGTTTATCGGAAAACCAAGACTGCTAGTCGAATTTTGCTAACAGCAAGTGTCAAAGGCCCCCACATAAACAGAACAAAAGGTAGGTGCGTCTTCCTAAAGAGAAGTCAGCAGATACTCCAGTTAAATGGAAGTCAATAGCACTGGTTCTACCTTAGCCAGACCAGCAAGACATAGTCCCTTTCCCTCTCTGACTCCCTTTAGGAACTGACCCCACTGGATATCCAATGAAGACTCAACACCACAGCAACAAAGTCTCCTGTGATGTGTTATCAGGAGATTCGACTGGATCTACAGGCTACCTCATTCCTGACATTAGGAGGCAACTTGACACTATTTGAAGTTGAGACTTACCTTAAATTGGTCAACTTTCTCAAGCTTTTCCAGATCAGGTACCAATCTCACTCCATCTTCCAGAGTTTTAAGGAATTCTACTTGAAACTCTACCATTTCGGTTAAATTTCCAAAGAGCACATCAAGCTGGAAAATGCAAAAGAATTTCATCAACCGCCTATTTCATTAGTGTGTGGATCCTTCATTTGCTTCTGATTTCAAAGTTTTTCTACCCATATGGTAACGCTCCCACCATCAGCAGGTGGGCCAACTCTTTCCTCTTGGAGTGCATGCCAAGAGCTTGCCAGGCAATAACTTGACCTATTTATTACAATTAAATGAATTCAAAATGCTCCCAGTATTGTGTGAGGTCCTCAGTTCTTCCCCATCACCAGGTCAAGCTAAAGTTCAGACGATAGCCACCATACCTCATCCTGGGTGAGAAAAGTTTCTTTTTGAAGAGGTTTTAGATATCTCTCCATGAGACAGTTTAAGTCCTAAGGGTTGAAAGAATATCAGATTAGCACATCTGAAAGTCTATAAAGAATCTAAAAGGAAAAAAAAATTACATCCCAAAGGCTAACATTTCAGTCTTTAGGTCACTGAGGTTCACTGAAGCAGAAGCGAGCCAACCTCTTCTCAAAATATTTCAGGCTTTGTAGCCATATGGTCTCTGTCACAACTATTTAATTCTGCTGCTGCAACAGGAAAGCAGTATAAATGATACTGGGTTGGCCAAAAAAATGGCCGTGAGATGTTACAGAAAAACCCAAATGAACTTTTTGGCCAACCCAATACATAAATGAATGCATGTGGCTGTGTTTCAATAAAACTTTATTTGTAAAAGCAGGCAGAGAGCCAGATTTGGTCCAAGGGCCATACTTGCTGGCCTCTGACTTAAAGACTAAGACAGATCATTAAAAACATATCACACAGTTGTAACATAGACTCAACATAACTAAATTATAGAGAGGCATATGTATAATTATACAGAGACATATGTATATGATCATACAATGATCATAGTTAGGTTAATTATACCATTATAGGAATATATTGCAGATTATATAGTGTTGAAATAACTTTCTAAGCCCCAGATGGAGCCTTTCTTGCCTGGGGTGCCATGTCAGTAAACCAAAATTTAAATGATTTTTATGTCCCTGTCAATACACCACCAATGACCAGAAGTGTAGTATGTATCTAGTCAACCAATATCCAAACGCCAAGCCAATTCTGGGCCTTCTCACCCCAACCGAGGTTGACTTTGTGGCCCTAGCCAATTAGACATTTTCTACTTTTCTCTTCCTTGTTCTTAATTCTTTGTTATGAAAGCTTCTTGCCTTCTGCCCCATCTTGCAACTCTACAAAAGAAGACTGTCCACCTCATGAATAAAGTTTTAAATAAAGTTTGTTTGTATCACTTACAAGTTGTCTTCTTTAATCATTTTTAAACAACCATTGTATATATTATAAACGATATAGGAACACAAGATCTAGTTCCGAAAATATAACTAAATGTCAGAACAAATTATAAACAGACCTGATACCCTTCTGCCTTGACTCAAAGTAGATTGTGAAGATACCACTACTTAAACTTGTCAAAACTGAATTCAATTTTAGTATGCGCTCAACAACCTATTTAGAAAGGTCAGAAGGTTCATTAATATTCACCATCATCTCCTTTCGGAGTCAATCGATCAGCTATTTCCATCAATGAATTGCTATAAGAATAGGCATGCCTCCCTAAAACACAGAAGGAAACTGTGACATTCAGAATCAAGGCCAAGTTCTATAGGAGAGACAAGACAGTCTTCATGACCATGATCTGGTTTTGTCATCAGCCAACATCCGTGTATAAACACCCAGCACACATCCTTCAGAGTGACGGCAGGAAGAACGCAGGAGGGAGAACCGGAGAAGACGTACCTTCACGTAGGTGCGCTCTGTCTCCAGGAGCTCGCAGATGACCTTGCGCAGCTTATCAGCATCCGTGAGCTGTCTCATGGTGGCCAGTTGAGGCCCAGTGGAGTCCTGGGGGGACGGGCTCGGGTCAGAGGGGTTCATCTCGTGCAGACTGCGGCAGAACGCGGCCACCTGGTCGGTGCTCTTCAGCGCACAGTTGGAAAGGCAAGACAGATGAAGTTATCCCTCGCTGGAGAGACTGGCCTGACACCTGTCCTTCTGACGACATTCAGTCTGGTCAATGAACTGCCACTCATGAATCACAGCGCCCCTTTCCCCAGATTGCCCCACACATCTGAGCACTCACTGAATGCTCCAAACAACCCTAGTAACAACTCCTGGCCCAGACTGAGCCATCACTGCCTGTTAGGCACTGGTTGGATGCATTTAACCCACTCACGTGATAAATAAGGACTGCGATCATTCCCACTTAACAGTTGACACAAGGGAAGTCCAGAGTAGTTAAGTAACTCATCCAAGATTGTACAGCTCAGACTCGAACCAGGTAGCACGGCTCAAAGCCTGTGTTCTTAACTACTCTGCAAGAAGCTCACCAATCAGAGGAAGATATGGCCAAAGGCATTTCACCCAAAATACAAGGCTAATTCATTACTGGACTCTCAGTTGAGTGCACCACACATATTTACTTTGCAAAGCTGGAGGATGATTTGATAAGCTTGGGGTCTCCCTGTCTCTGTTAAAAACAACTTTCTAGATAACCACAGATACTCGTATATATGTATTTTAAAGTTTCCATCTCTCCAGCTTCTCCAAGGAAGAAAGATTCCACAACCAACCCCACTACTGCCAAAAGCACCCCCTGCCTCCTCACTCCTCCAGCTAAAACTAAGGGGCATTGGGCCCTGAACAAGACCTCAATAGCTCAGTTCCCACTCAACTGTTCAGGATGGGTCAAGCGGAAGTTTGGGATTCTAGAATTTGAAAATTCCATGTCTCCAAGTTAGGCAAAACAGTTCTTCAAAGCAAGGGCCAAAGACTGAAAACCCCAGGGCATCAGAGGCTCTCCACCTTGGCTGCGTGGGGGAATCACCTGGGGAGTTCTTAAACCTCTCCCGACGCCCAGCACACCCTCCAGATCAAATCAGTCAGAGTCTCTGGGGACTTCTCTGGTGGTCCAGTGGTTAAGAATTCCGCCTGCCAAGGCAAGGGACACAGGTTTGTGCCCTGGTCTGGAAAGAGCTCACACTCCATGCGGTAACTAAGCCTGTGCGCTGCAACTACTGAATCCTGAATACTGAATCCTAGAGTCCGTGTTCCACAACGAGAGAAGCCACTGCAACGAGAAGGCCCAAGACCGCAACTAGAGAGTAGCCCCTGTTCATCGCAACTAGAGAAAGTCCATGTGTAGCAGCGAAGACCGAGCGCAGCCAAAATAAATCAATTTTGTTAAAAATCAGAATTTCTAGGATGGGATGTGCAAGTGTTCGTATCTTTTAAAGCTCTCCATGGTATTACTCTACAGGCTATTATTTCATAGCACAGAATCTATTGATAGTTTATTAACATTTGTTCAAAATGTACCACTCTAGAGATGTTTGATGCATATCTCTTTGAAACTGGTGGTTGCCTTCTTGGACTTCTCTTTCCTGTTTCTCTTGTCCAGTTTACCCCCAGGATATACAAAATATTTCCAATAGAGCAAATAAAGAATTACTTTTTGTATCACCCGTCTACTCACTCCTAAGAGTGAACATTCTTAGAAGAACATCCTTCCAAGAACATCCATGGGTGCGCAGAGCTGAAAGTCAAGGTTGGCATTTGGTGGAGGGCACGGGAGTCAAACCAAGTGTATCCCATGGGGGCAACATCACTCATTATCAAAGAAATGCAAATCAAAACCACAATGAGGTACCATCTCACACCAATCAGAATGGCTGCCATCCAAAAGTCTACAAACAATAAATGCTGGAGAGGGTGTGGAGAAAAGGGAACCCTCTTACACTGTTGGTGGGAATGCAAACTAGTACAGCCACAATGGAAAACAGTGTGGAGATTCCTTAAAAATCTAGGAATAGAACTGCCATATGACCCAGCAATCCCACTGCTGGGCACACACACGGAGGAAAACAGAATTGAAAGAGACACGTGCACCCCAATGTTCATTGCAGCACTGTTTATTCGGCAGGACATGGAAGCAACCTAGATGTCCATCGGCAGACGAATGGATAAGAAAGGTGTAGTACATATACACAATTGTTAAACACTGAGAAAGGCTACAGCAGCTAACATTAACCTGCCTTCCCCTCATTACCATACTGCCTTTGCCTCTTATTAGCATAGCCAACGGGAAGAAAGCCCGAAATAAAGACAGGACAAGGACATGGGAAATCAGAACCTAACAAGGATGCTTTAGTAGCAACGTCATGACAAGAAAGGGCAGAGCCAGGACCCAAATCCACATGATTATTAATCCAAATCTCTTAAGGTTACACAGCTTATTTATTGATAGCACAAACTCTGGTCTTCCACGCCAGGATGTATCAGTTACCTGTCAATGGCACTATTAAATGCTTCCTATGGAATCAATGTTTCCAACACTGAACATTCCCCAAAGAACTCTCCCTGTGGTGACTGATGAAAAGCTCATCAAAATGGGCCAAACTCTATGACATGTGAATTAGAGTCTAATAAGGCTGTTAAAAAAGAAAGACTACTGGTTTTTCATCAAAGCCTGTTTCAGTAGAAATAAAGTTTTATCTAGTTGTGTTAGGATTTTACAAACTCAATGTCATCATTAAATATTAACAGTAAAATATGGATTTGTCTTAATAATTAAAAAGGGACGAGTAGATCCATTTTGACAAAAATGTCCACGTCTGTGAGATAATCTTATGGTAACTGTAATAGGCAATTGTAATAGGCATTGTAACACAGATGTTATGGAAGGGAGGAGGGTGTGCCTCACCAAAATGAAAATTCCATGGAAAGAGAATGACCACAGCTGACAGTTTAAGTGCCATGCCCTCCAGCTGATCCCAGACTCTCCTGTGTCACTTTGATTTGTCACTCGCCAACACAACAAATGTACAACGGGCACCTTCGCTTACACAACGCTTCTCCAACTGTCCCAGCTCTAACCGCAGCTGCCTGCCATTTACGTGCAAATTAATATCCTAGCTATTATTCACGACATGTAAATCCATCACCCATCACCGCATTCCCATCAGAGACACAGTAGACCTTTCTGCAGTTTAATCATTTAGACAAGTTGCCATGCAAAATCCAATGTCCTCATCAATTATACCAAGGATGCCCCAGGCCTTAAGATGCCCCATGCCAAGTTATAACCTGGGGACTCTGACACACATCAAAAGCAGGACACTTCCCTTGGTACCCCTGATTCACACGATGCAGACTTGCCATTCTCAGCCATATTTGGTTATAATAACGAAAGGCATGACATGGCGTTTCTGGGTTTTCATTCCCTCCGCTTCTTCATAAACACTCGGAGGTTTCCATTTTTAAGAGAGTGAGTTTCAAGGAGGGTCATCCAGGTGACGACTGCTTTTCAGAGGGCGGAACAGCACACTTTGTCCTCAGCATCTGAGCTCTGTGGGGCCCCAGGTTGCTGGAATTCCTGTCTCTGCTGCTAGGAGATGGGTCAGCTTGCTCTATGCCCAGACGGGAACTGAGAAGCTGAGAGCAGAGTGATGAGCCTGCTGCGGTTTGCTGGTTGGTGGTAGAGCCGACTGAGCCCCAGGCCCCCCCCGTGTCCCCGGCCTGCAGGCCAACTGTCCGCAGATCATCAGAAGACACGAGTGTCACCATTTAGACTCTGCGGCCTGCACCTTGTCTCTCCTCAGTTCCTCCTCCCTCCTCAATCCCGTGGTCCCTACTCTCGGGAGAATCTTTTTTTCACGAAAGTTTAATTGACTTTTTTTTGTGTGAAGTTGCTCAGTCGTGTCTGATTCTTCGCAATCCCACTGACTGTAGCCTACCAGGCTCCTCCATCCATGGAATTTTCCAGGCAAGAGTACTGGAGTGAGTTGCCATTTCCTTCTCCAGGGGAATCTTCCTGATCCAGGGATCAAACCCAGGTCTCCTGCATTGCAGGCAGATGCTTTACCGTCTGAGCCACCAGGGAATTATATTGTTTGTTTCAGGTATAGAGCAAAGTGATTTAATTATACATATATATGTGCGTGCATGCATGCTAGGTCGCTTCAGTTATGTCATACGCTTTGCAACCCTATGGACTGTAGCCCGCCAGGCTCCTCTGTCCATGGGATTCTCCAGGCAAGAATACTGGAGTGCATTGCCATTTCCTACTCCAGGGGATCTTCCCGACCCAGGGATCAAACCTGCATCTTGTGTGGCTCCTGCATCGCAGGCAGATTCTTTACCACTGAGCCACCTGGGAATCCCATAGTTCCCTGTGCTATACAATAAATTCTTGCTGTTTATTTATTTTATGTTAAAAAAAAAAAAGAGTGTGAGTAGAATTCTTGACTTGGCCTATGTCAAGTCCACCACCTCTAAGGCTTGGTACCCTGAGTCTTAATCAAGCTTGTCGGGGAAGCTCCGGTCATGTGGGCCAGGGCTTTGGGGCTCTACACCTAGCCATCTCCCACCAACATCACCTCAAACAGCCAGCTTCCTTACCTTCCTCCTGACACACCCCTCCTGAGCCAGATCCTGGATTATAATAGGAAATACCTTTAGCATCCCAGGAGACACCTCCAAATTTGCTTGAGTTCTCTTCTGAGAGTTCAGAGCCTTAGGCATCCCTTCCTTACAAGAGACCTTCTTTCTGTGCTAAGACAGATTTACCCAGTGGAGTCTCTGAAGTTGACGGGGGGTGGGGGGGGCGGGCAAAACAGTTTCTCTACTGGCAACCCTGTTCTCTGATTCAAGATATAAACTCTTAGATTTATTACAAGGAAATGGGTCAACAAAGCCATAATCTTTCTACTGTCGATTCCATGTTATCTAACTAAACAATAAATTTAATAAAATGAACTTAAATAAGAACACACAGACTAGCCAGTTATACGGTACACATGGGCTTCCCAGGTGGCACTAGTGAGATATTGCCAAGGGGTGTTATTTATAATGCTCTTAGTGAAATTTTTGCTTGGAAACAATTACTGTCAAAGGGTGTCATCAAGTTTGAGAATTCTGTTTTACTAAAATATTACCCACCCCCAAAAAAAGCCTTAGAAGGAAGTATGAAATGCAGGTTGTCTTTGAAAGTGAAAGTTGCCCAGTTGTGTCTGACTCTTTGCAAACCCCATGGACTATACAGTCTATGGAATTCTCCAGGCCAGAATACCGGAATGGGTAGCCTTTCCCTTCTCCAGGGGATCTCCCCAACCCAGGAATTGAAGCGGGGCCTCCTGCATTGCAGGTCATCTTGAGAATACCTCTAATCTAGGGATTTTCCATGTGGTGGCCCAGTTCTTAGGTCTCCCTGTCCCCACACTGGGGTCACACTTCTTTGCATCAAACTCTGACAGGACCTTCTCCAGAAGGTAGCTCAGCCAGGACGGAGGAAGCAGGATGAGTCGAATGCAGTGCTTTCCCCACTCCATCTCTAAGTGCTGCGTGGTATCCTGATCCTTTCCACATCAGGCACTACAACCCAGAAAGACAGCTGCCATGAGAGGTCCTCAACACACCCCTCAAATACAAGTTTCCCAGAACCGGGACAAGTAGTGCAACGATGCTGCAAAGAAGACAGACACGGTTTCTCTGAACCAAACCTCTCTCCCCTGCTTGAGGACCGCCATCAGTCACCTTAGAAACAGAAAGCTCTTATGGGCATTTCCAAGCTGCCCGTTTAAACCTGCTATAGGGCGGCAGGGCCATTCCCACTGTCAGGACCAAGAGTTATCCACCCAAGGCACGAAGATGAACAGGACAATGGCAGGAAGAAACGGGCTACTTTCCTGAGGTCTGCCTGAAGTGCAGTGTTTATCGTATTGCTTTCTTCCTGTGGGAAATGAAAAGAAAGTACAAAAAGAAGGGGTAGGCTTTTAAGTGCACACATCAACTCAGGCTACCCAGCTGTTAAAGCTCTTCCTGTTATGCAACCACTGAAGGCAATTTCTATCTCAGGATGAGTTCAGAGTTCTAAAACTGTCCTTTGAGTCCGCCTGATTTAACACTCCCCACAGGTTTAAAAGGGGCCAGGGTGGCCTAAAATCTTACAGCCTTTATTTAAGCTTTTGTGAGAAACAAACACCAAAGTGACATACTCCGTAATTTCAGAGACCGTCATATACAATGATGGCCCCTCAAGTTCTGTTACCTTTTCTGTCCCCTTTTGAACAAACTTTGAAGAAGAAAAATTCAAGAAGGTGAAGGCTTATTTGAGTAAAGCAGGTGTACTCACTGTCCAAGTTCCAATTTCAGTACACATGACACAAAATCTAACAGTCAGTAGGCTCTGATACTAATAGCAAACTATTACAATGCTTGATTTGATTTGAAGTTATTCCTCCCCATTAATGCACCAAAAATATTTACTAAAGAGGTAAGAAAAAAAAAGAGGTAAGGAAGGGTGGGATAAATTGGGAGACTGGGATTGGCACATATACACTACTATGCATATAACAAATAACTAATGAGAACCTACTATATAACACAGGAAACTCTGCTCTGCGCTGTCTTGACCTAAATGGAAGGAAATGTGAAAAAGAGGGTGGATATATATGTGTGTGTGTGTGTGAATGTGTGTGTGTGTGTGTGTGTGTGTGTGTATAAAACTGATTCACTTTCCTATACAACAGAACTAACATAACATTATAAAGCAACAATACTCCAATATAAATTATATTTAGAAAAGAGGCAACAATTACCATAGGAATTGGCATACACAATATAGGTCAGTTGATGTTAAATCATTAACACATACCTCGAGCCAACACTAATAAATCCACCTCCTTCTCAAGTAAGCAGAAATAGTCAAAATCACTTAAAATTTTATAGGAGACAAACTGAACATCCATCTTCCAGAAACGCTTGCTGAATACTTAGGCTAACTTATGGGGGGCAAGGAGGGGAAAGAGAGACAAACATCTTCAAACTCTCAACATCCAAAAGAAAGAGGGAGCAATTCAGATAATTACAAATAATAACAACCCATCTTTCCATCATTTAAAAATGAAAAACCAGACACACATAAAGATTCCAGGCAAACTTGACTTCACACCAACTACTAAGACCCCACCCCCATGTTAAAATAGATAATTCTCTCTCAACAAAGGGATCTAAAGGGCAGAAGGATGAAGGATGCAGACGTGGGACAAGCGTATCACTGTCATTTGAACTGGGAAACAGACCAGCTAGAAAGTCGTAACATAAACAAAGGCTGGCCAGAAAGCCAGAATTCAAACAGTGCTCACCAGATGAAGCGTGCGGTATACAGAATCGCTGGACTTGCCATTGTTTTCAATCCTGGGCTTGCGCTTTATTTTCCACAATGCAGACATCATTAGGAATGTATTCTCATGATAATTCTACCTCCTGACACGTTCAGCACAAAGACAGAAGTTTCTTAAAATACTTGGAGAGCACCGAGTGCCTTCAGGCTCCCGAGCAAGCATCCTTCATCCAGACAGCCCATGCCGGCTCTGCCATGAGGACCTACCTACAGCTGCATCTCTTTACAGAGAGGGCAGCAGCAGCACGCCCCCTGAGAGCAGCTCCCGCGCCCGGCAGTGCCCTCTGGGAGGGTGGCAAAGGCTGCCCAACAGACGAGAAAGCTTTGATTTCACCTGGCTAAACAGCAGAAGTTCCAGAAATGGAGAGCCAAGAGGCGAGAAAACAATGCAAAAAAAAAAAAAAAACGCCTCTCTGGCATGTGAGCATCTCTACTCTGCGGACTGAGATCAGCTGATTGGCCAGCAGCCTGCACTGCACAGGAATACTAAACCCGCCCGGTTCAAACAACTTCGAAGACACCCCTCGAAGAGTCGAGTCGGGAGCAGGCACTAAAACCCCAATTTATTATTTAAAAAAAAAAAAAATTGATGTTTTCACATTTTCCCTGAATGCTTTGTTACAAAAGCAAACACTTCCAAGACAATCACACTGTCAGTTAAAAAGATAAAAGAAGGCTTTCCCATCGGAAATGCTCTCAAAATGAATGACTCTCATACATCGGCTACTACGTGGAAAACAAAATCACAGCTCCTAGGGGTCTGGAATGCAGGACGGGACTGCCTGGAGCGAATTAGCATTCATGTCAAGGGACAACAGTTTTTTATTAGAAGCAGGGAAACAAGTGGGGGGCAGAGGTGGTGGCGAGGAGATCCTTTGAGGTTGTCACCCACAGTCACAAGAGCAAGCAGGCGGCTTACGAAGAGAAAGGCCGTCAGGCTGCCCCTGCGGTGTGAAAGTCCCACCCCCCTCCTCATGGAAGTGACATTCCCCTGTCACCACGGCTCAGCCACAAAACTCACGATTATCTATTTGCTCAACCCCAAAAGACCACATTAGCAAGAACTGAGATCAGAAATTTGTAAAAACAAAACTCCAACACGCATTCCTTTTACCCTGCCCACTGTTTCATTAGGACAATTCACTTAGGAAGAGCAGCAAAAATATTAAACAAAAATCAACAACCTTCATGTATTCAGCCAGAATTTTTAAAAATGATTACTTGTTTCATTTCATTTGTTCATCTGTTTGTTTCTCTTTACTTTTATATTCTACCCCCAGTCTGGAGCATTCAAATTAAGGCGAAATTGTCCTTCCACTTTTAGGCAGCTTACAACTTAAATTTTGATGTTTTTGAATTGTGGTGTTGGAGAAGACTTGAAAGTCCCTTGGACTGCGAGGAGGTCAAACCAGTCCATCCTAAAGGAAATCAGTCCTGAATATTCATTGGAAGGATGATGCTAAAGGTGAAACTCCAATACTTTGGCCACCTGATGCAAAGAGCTGACTCATTGGAAAAGACCCTGATGCTGGGAAAGATTGAAGGTGGGAGGAGAAGGGGACGACAGAGGATGAGATGGTTGGATGGCATCACCGACTCAATGGACATGAGTTTGAGTAAACTCTGGGAGACAGTGAAAGGGAGGGGAGCCTGGCGTGCTGCAGTCCACGGGGTCACAAAGAGTCAGACACGACTGAGTCACTGAACAACAACAACTTAGAAATGAATGTTCACTTTTTTCTCAAGAAAAATCACACAATGATGCAGGAGCTATATTAAAAGAATATTTAACCTTAATCAAGAAACTTAAAATATACACTTTCTGTTACTTTAAATCATGACAAAAGATACTCACAAAGCTTAATAAGCATTAGAAAAATACTTAAGTGGCTAATGAGTATATAGTTGACTCTTCAACAACTGAGGGGTTAGAGGTGCCAAACATCTACGAAGTCAAAAATCTACATATAACTTACATTTCCCATCACTCCCATAACATAGTTCTTACGTACCAATGTTTTTCCTCCACATCCACGGTTCTGCATCCGTATATCAAACCCAGATTGGTAGTGCTATGGACTATTGGAAAATTATCCACCTATAAACAGACTCTCCCAATTCAACCCCATGTTGTTCAAGGCTCAACTGTATCTAAACTAGCTTATTAATTAATTACTTCAGTCATTACCTACTTCCTCATTTTTTGAAACTTGGTATTTACTACCAGACCATACCCATCTGGCCAGAAGGTCATTTTTGGAAAGCAGTAAATAACACAGATCTGTGTTTTGCCATCTTAGAGCTGTGTGACCTTCAGTAAGCTGCTTAACCTCTCTGATCCAACAGCGTCATCTATAAAATAGGGGGAATAACAGTATCTCTTTCTCAGGGGTATTCTGAGGGTGAGATTGGTTACTATAGAATAACACCCAATATATACAAGATACTACAGACGGGAGAGAATCTGCCCACAATGCAGGAGACCTGGATTCGATCCCTGGGTTGGGAAGATTCCTTGGAGAAGGGCATGGCAACCCACTCCAGTATTCTTGCCTGGAGAATCCCATGGGCAGAGGAGCCTGGCGGGCTACAGTCCATGGGGTTGCACAGAGTCAGACACGTCTGAAGAGCTAACACTAACACACCTAAGTACTGTGTGTTAGCCACCCAGTTGTGTCCGACTCTTTGCGACCCCATGGATTAGCTCTCATTTATTACTAATAATAAAATTATTCAAATAAAGATAAAATCTGAAATCTACTCAACACTAGGAAGTACTATTTCCAAGTACAGAATCATGGTGCTTCCTACATGCAACCTGGAAAAAAAGGACTATGATCCTAACCTGTGGTGTCAATGAGGCCACTGTATGATCTTTAAAAATACTCAGATCATCACCCAAACTTGTCAATAACTTTGAAGAAGTTCTCTTTATGAGAGCTGACTATGCATTTCTACAGTGAACTCCGGAAGTAGAATCTCCTGCTCCTATATTGGACCCTGGCTGTTCCAGGCAGGTTTCAGGGCCTTGTTCTCAGGAGAAAGAGCCATGACATCAGAGGCACCTGGGATGAGGCGACAAAACCCCTGCCCCTTCCTTCCTCCCTGCTGCCAGAACCGCAGGTCACAGAGGGCCCTGCTAAGCACTCCATGACTCACTACATTTAAGACGGAAACAGTCTCTTAAAATCCACAAAGGGAGGGAACACGGGGCTACCGGAGCGAGGTAAAAGTGATCCAAGTTAACAAGTATTCACAAATGAATGTCTCAGATACAGGAGAAATAACTGTATTCCCAAATCAAATCAGAGACTGAAAATAACAGTTTTAGCTTAACAACAGGATGATTTAATAAATAGCCTTCAAAATATCTTATCTCGCATGGAAATATCTATTTCTCTCAAAGGCCATCACCCTCCCCCACCTTCCCAAGAAAGTAGGTAAAAGGCCACATAAATGAAAAGGAACTATAAACAAGCCTTTGTCTGTGTTTTTGGCTTTAAATGAAACATATTTCCGTTTAGTGGCTTTTAAATTAATAACTGACAACATAAAGCCTTTCAGTCTATAAACATTAAATTTATAAATGCTATAGAATTTATAAATTCTAAAATTTACAGTGTTCAACTTAGACAACAAGAATGATGATCCTATGATGGCAAAAGAGAAACATACAGGTAAAAAAGATACTGAAGAGAGTCAAACACAGGAACTCAAGAAAGTCCTACATATGGATGTGGGACTTACGTATACCTATGGGGACATATGTATACCTATGGCTGATTCATGTTGAGGTTTGACAGAAAACAAGAAAATAAAATAAAAAAAAAAAATAAAAAAAAAATAAAAAAAAGAAAACAAGAAAATTCTGTAAAGCAATTATGCTTCAATTAAAAAATAAACTAATTTTTAAAAAAAGAAAATCCTACAAAGATATATGAAGACAAAAAGAGACACAAACATATGCACATAGAAATGCAGGTTTTCGAAACAATCAATCATATTTGAACTCTAATTCCATTAACAATATCAGTTATATTCTTTGACCCCCTGCATCATCCAATCACTGGACAAGGGCAAGAATCACCCTGATATTGTAGATGAGAAAACAAAGGTATAATTTAAAGTTATATGATTTGTTCAGGTTAAATGACTGGAAAACATCAAGCAATATTAGACAAGCAAGGGAACCAACATAAATATGTCAAAAACATTCTCAAAAAAAAAAAAAAAGAATAAATATGGACATAATCACACACATTTTTCTTTGCTGCAGAGGAGTCTTTCGGCTATAGGTAATGGAGGTTTTAAATTGTTATGCTGTGATGAAAAGAGGTTATTGACACAAGGAACTCTTTAGGAAGTGGAAATAAAGCATGATGAATTATGGAAAACAAATTCATAGCAGCACCCAAGAATCAGAATAAGAACTTTGTCACAGTGCTCGACCAGCTGAGCACACTGTTTGGATGGACACATCGATGGTCTCTTTCCCTTTAATGTAAAAGATGCTTGCTCTTCACAAGAGCTAAACAGAGATCATGCAAAAGCGGTTGCTTATAGAAACCATGAGTAGCAGGAAAGTATAACTGATCCAGTTATACTCATTTTGGATGCCTTTTCCTCATACAGAAAGGGGGTGCATAAGAAGAAAACAGGATGGACACACACTTTAATTCGTTAAGGGTGAGCTCTGCCTTATATTGCCACATGTGGGTTTGTTCTCACGGCTATCCTTAGGATGGCGTATCCCATTTAGTGACCTCTCAGAAGTAAACACACTTTCGTCCCGTGGAGGGGCCTTCCCACCACACACAGCTGCAGAGGTGATGTGTCAGCTGTGACTCTTTGGTGGTTCGAGACATGGGATGTGAAAATGGAAATCTCTCACCTTGCTGCTGTGATCAGTATCATCTGAGGATTCCAAGTCCGGCCCTTCAGCCTCCTCCGGAGCGGCCTCTGCACTGCTGCCCTGCTCGCTGCAGAGGCTGTGGCCTGCAGGATGAAAGCAGAAGGACACGCGGGTCAGCACACACAGTCACCGCTGCAAGGGCAAGGGGGCAGGGCGTCCAGCTCACATGCCCAGTCATGTCCCCGTCTGTGCGACCCCATGGACTGTGGCTCGCCAGGCTCCTCTGTCCATGGGATTTCCCAGGCAAGAATACGGGAGCAGGTTGCCATTTGCTGCTCCAGGGGATCTTCTGGACCCAAGGATGGAACCCGCATCTCCCTGGCACCAAGCCAGCTGGAGAGCCTCAAGCTTATGATGTGTCCATATATTGTTAAACCCTCCAAGTATGGGTGCCATGACCTTGGTTCAATACATGCTAGTTTAGCTGTCTTTGTCATTATCACTATTATTATGACTTTATAATATGTTCTTATTATTTATAGTATATATTTTATAACATATAATATTTGCTATGGACTGAATGTTTATCAGTCCTGAATATTCATTGGAAGCACTGAGGCTGAAGCTGAAACTACAATACTTTGGCCACCTGATGTGAAGAACTGACTCATTGGAAAGGACCCTGATGCTGGGAAAGATTGAAGACAGGAGAAGGGAATGACGGAGGATGAGATGGTTGGATGGCATCACCGACTCAATGGCCATGAGTTTGGGTAAACTCTGGGAGTTGGTGATGGGCAGGGAGGCCTGGCATGCTGCAGTCCATGGGGTCGCAAAGAGTTGGACACAACTGAGCGACTGAATTGAACTGAACTGAATGTTTACCGCCACCCCCCCTCCCAAATCATATGTAAAGCCCTAACCCCCAGTGGGACTGTATTTGGAGATGAGGCCTTTGGGAGCTAAGGAGGCTTAGAGGAGGTCTTGAGAGTGGACCTCCATGATGGGATTAGTGTTATGAGTGTCACTGGAAGAGAAACCAGAACTCCCCTCTTCTCCTGTAAGGACACTGGAAACAGCCACCTGCAAGCCAGGAAGGGAGCCCTCGGCAACAAGCCTGGTCTTGGACTTCCCAGCTCCAAAACAACAAGAAATAAATGTCTGTTGTTTAAGCTACTCAGTCCGAGGTCTGTCACTACAGGCCCAACTAAGACAATAATTTATAATATACATGTGTGCATGCTAAGCTACTTCAGTCATGTCCGACTCTTTGCAAGCCTATGGACTGTAGCCCACCAGGCTCCTGTCCATGCGATTCTCCAGGTTAGAATACTGGAGTGGGTTGCCATTCCCTTCTCCAGGGATCTTCCTAAACCCGGGGACAGAACCCAGGTCTCCTAGAGCTCCCACACTGCAGGCGGGTTCTTTACCACTGAGCCACCGGGGAAGCCCATAATACGTATAATAAAAGTTAAATAAAATTAAATTGGGTGATTTGACTGATTTATAATCAACAAATTAATTGTTGGATCAATTCATTGCTGCTGCTGCTAAGTCACTTCAGTCGTGTCCTACTCTGTGCGACCCCATAGACAGCAGCCCACCAGGCTCCCCCGTCCCTGGGATTCTCCAGGCAAGAACACTCGAGTGGGTTGCCATTTCCTTCTCCAATGCAGGAAAGTGAAAAATGAAAGTGAAGTCGCTCAGTCGTGTCCGACTCTTAGCGACCCCATGGACTGCAGCCTACCAGGCTCCTCCGTCCATGGGATTTTCCAGGCAAGAGTACTGGAGTGGGGTGCCATTGCCTTCTCCACAATTCATTGCTAGGACAACTGAATAAAGCACTCTGAGAAGGACATTTTAAAAATAACTGTTTGGGGCATCCCTGGTGGCTCAGGGGTTAAGAATTCGTCTGCCAATGCAGGAGATACAGGTTCGGTCCCTGGGATGGGAGGATCCCACATGCTGTGGAGCAATGAAGGCCATGCACCACAGCCATGGAACCTGCGCTCTTGAGTCCGGGAGGGGCAACTACTAAGCCCATGCACCATAACTACTGAAGCCTGCTCACCCTCGAGCCCATGTTCTGCAACGAGAGAAGCCTGTGCCCCACAGTGAAGGGCAGCCCCCACTGATTGCAACTACAGAAAAAGTCCATACAGCAATGAAGATCCAACACAGCCAAAACTAAATAAATCAAATTGGTTTTAAAAAACTAATAACTGCCTCATAGACATTATCTGGCAAACTTCAAACATCTTATAACACCCACTCTTTCCACCATATTCCATGTGAAAGTGCAGGCCACTTTCTTTCCTATTTGAACAAGTCCCGACTCCAGTGTTCTTGCCTGGAGAACCCCATAGACAGAGGAGCCTGGTGGGCTACAGTCTACAGTCGCAAGGGTTGGACACGACTTAATGGCTAAACCGTCAACTGCAATGGTTGGCTACGGTAAGCCCTGAGCTGGGGAAGAGAACATTAAGATCACTTCCCTCTGGGAGGCTTCTCAAATTTAAAGAGCATCTGAGCTGCCTGGGGATTTCTGTCAGGCAGACTCAAGCAGAATAGGGTCAGAACTATGGTTCTGCATTTCTTACATACTCCGTGATACCAATCCACACTGCAGGTCCATGGGCCACACCGGGAGCAGCAAGTGTCTCGGATATTTACAGACCTCTAGCTAGTCTGATAAGACACTGGTTTGCTGACTATTAGAATATTCCAGGCACGAGGTCAGGGACTACAGCACCATACTGTAACCAGATAAGAGAGAAGGGAAAAGAGAAGAAACCTGGGTAGGAGGAGCCACTTTCCGACTCCTGCGATGAAATCGTCAGTCTGAAAAGAGTCCACCTTGCTCCAGTGGCACCATCACAGTCATAAGCCTGCATCTGGCATCACATTCAGACTCTAGGTTGACTGGGACACTAAGGGAAGAAGCCAATTCCTGAGCAAATCTTGCTCCAGAACTGCATCCAGTGGTCCCCTTCCCTCCTCTGGAAGGAAGCACCAAGGAGGCGAAGCTTGCATGGTTTGTAAGTTTCCATCTGTGCCCACCCTTCCTGCGCCCTTGCTCTGGCTCTACGATTTTCCTGCACTTCTTTTAATTACTAGCTCACTATAAATCCCATGGACAGAGCAGCCAGGGGGCTACAGTCCATTGGATCCCAAGAGTCGGACACGACTTAACGACTAAACCACCACCACTCAATAATATGGTGGAAGCCGCCAAAGAAAGAAGTTCAGTTAACTTGGTGGACATCAGCTATGTCACACCGTCACCACCAGAGGGGGAAAAAAAATAGTGACTGAATGCTTGAAATGGGGGCAATGACCTAGATGCTGGGGCTAGAGAGAAGGGGAAGATGTGAACAGCGTTAAGCGCTGAAATGGCAGGAACCACGGCTGTCTCAGCAGTAAGCTGACAGCCAGGCTGTAAGACACACAAGGTCACCTTCATGCTGCAGTCTGCACAATGGCAACCCCCATTCTGTACAGCCAGATGCCGCGACCCTGCATATTTCCACTGCACATTATAATGCCTGGGATCTAGCGGATGCTCACAGAACAGTGGGAAAACGAATGAAAGGATTTTCATTGCTAACACGGGCCAGGTATCCTGAAAAGGAAGCAACGCCGCCACCCTCCCCCCACCAATTCTACAAAAACACTGACAAATGCTAAGTAAAATAGAACAGAATCCTTTTTATTTAATTTTTATTGTTATTATGTTTTGCTCACACTGCACAGCATGTGGGCAGTTCCCCAACCAGGGATCAAACCTGCGCTCCCTGCAGCAGAAGCAGGGAGTGGCAACTACTGGACCACCAGGGAAGGCCCCCTGAGTCCTTTTTAAACATAAAGCAGAGCTCTAAGAAATCCCGGAGTCCAAAATGAAGACAAAGGCAGCTGAAGCAGTGGGCCAGTCCCAAAGCCATGGCAGGGCTAGATAATTCATCATCTGCCTCCAAACTCCATACCCCAGGGCAGTGTTTCCTAAAGGGAGTGGGACCCTGCTGGTGCCAGGAGGGGACAATGTTTGGGAAGAAAACTCTACACATGGCAGGTACACAGGGCACTAACCTCCCTGGGCCTGAGCACGGAACACCTTCTGCATTCCCTAGTCACTGTCACAATCAAGAAGACCCCCAAACACAGCCCAAAGCAGAATCAGCACCACCTGGGAACATAGCCCTGGAGCCCTTGGTTTTAACTGCAGTCATAAGACAGAAAACAGGGGCTGGGTCAGTACAAGTCGGGGAGTTAGAACCAAATCTCCCACGTTCATAGGGTTCTCTTGAAGGGCTATAATCTCACCCCAAAAAGACAAAAAAAGACTTTTTTTTAAAAGTACTGTGTACTCCATTGGAAGGACTGATGCTGAAGCTCCAATACTTTGGCCACCTGATGTGAAGAGCCGACTCACTGGAAAAGACCCTGGTGCTGGGAAAGATTGGGGGCAGGAGGAGAAGGGGACGACAGAGGATGAGATGGTTGGATGGCATCACCGACTCGACGGACATCAGTTTGAGTAAACTCCGGGAGACAGTGAAGGGCAGGGAAGCCTGGTGTGCTGCAGTCCACGGGGTCGCAGAGAGTTAGACACGACTGAGCGACTGAACAGCAAATGTATAAAATGGGTGCCAGTAATGAGAACATACTGGATAGCACAGGAAACTCTGCTTAATGCACTGCTGTGGCCTGACTGGGAAGGAAATACACACGGGAAGGAATATGTTAACATGTTTATGGACGGCTGCTTCACTGTGCTATCTATACAGGAGAAACTAACACAACTTCGTAAAGCAACCATATTCCAACAAAAAATTTTAAATAAATAAATAAAGTACTCACATGTGAAAGAGAAAAAAGAAAGGAAAAGAAGCTGATCTAACTCTGCCTATACTCTGGGATACAAGAGTGGGGAGAGAGAGAGGGGGGCTTCTTCTTGGAGATGAGAACCACAGGCTGGCCCCATGGGTGCTGGAGATTCAAATTCACACTGTGCCCTCCATTCTGGAGACTCCGATGACTTCGTCTGCTCGGGCTGGTGTAACTAAGACCGCAGACTGGGTGGCTTAAACAACAGACAGTTACTTGTCTCGGTTCTGGAGACTGGAAGTCAAAGATCAAGGTGGCATGGGTCCCTTCCATGGTGAGGCCCCTCCCCTGGCTGGCAGATGGCTGCCACCTCCCTGGTACCCACACAACCTCCCCTTGTGTGTGCAAGGTGAGAGGGTGAGCCCTGGTCTCTCTTCCTCTTCTTACAAGGACACTAATCCCATTACGGGAGTCCCAGCCGGTAACTTCATCTAAACCTAATTACCTCCCAGTGGCCCCCAACTCCTAATAACCCTCCCACTGGGGGTTAGGACTTCAATGTAGGAACTCTGGCAGAACACAAGCATTCAGTACGTGATACTCAGGCTGAAAACTTGCCTTAAGGTCGTTCTAAATTTGTATTCCAAGGGCATCTGGCAGAAGGCAAAAAACAAGTCTGTTCTAGAGGGAATCACCCTTAATGATGGTTTCGTATTAATGGTCAGGCATAAGCTTGGTCCAACAAGAACCACAATCCATCATTATACAACACAAGGAGAACCAGCTCCCCATGATGGAGACGCAGCAGCCACAACAAGCAGAAGGAGATTTCCTAGGAATAATACCATAATTATCGGACTGCCAAATGAGTATGCTTCAAAAAAAGAAAAAGGAACAACAAAAGAGAGACTTTCAAAAAAGATTAGGTAAATTTGTAAAACTTTTAGAAATGAGAGCTATAAACACTGAAATTAAGCACTCAATGGATAAGAATAAAAGCTGAAGAAAGAAGCTTGAAAGGCCTATTTGAAGACATTACCACACCAAAGCACAGACATCCTCAAATTCTCAAACTGTCAACATAAAACTGACATAATTTCAAGTCAAAATAGTATTCAAGAAGAAAAGTTCATAATAAGAAACATTTGACAAAGAGTGGGAAAGCTTACTAAAACAGAATTTTCCTAAAAAAAAGTCTCTAAAGGATGTATTTAGGGTGGGAAAATATGTATACACACACACACACACACACACACACACACACATGCATAATCTGGTATACAAGGGGAAATGATAAATAAGAGCTGATATACACACAGGCCAAGCTCCGGGAGATGCTGAAGGATACGGAAGCCTGGCGTGCTGCTGTCCGCGGGGTCTCAAAGAGTTGGCCACAACTGACTGGCTGAACAGTAACAACACAAACAGGCAAGTCACAGCACTCCACACACACGCCCAAGAGGCATCTGCTCCAAAACACAAGATGAAACTAAAGCAACGGTGGGTGATTGTATTTGCATCATTTCATGATCCTTTTACACTTTAAGAGAAGTAAAAAGAATTCGGTCTTATTTTGTTAGAAACCATGTTAAAATTTTAAGGGCCAAAAAAAAAAAAAAATTAAGGGCAACCACTGAATAGAATAGAATTAGATTGTATAAGTTGAAAGGGGAAAGTGGAATTGAGAGATTCAACCCAAAAAAGGACTAGGAAGGGCAGGAAGAATAAACAAGATCAAGACAGCAAAATATGATGAGAGAAACGAGCCAAGATACATGGAGCTTCTAAATAAATGTGATGTAGACTAAACTCAATATTATACTTCATGTTTAGATAAAAACCAAAATAATGTCACACAAAGCCTCACCTACATGCTACGCGTAAGAAATAGACTAAACAAAATGACAAAGAACACTGAAAGTATCAGCGTAGAAAGTTAGGCACATGTAAAGAATGCTCTTCAAATGCCAGACAAAATAGATTTAGTCAGACTACAGAAGAGGTAAACATCAAGAATCATTAAGCTTGATCCGTGAGTGTATTATTTAAACCCTATTCACTAGAATTTGTGAATGTATGTTTTTTCCAAGGATTAGCAATGTAGGCAAACAGGCCACATATGACGCTATAATATAAATCTCAACAAATAGCAAGGAATCTGAATTCAGACAGACCACACTGGCAGCGTTATTTCTGGAACAGAATTTGCTATGAAAGAGCAAAAGGCCAGTATGCCAAAGACAATTTTAGAGCAGGGGGCCGGGGGGCGGGGGTGGTGGTTGGGGAAAAAAAAAAAGCAAGACTGGGATACTTTCCCTACCAGATATCAGAATGTATTTAAAGTTAACAGTAATAGAAAGCAGTGCAGAATTAGCAGGAAGACAGGCTAACAGAACAGACAGTCCCAGAAACAGCCCCACCCATTGTGGAAGTGTGATGCACAGCAGATGTGGCACTGCAGATCCGGGGGAAAAGGAAGGAACATTTGATAATGTAGCTAAGACAGCAGATTACCCACATGGGGAAACAAAAAGCTGGACCCGAACTCCCATCATCCACAAGAATCAGTGCCAGGGAGGTATAAACCCAAAAGGGAAAAGTTCAAAATATAAATCTTTCAGCAGAAAATAACAGAAGAAAATGTTTGTTACCCAGGGGAGAGAGAAGGAGTTCTTACACAAGACAGAAAAAAGCACAAATCCTAGGAAACAGAAAATCAGATTTGACTAAAGTTAAAAACTTTTCTTTGTCAAAAGGCAACAGGATACACTGTAGACTGAGAAAAGTTATCTTCAACACATATAACTGGCAAAAACACGAATATCTAGAATATAAAAGAAGCCCTATGGATCAATAACCATGGGTCTATCTGATTCTAAAACATACATTCTTTTTCACCCCGTTGGCTCTGCTTCTGCCCTTACCTGAAGATAAAAACTAATAAAAGAGGAGAGACCGAGAAAAAGCAATGCAGCTGTGGTTAGACAGTCAGCAAAGATGACAGTGATGATTCCTCCCGTTCCCGTAAGATCTCTGTGTCTGTCTCTATGCCCCATGAATTTGGGTTGGTCTTGTGGCTTGATCTGAACAGCAGTGTGTGACCCAAGTGGTGATACGTGAATTCTGAGCTACGGTCTCAAGTGGCTTTACAGTTTTGGGTCTGATCCCCCAGGAATGCTGGGCCGTCATACGATGAAACCCCCAAGGTAGCTTCTTGAGAATGAAAGACCTCAAAGAAAGAGGGGTCCAGCCAACCGATCACCAAATACGTGAGGGAGGCCAGCTTAACCCGGTCCCAGTCAAGCCCAAACGGCACAGCCAACAAGACTGACTGAGGCAAGGGGAGCAGAACAGCCACCCGGCTGAGCCCGGCCCAGAGAGCTGAGCGCAGTGAGCGAACTAGACGGTGCTTTCCCGCAGTTTGCAACAAGGCAGTAGATGGCCAGTGCGTGGTTAGGGGACTTAAGTCATCAAAGAAAGCCAGAGAGGCAGGAATTGACAGTGGGGCCCTTTACGAGAGCTGAAGAGAGATACCAGCACGGCAGGATTAGGGAATCAAACCAGGCAAAGCCATGTTCTTGCTCCCACACTTCAAGGCCTCCTCTGCACACCTCCCGAAGGAAGACGTTTACAGAACACCATTGCTGAGATTCTATGCAACCCCACAGAAACAGAATGTTGCAACTTCCTACTGGAGCTTCCTTCACCACAAAAGACTTTTCCTCTTAACAACAGACACAGAAGGAATTATTGTCTTTGTCCAGCGCACATGCAGACAGCTCCAGAGAACTGGAGACAGGCTAGGAGCGGGCTGAGGAGGCAAGGAGAGGAAACTGCGTGTCCCACCTCCACCCTTCCCAGCACGCAGCACATCGCCATGTGGCATAAAGGAGGTGCCGGGGATACCTGGTGCCTCAGAGACGGAGCGGGGCCAAAGCTAGAGACACAGAATGAGCAGGGCAGACAAGGGAGGATTATTCAGCTACAAAACCAGAGGGCGACAGAGGACGAGGCGGCTGGATGGCATCACCAACTCGATGGGCATGCGTTCCAGCAAACTTCGGGAGTTGGTGGTGGACAGGGAGGCCTGGCGTGCTGCAGTCCATGGGGTCACAAAGAGTCGGACATGACTTATCGATTGAACTGAACTGAACTGAACTGAAAACCAAAGGAAATCTACTATTAGTAACAACATGGATGAACCTTGAGGGCGTTATGCTAACTGAAATAAGTCAGAGAAAGAAAATACTGTACGATCTTACTTATATGTGGAATCTAAAAGCAAAGCAAAAAGCCTCACAGACACAGAGAACAGACTGGAGATTGCCAGAGGTAGGGGGTGGTGGGGCAGGTAGGTGAAATGTGTAAAAAGGGTAAAAATGTATAGTTATAAAATAAATAAGTCACGGAGATGTACAACATTTGTTGTTATCTAGTCGCAAAGTCATGTACAACTCTTTGTGAACCCAAGGACTGTAGCCCGCCAGGCTCCTCTGTCCATGGGATTTCTCAGGCAAGAATCCTGGAGTGGGTTGCCATTTCCTTCTCCAGGGGATCTTCTGACCCAGGGATGGAACCTGCGTCTCCCGTGTCTCCTGTATCGCAGGTGAATTCTTTACTGCTGAGCCACCTGGGAAGCCATACACACACACATTAATTAATAATACTGTATTGTATTTTAAGGAAGTAAATCTCAAAAGTTCTCATCATCAGAAAAAAAAAAGGAACTATGTATCCTGGTGGATTTTAACTAGACACAGTGTAGATCATATAGCAATGTATACAAATATAGAATCATTATGTTATACTCCTGAAACTAATGTTATACATCAATTACACCCCAATTTTTAAAAACAGGATAAGCAGGGTGGGTGGCTCAGTAAAGAATCCGCCTGCAATGCAGGAGATCTGGGTGGGAAGATGCCCTGGAGGACAGCATGGCAACACACTCCAGTGTTCTTGCCTGGAGAATCCCACGGACAGAGGAGCCTGGTGGGCTATAAGAGTTGGTCACAACTGAGTGACTAAGTACAGGGCAGCCTCAGAGAAGGGGGAACCTCAGGGCAGAGCGGAGCCCAGCAGGACAGAACCCACAGGCCATCACAAAAGCTGCCATAAATAACATTCAGTGTTGTGAACAGGTGTGATCATTTCTCTGCTTCTTAAAATTATTTTCACATCATAATGGAACTGTTTCTGTAACCAAGGAAACCTTTGCTGCTAGCACGTCCCACTCACCATTATCAGGATAGAAAACAATAAGGTTAGGAGAAGTACAAACACAAGCACGTAAGCTTACATTTCAATTAATCTTTGATTTACGTGGATGAAGTACATTCACTCAGGTTCCATTCAAGCCCATTACAGACCTACATTTAACAGAGGAAGGAAAAAAAGATCTTTGCCTTATGAGATATATTAACAATGTTTGTTAAACCAGCAGATACTCCAAACATTTCCAAAGAGGAACTAATCATAATTGACTTTTTAAAGGCCTTATATTAACACCTGTGTTTCATTCTCAGAGTGAAAAATGGCTGAGGGGAAGGGAACAAGGGAAGGTTAGACACGGCCAGTAAAGACACTGGGGCTTCCCAGGGCAGGAGACATGGGTTCCATCCCTGGGTTGGGAAGATCCCCTGGAGGGGGAAATGGCAGCATACTCCAGTATTCTTGTCTGGATATTTCCACGGATGGAGAAGCCTGGCGGGCTACAGTCCATGGGGTTGCAGAGTCAGATGTGACTAAACGCGTATGTGTGCATGGGTGGACACACACACACACACACACACACACATACACACCAGTAAAGACACTGAGCTGGAATCCAATCCTTAGGCTATGAAAAATCATAGCTTTGCTTTTCAGCCATTTTACTGTCATATAAGAATTCCATAAAAACACTCAATATATAAGATCAACATAAACACCCCTCCCCCAAGCTAAGAAAATAAAAACAAAACAATTATAAAGGGGGAAAAAAAACCCTCAGGAGAGCTATATATACTCTGTAGGGGGCGGGGGAGGAAAAACACTACAGTTTTAACTTGAAAGACAATTTCTTTCCAACCACATTTCACAAAATCCCAGAGTCTGTTTCTCTACACACAACAGTTTTTTAATCCTAAAAAACTGTACATATAGTTCTTCCCAATCCTACCAGCTTGTTGTGAAAGTCAAACTATAATCCACTAATGTTCTTTAAAATTATACAAATGGAGGCTCTTAATCTCCAAAGCAACACTGTTTTTCCACACACAGGACTTGATGGTGTCATTAATCAAAACCAGCAGGAAGTCAGGACTAGGTGTTGGGGTTTCCCCAGCGGGGCCCTCGGGAGCGGGCCCTGAGCCGGGTGACAGTAAGCATCGCACACGGCTCCACGTTTTCCCAACAGATGCCTAGAAGGCCATGTGCTGCTGGCTAGCTGGGAGTCTGCAGCGAATCTGGAGAAGGCGACCCTGCCTGTCTGCAGGAAGACAAGTCTGAGTGGCTCCTCTCTCTGTGTCACCCCTCCCCGCTGTCTGCAGAATGCAGCTGCAGACCATGCACATGGACCGTCACCCAGAAACAGAACCCTGCATTTCACGGGCACAGCAGGGAAGCCTGCACTGCTGGGCAAGTCAAAGGAGGCTTAACGGCTTCTGCCACTCTGACCAAGATGCCTGGGCTCCTCTGCCTATCACAGAAGCCTTTCCCGTTGCAGCAAAGGCTGCTTAATCTACTTCCTGCAGGTGGGCTACCGGTGCCCACCACAGATGGCATCTTTCCACTCAGCAGCGGATCCAGGGGGCTGACTCTCCAAACCCAAGGCTCACCCTAATTGCCAGGGCAGGCCACAGCCACTTAACCCGCCCAGCTCAACTTCTGGAAAGGCCATTTTTCAAATTAGAAGCAATGGCAGCACACTCCAGTATTCTTGCCTGGAGAATCCCATGGACAGAGGAGCCTGGCAGGCTTCAGTCCATGGGGTCACAAAGGGTCGGACACGAATGTGTGACTAACATTTTTAGTTCACTGAGTTTTCATCATGACTGTTGATTAGTCGCTGAGTAGTGTCTGATGCTTTCTGATCCCACGGACTATAGCCCGCCAGGCCCCTCTGTGCATGGGATTCTCCAGGCAAGAATACTGGAGTGGGTTGCCATTCCCTTTCTCCAGGAGATCTTCCTGACCCAGGGATTGAACCCATGTCTTTTGCTTTGGCAGACAGATTCTTTACGATCGAGCCCCCAGGGAAGCCCCTCATTGTAATATCATAAACTATTTGCTGATCTAAGCAAGGGCACCTGCTTTATCCCAACAGGTCAAGTGAATTTTAGGGGCGATAAAGCCAAGCTGCCTCCATCACAAAAGTCAAATGTACTTGAATGTTAAGGACAGAACTTAAAGTGAGAGAGACAGACAGATGTTTTGAAGTCCTGGAAAGATATAACGGATGCCCTCTGAATTATGATTCTTGTAACTGGCATGATATCAGGGGCTTTTATCAAACTTATTTCAAAAATTATTTTTTATTAGATTTGCTTTCCTATATATTTTCCTATTATATTGATGTTCATATAATACTTTGCTAACTGAGGAGTGAAGTATGCATTCTAATAAACCAGGCCAGTGGTTTCACCTGGGAAGATTTCACCCTGGGGGAACATTTAGCAAAGTCTGAAGATAATTTTTGATTGACACAATTTTGGGAAGAGGGTTATGAGGACTAGTTGAGAGTGGTTTGTTGGAAAACTGCTAACATCAAGGCTGAGAACAGGCCCCCACAACAAAGAATCTTCGGGTCCGAAATGGCAGTAGCACCAGATGAGATCATAATTCAAAATAAATCACAGAGGAGCATGAGAGAGGCTTTCTGGGAAGCTCAAAGAAACTAAAGTCTTGCAACTTCCCATGCCAGCTTCCCCTTCACTTCAAGGCTCTTTCTAAAACAAGATCCACTGAAGCAACAAGCTTTCTCTCTGGACCTCCTTCCCCCATTTTCTTACCAGTATGGACCTAAACAACTGTTGAAAAAAAAAAAGATGAAGAATAGCCCCAGGCAGATTTCCACAAGGACACATGGATGGTCAATGGCCAAGAATGGAAACTGAGTCTTAGAGAAAACCCTGAGGATGGAATCTAATTTCCAGTCCCTGACATTCCAAGCCAACACAGCAATCCATACTGGGAAGTGTCCTTTCCATACTGAGGAAGAGGAGGATAAAGGTCACCTAACAGGTTGTCATTACAAAAATCTCAGTGAAGCAGACAATAGAAAGTTATCCACAAACACCCCAGTTATGGTCTGCATGGGACTGTAACATTCCAATCATCTTACCATTTCACCCAGACAAAAAACAGGGCCCATAACCAAGGAGAGAGCTGGTGACCTAAGAGGGTGACCTCCCATCTTGATTGCATATTAGAATTACCTAAAGGTTTTTAAGCAACCACGCACCCTAACAAATGCATACCCAAGCCCTGCCCCGGACCAAGGGAATCACTATTTCTGAAAAGGGGCCCAGTGGTCTCAGCATCTAGACAGTAGAATCAACTTCTTTCTACCTGGGGAAGGAAACTGCTTTAAGTATACTGCATAAACTTGGTTCTCAGACAACACTCCTGGCGTAGACAGAAGTGGAGTAGAGTAGTAAGGAAAATAACAACCAGCAGCCCCTGGTTACAAGTCAGAGAACCTTCCTGTCACCATGAAGACTCTGCGTGTTGAATGCGTATTCACTGAGCACCTCCTAGGACTTATTCTGAACACTTCAATTACTCACTCACTCCTCACAACAGCCTCATGTGATAGTAGCGTGGTATGATCCCCACTGTAGGCATGAGGTCACAGGGCATACATTAAGCATCATCTGTTCAAGTCATGAAGCTAATAAAGATAAACATGGGACTCATCCCCAAGGAGCCTGGTTCCACAGCCCGCTTAAGCCATTAGGCACTGAGGTTTCCACATCAAGGAAACAAACCTCTCCATGAAAAAGGCTTCAGAAAGAATCCAGCCCTGAAAGTTAATCACAACTTTCCATCAGAATTCTCAGGGCAGGATCAGGGCCAAGCTTGCAGACTTGGACTTGCTACAAGGGGCAATTCACCGGGAAAAACCTCTTGTAGACAGGAACCAGCCGAGGAGCCCGTGGACACGGCCAGGCCCTCTGTCCTGGTGACCTCACACTCACCATGACCACCCCAAAATGGTCTCCGCATCAAACCTCAAACCTGTCACTCAGGTTGCTTCTTATTTTTAGTTACTTCCAAATTTAGACTGAGGCTATAGTCCAGCCTGCCCATTGTATACAGTTTCTCCGTTGTTTTCCATCGTCACTGCAGCTGTCTGTGGACACTGCTTTATCTCTGCTTCATTGTGGACCATCTTTCAGGTTGTTTTATCCTGTTTACTTGCCCCCTCTTTTATCTTCCACTGTTAAACATGAACCAGGAAATGGTAACAACCAGAAAGCAAACAGGCTGGGACCCAGGTTGGGGGCCTGAGTGTCTTGCTTCCCTCTGGCCAAGGGGATGGAGCTGCAGCTGCTGAGAGCCTTTGAGAATGCTTCTGGAACTTATTAATGTTGAAACCAACTTAGCAAACATCCAGAAAACCCACACTGTGACTTTACCTTCACGCTGTTTATTTTTGAACCAGGTTGATTATCTGACTTAACCAAACACACTTGATTCTGAAGGGTTTTTGATCACTACAAAATAGTAAAACGTGAAGCGATTAAAACAACAAAGAACTACACTAGAATGTTAAAGCAGGACAGAACCATGTCACAGTCAGCAATATAACTTTCAGCATCTAGCTTAATTATTAAGAGCAAATACTTAAATGTCAATTCCAAGACGTGGTTTGTGTGTGTGTGTGTGTGTTAGTCACTTAGTCGTGTCTGATTCTTTGCTACCCCATCAACTGTAGCCCTCCGTGCTCCTCTGTCCATGGGATTCTCCAGGAAAAAAGACTGGAATGGATTGCCATTCCCTTTTCCAGTGGATCTTCTCAACCCAGGGATCGGACCTGGATCTCTTGCATTGTAGCCAGATTCTTTACTGTCTGAGCAACCAGAGAAGCCCAGTTATGATTTGGAAACAAACAAATAAATAAATAAGTCATCTAAGGATGATTCCAAAACAAAAAAAGTTTTAATGGGGAGAAGGAAATGGCAACCCACTCCAGTACTCTTGCCTAGAAAATTCCATGGATGGAGGAGCCTGGTGGGCTACAGTCCATGGGGTCGCGAAGAGTCAGACACAACTGAGCGACTTTTCACTTCACAATGGGGTTTAAACAATAGCAGATTCAGTATATTTAGCACACAGATTTCAAAGGTGTCTGGTCTGAAGGAGGATGTACGGGCAGTGGACAGGGTAGGGCTGTGTACACAGAATATACCCAGATATTCTCAAAATAGGCACCTATGTACAAACACATCTTTAAAATAAAAAATTTGTAATAAAAAGTCTTAAAACTTCACAAACTGTGTATATGCACATACACAGAGACACACACACATCTCTTCTCAAAAGAAAGAAATACATCAAAACAGTGATTGTGTTTAAAGGAACAAATCATGAGCAACTTCAATCACACTTTATATGAGAGGTCTGTAAAGGGCCAGATAGTATTTTCAGCTGTGCAGACCATGCATCCCAGTTATAACTACTCAAATCTGCCGCTGAAATGGGAAAGCAGCCAGAGACAAACATCAGTGAATGGGCGTGACTGTGTTCCAATAAAGCTTTATTTATAAAAAGAGGCCATAGCCTGGATTTGGCCAGTGCGTCTTGATTTGCCAACCCTTACTTTATACCCAAAACCTACAGGAAGAACTGAGACAGAAGATATCCGAAAGTGGTTGAGCACACACCGTGGTTTGTGGTGTGTGCACACAGACCCTATAAAATCCTTTCAACAACCTGATGTCACCCACACGCCTCGCTCGGTCATTTCACAGAAACCACCGTGAACCGACTTTCATGGGGTGGAGCCTGCCATCTTGTGGTCACGTAAAAGAACAGCCTTCGTGGTATTCATTCCCTATCATGTAAGCATACACAGCTCCCTGGTCAGAAAGAGAAGAACAAACACCACTTGATATCACTTATATGTGGAATCTAAAATACAATACAAACGAGCCTATCTACGAAACAGAAAGAAACACAGGGACAGAGGAGAGACTGGTGGCCATCGTCCCCCAGGGGAGGAGGGGGGAGAGGGCAGGAGTGGGTGCTCTGGATTAGCAGATGCAAACTGGCACACGCAGAACGGATAAACAGTAAGTTCCTACTGTAGCGCCCAGGGCAGTATGCTCCATATCCTGTGATAAGCCACAACGGAAGAGAGCATGAAAAAGAATATATGTATGTATGTATGTTGTTCAGTCACCCAGTCACATCCGACTCTTTCTGACCCCATGGACTGCAGCACACCAGGCCTCCTATATATAAATATATATATAGCTTCCCAAGTGGCCCCAATGGCAAAGAATCTGCCTGCCAATGCAGGCGACATGGGTTCAATCCCTGAGTTGGGAAGATCCCCGAAAGTAGAAAATGGCAACCCACTCCAGTATTCTTGCCAGGAAAATTCCATGGACAGAGGAGCCTGGCGGGCTATATAATCCACGGGGTCGCAAAGAGTCAGACACAAGTAAGCACTCACACTATGTGTGTATATATATAACTGGGTCACTTTGCTGTGTGGTGGGAAGTAATGCAACACTGTAATTCAACTATGCTTCAACGATACAAACAAACAAACAAAAAAGGTAACAGCTCCCTGGAATGCTTTCCTAAAGATATGATGGGCGCATGGGCACTACAATTGATTGCGATCAACTCTCTGAAGACTCAACTTGTCGAGTTCTCCCAGGGAACCAACAATAAAAGGATGAACTATCAGTAGGCGTCTGTTGTGATCTATTCTTACCGAGCCGAGCTTCAGAAGGGACTTTGCAAAACAAGAATACTCAAAGTACCTACACTCAGAAGTGGGAAAGGAAGGCCTTTTTTAACCCAACTTTTAAAAATAAGTCCCCAAACCCAGCTTACTAAAAGCCACCCCAGCTCTAGAACAAGTCACGGCAAGATTAAGCGAGAGTCCTTATCTCTTCACCTGTGGGCTTGTTCCAGATTCTCCTGCTGAACAATAACAGGCACCTGAAAGTGAAGAAACTCTAAGCCCAGTCCCGGGGAACAAACTCAGGAGGTGCAGAGACGCAGGCAAGAACAGTGCTGCCGAAAGAGAGCCCCCATGGAAGACGTCTGGGGGGCCAGAGGAAGGAGCTCGGTGGGGGTCCCAGAAGCCTTTCTGGGGCAGGCAGCACCCAAGCTGCTCCTTCTAGAGTGAGCATAAGGTTGTCAGAGGGAGTGGAAGGCAAGGTACAAACAGGAAAAACAGCAGATGGCGCAGGGGAGGGGGTTTCTGCCAAGGGGCTCATCTCCAGACTGGAGGTCAGAAGAGCCCCAGGGAAAAGCAGACCAAACTCCAGCTCGGGGCATATTTCCACCCCAGGCTTCTCAGTCCACATCCTCTCCCCTTTCCACACAAGGAACCACAGGACGGGGGCGACACAGGAGACGGAGCCGTGAAAGCAGGGGCACGACCAAAGCCCCAGCATCTTCAGTGCCTGCTGGCGTCTCTACATCTCCACCCACAGTCAAGAGACAGCGGCCTCGATCTACTTATGTCTCCCCCAAAGGACAAACAGCAGCAGCACCACAGAGCTTTCCATTGCAGCCAAGCGGCAATTCCACCGGCACGTAAGTCCCAGGCCCCTTTACACCCGGACGGGGGAGCTCAGGAACCTGTTCATCTCCCTCACGCGTCTCCCAGGACCTGCCAGGCTCAGGAAACCCACCGAAAGACGCAAGCCGCGGGGGGCACCCGGGGCACGGCCATACCTGTGTCGCTGCTGAGAAAGGCGAGGGGGCTCTCGCCGAGGTCGGCCGGGCCGTCCAGCCGATGGGGCGGGTTCTCCAGCAGTTCTGCTCCTCCCTCCAGCTCCGGGCAGGTCCTCACCAGGAGGCCCAGGGACGGCTGTGTGAGGAAATCTCTGAGCACAGAGGAGTTCAGGGTGCCCGCAGCCCGCTTATTGATCTCGAGGATCTCATCTCCCGCCTTCAGGCCTGCCAACGCAAGATGGAAAAATGTTTAATCTCAGACGCACACACACACATAAAAGCAGCAGCAGCGTCGAATCAGATGGCAGCAGCAGAAGAGCCCTGCTTCTAAAGGGCACGCCGAGCTCGCCTGTTAGAGGTGCCGCCGCTGCACACAGCCCGGCGTGCGCCAAGGGACTCCTCGGGGGACCACGTGGGCTTGGTTCTGGAAGGTTCTACACTGGGATGTCACAGCAGGCCTGAGCTGCCCTGGATACACCGACCAAACAACCAAACAACCGTACCACTCCTTGAATCTATGTGCTCTGCTCTTAGCCGCTCAGTCCTGTGACCCCTCTTTGTGACCCCATGGTCTGTGGCCCGCCAGGCTCCTCTGTCCATGGGATTCTTTGGGCAAGAATACTGGAGTGGGTTGCCATGCCCTTCTCCAGGGTATCTTCCCAATCCAGAGATCGAACCTGGGTCTCCTGCACGGCAGGCAGGTTCTTTACCATTGAGCCCCCGGGGAAGCCCATATGTTCTATCCTAGTTATTGTCCCATTTCGAGGGCTCCCTGATTTCAGCAATGTGTGTGTCATGCACATGCTTGTCTACCGTGGACACGTGTGCACAGTCAGCTAAAGCCTAAAAATCGTTGCTATGGAAACAAAATGCAGGCGTCTCCTCGGCTACAATCACTGAAGATCATCCCATTCCAAACACATCCAGGGATGAGAGTTTACAGAACCAAATGCAATCATATTTGCTCCCCACACCCTGTCCACCCCCTGCCCACCACCTTTTATATGGGCTTCCCAGGTGGTGCTAGTGGTAAAGAATCCACCTGCCAATGCAGGAGATGCAAGAGACTCAGGTTCGATTCCTGGGTCGGGCAAATCCCCTGGAAGAGGAAATGGCAACCCACTCCAGTATTCTTGCCGGGAGAACTCCACGGGCAGAGGCACCTGGCGGGCTACCATCCATGGGGTCGCAAGAGTCGGACACGATTGAGAGACTGAACCACCACCATCACCTTTTATATAAAACTGCATCAGGACCTTGGGGTGAGTGGCCTTTGGAAGGTCCCCAAAGGTTCTGCTACTTTTGCAAAGCATTCTGGGGAGCTGCCAAAGCTTGGGACCCAGAGGAGTAGCTGTGAACCAGCCCAGTCTTGGAGGACAGGAACTTGCGACTGACTTGGGGCAGGTCTGCCTGATATTTACAAAACATGGCAGCAGTGAGAAGGGGAGGGGTTAGGGGAGAACAGGAGAAAAACACGGGTTCCTTTCGGCTAAAAAGAAGGAAAGAGGGTGATGCCTCTTTCTAGACTAACATGGAGAAACAAATGTGTGAAAAGGGAGTGACTGAAGGGCAAAGGATGATCTTCACCCAACACGAAGCCACACAGCCCCTCAGGCACCCGCAAGTCGCACTCTGATTCCGCAGAGAAGGTCTCACTTCCCAGCTTCCCTGGGTCACACCTCTAGGCCAGCTTTACTAAGGTTTCCCCAACACTTGAAATCAACTCTCTGTCATAAAAATACTCAAAGAAACATCACGGGTGAGAAGGCAAGGGGAGAGAAACAAGAGTTTCTCTCCATGCCAGAGATGGAATTCTAGGAGACTAACCATTCCACTTCTCGGTGAAAGATTTTGGCATTAAAACGTTTGAATTGAAAATACAAAATTTCCACATGTGAAAGGCCACTGTCATCTTTGAAGTCTTCTCTTGGAGACAACTCCTTTGATTAGGCATCAGGGGCCGTAATATAAGCAGAAAAAGAGGAAAAGACAAAAACTAAAAACATTGGCAAGTTTTGTTTTGTTTTTTAAAATGAATCGCTAGGTTGGCTGGAATTCCCTGGCGGTCCAGTGGTTAGGACGCCACGCGCTCACTGCCAAGGGCCTGGGTTCAATCCCTGGTTGGGGAACTAAAGCCCACAAGCCATGCAGCCAAAAAATAAATTGATTTCTTTAAATAACTTTTAAAAAAGAATTTCTAGGTTTGTATGACTGTTTGAATACGAGTGTATAGTGGGTTAAAGGGTAATCCCTGAAAAGACATGTCCGTGTTCCAGAACCTAGGAATAGGACCTTATTTGGGAGCTGCAGCTGTAATTCAGCAGAAGCTCTTGAGATCAGCCCATGCTGGGTTATCTGATGGGTCCTAAACCCAGTGACAACCATCCTGTGGGACAGGCACAAAAGAAAGACCCAGAAAGCAGCAGAGAAGGGCAGGGGAGGACGGAGAGTGAGACTGGGGGACGCTGCCACAAGCCAGCAAACACCAGATGAAGGGAAAGGCAAGGACGGACCCTACCCACTGACCCCCTGCCCCCGAGCCTCCCAGGGGCCCCAGCCCTGCAGACACCCTGGCTTCAGACTGTCCTCCAGAACTGTGGCAGAAAACAGTTCTGTTTCTTGAAGAAGGTATGTTAGTCGCTCAGCTGTGTCTGACTCTTTTCAACCCCATGACTGTAGCCTGCCAGGCTCCTCTGTCCATGGGGATTCTCCAGGCAAGAATACTGGTAATGGTTTAAATGAGATTAAACACAATAATCCATGTAGAACTTCTCATGTTGCACTTGGCATGTTGAAGATATTCAACAGACACTAACTCTCATTATTAATGTTCGGTAGCAGAAACAGGAAAACTTTGTTTTTCATTTTGAGCCTACTCAAAAATACTCCATACTTGCCCAGTAAAAGCTGTGAAATATCCCATCTGTCGAGAAAGCTCTAGCCCATGGCCATCTTAGCCAGGCTTTGTCCTGCGGAGCCATCAGGAAGACACTTAGATGGCAGCAAAGAAGATGCCTGATTCCAACCTCAAAGGACTGCAAGAGCAGAACAGGCCCAAGATGAACAGAGACACATGTAAACACACTCTGGTTTCAAAAGTCAGTTCTACAAGGACAGTCAACGTGAGATCCAACACACAACAGAGGGTGAGAGAGAGACAGAGAGAGAGCAGGAATACGGGAACTAATAGTCAGCCCATTCCAGGCCAAAAGCCCATGGCGACTAACAACAATAAAGTGTAGGCTCAGTGAATGACAGAATATCCGGTTCTAATTAGGCTGCATGCCACCAGACTTCCACTGGTGTGTACCACATTCTGGTCATTTTAAGAAATACTGGCATCTGGATGGTGTCCAGGGGGCAATGACCAGAGTTCATCCTATCTTCTAACGAATTGTTGAAGGATCTGCAAGGGTCAAATGTGGAAAAGACTCAGTAGCTGTAACACAACGAATATCATGAACTGCTCTGGCTGGCTATAAAGGAGGCTAAATGGAGAATGGCAGCTGAAGGATTTTTATCGTCAGCGTCTGTATGATCCACAGGGAGCTCTCCAACATTGGCTAGCTCTCCATCACCTTCACATAGAGGCTGCGCTTTAACGTCATATACCCCGAGTACTGCAATAGCATCACGGACTCACGGGACACGAATCTGAGCAAACTCCAGGAGACAGTGAAGGACAGAGGAGCCTGGCGTGCTGCAGTCCCTGGGCTCACAAAGAGTGGGACACGACTTCACGACTGAACCACCACCACAACCCCAAATCTCTCTCCCGACACAGCCCTCCGCAGGCCGGGTACTGGGATGGTTTGCCGCCCACGTGGACAAATGGACATCCCTCCTGTATCTGTAGAGAAGAGCGTCATAGGGGGCAAGGGGGTTGCAGCACTCAACAGTTTGTTTTCATCTAACACCAGGGTTCTTGGATTCAAAGGACTAACACAGGATGTGACTAAAACCAGGGCAGTGTATTTCCCCACCCCCGCACCCAGCAGAGTCACTGCAGGGCTGCAAGAGATAAAAATCAGCTTGGGGTTCAAAGGGGAATAAACCCCGCCACCTCTGCTCTTAGCTGAGACACCCTCAGTGAAGGCACCAAACTCTGACTGCCTCTGGTCTCAAAAACACAGAAGGAAAATGAAGGAACAGTCACACCCATGGCAGTTAGCAGCAGATGCATCACTTGGACTTTATCTCCCACAGGTCACACCTTTGTCACCCCCGTGCAGAGCCAAACTGCAGGGAGCCCTTCTCTGATGCTGACAACACAGGGCTAGGTCAGCAGCAGAGGGGCCCTGCCAGATGAACACCCAGAACTAAGCTGCCCCAGCACGTGGAAGGAGGGAGATAGGTCAGTCTGCCTTCCATCCGTCCCCAGCTGCTCCATTCAGCCAGCCTTGGGCAGAACTAGACACAGGCACCATGCCCAAGCAGAACTGACCGAAACACACTGAACTTGTACATTCAGTGGGTGTGAATTTGCCTGAATGAAGCCAAAATTCCACAGCAAGAAGAATGAAATGAAGGTGGAGTTTGAGCCCTACCTACCTGCCCGATTCATTTACAATGAGTATAGTGACTTGAAGAAAAAGCGAGAAGAAAGTTAGTCACTCTGTCGCTTCTGACTCTTTGCAATACCAGGGACTGTAGCCCGCCAGGTTCCTCTGTCCAAGGAATCCTCCAGGCAGGAATCCTGGAGTGGGTTGCCATTTCCTTCTCCAGGGGATCTACCTGATACAGGGATTGAACCCAGGTCTCCTGCACTGCAGGCAGATTCTTTACCATCTGAGCCACCAGGGGAGCTCAAGAATGTCCCCCCAAAAGTCATGTCCACTCAGAATGTGACCTTATTTGAAAATAGGGTCTCTGCAGGTGTAATGAGGTCAGGATGAACCCATACTAGGGTAGGGTGCGTCCTAAACCCAATGACTGGTGAAGGTCATGTGAAGACAGGGAGACACACAGGCTTTCCTGTAAGGACACCCTGTAAGGACAGAGGAGGAAATCAGAGTGATGCAGCTATAAGCCAAGGATGCCCTGGGCTATTAGCAGCCAGCAGCATCTAGAGAGAACCATGGAAGAGATTCTTCCTGCAGGGGCTCAGAAGGAAATGACCCTGCCAATACCTTGAATTCAAACTTCTAGCCTCCTGATCTGTCTGAGAATACACTTCTGTTGTTTTGAATCACCCAGTTTGTGGTAATTGGTTCCTGCAGCCCTAGGAAACTAACACAGGAAGCCAAAAAAAAAAAAAAGAAAATCTAGGATGAAAAGATTTTCCCATTAGAAAGAGGATGGAGTGCTGGGGTTCCACAAGTAGCCTAGATAGACAGTGCTAGGAGCTCTTGTAGAGGGGCAGGCAGGCGTAGCAGACAAGAGCTCTCTACGGAGGGCAAGCAGTCTGGATCCCGAACCCCGAGGTTCTCAACTTCTACAAAGATCCCTCCATGAATGGCGGCAACAGAACACGAAGGAGCTTCACAAGCTCAGGTGAAGGTCAGTGTCAACTTTGAGCAGTGTGCACCAAAGCACAGAGGGGTCTTCCCGAGCAGCTCCAACCAGACCCCCCAGACCTTCATTCCACCCCAGATGGTAGGGAAAGACAACCCCTTCTGATTCAAAGGGAATTTCCCACCAACCCCATGGAAAGGGGCTCAGAATTAGATTTAAAATCCAAGAAGGTAACATTCCTTGCACAATTGAGCTGATGGAAAAAATACTCATATTCCCTGGAAGCGTTTGCCCTGAGACAACATTTAAACACTCTTCAAAGATGAACATTTGGGGCTGATCTTTCTCAGTCACCAACTAGAGAAATCCAAAAGGGAACTGAAGACAGACAAGTCAAGACAAGACGGTGAGTAACTTACCTTTCTTGGAAGCTAAGCCAGTTTCCTTTACACTATTCACGTAGAGCCTTCGAACACCATCTTCTTCCACAGAAGAAAGTGAAAACCCTGGGAAGCAGAGACAGAGGGTTAAGACAGCAGGTGACGCCCATACCCTCCAAGTGCTGAGCAGACAGCAGGAAGGATCCAGGTGAACTCGGCACATTCACTGTTTGGGTGATGGTCCTTCCCTATTTGTACTGTGTCACAAAGCAGAGAACTGTCTTTTTAAACAGCTCTAAATGAAGCCACAATAAAAATTAATATTACCGAGCACATCTATCTCCACATAACCAACTATCAACTCAAGTGGGAAAAAATGACCTTGTTCATTACCTTGCTTGATAATTAATGCCACAGTTTTGCTTTTTTTCACTGTTCTCTCCGTCACACAAAAGAGAAACAGCTTATCTCGTTTGGGTCCTTTTGGCCTTTTTTTTTAGTCAATCTATGTCCTAGGATATGTCAGAACACAACACCTGTACAGTATGTGTTCACCTATATACCGCTGTGTGGACACTGCTTTAATTTAGTAAAATTCTGCAAACGGGGATAAGTAACAACACATTTTACAAATCCTTTTCATATTGAAACTGATGGATCGCACATTCTCCTAGTGGCAGATCATAAGATTATCTTATACTCATCGAGGCTTCCAGAGCTCCGTTAGTTAACTAACCTTGGGCTTTGCCACATCCTTCAGAAAATAAGGCAGAACAAGGCTCTGAGGTTTTAAGTGCTCCCAATCCCATGTCTACAAGCTTTGGTCACTTCTGTTTCACATATAAAACTCTTTCTGATCAATCAATGGAAAGTCCACAACCAAAACCTACTTTCCCTCAGGATAAAATACTTTGGCAGATAATCCTAAAAGGGCAATGGAAATTAATACAACTGTAAATATCAGACATGTTTTCTGCTCTGGGAGAAAAATAAGGCTTAGGCAGAGAAAAATATAGTGGTTAAAAAAAAAAAAAGCAAAGAACAAAATAGAATAATTAATTAATGAACTGGGGCCCAGGGATTCACTGTGACTTCTCAGACTGTGTCATAATGAACACATGTTTTTTTTGCACCATTCACAGAACCAGGAAATAGATACCCACAGGTAGGCAAAACTGCCAAATGCCATCACCCACTAGGGGACCATAACTCCCTCAGAAAGAGAACAAGACAAGCTCACCCCTGAGGACTTTCCAGAGTCTTTCTTTTATTCTCTTATTTTAAATTCCATTCTTACAGCAACTTCTAACTTTCAGAAGACTCTTCAAGAAGTCCCACTCGGGGCTTCCCGGTGGTCCAGTGGTTAAGAATCCACCGTGCAATGCAGGGCACACAGGCTCAGTCTTGTGTCTGGGAAGACCCCACATGCCTCAAGGAACTGAACCTGGGAGCCACAA
The DNA here is from genome assembly GCF_019320065.1 of Cervus canadensis. Lineage (NCBI taxonomy): Eukaryota > Metazoa > Chordata > Mammalia > Artiodactyla > Cervidae > Cervus > Cervus canadensis. Next base: position 3,542,283 of record NC_057412.1, on the reverse strand, counting down.
GTGTGAAAAGCTGCTTGCTTAGAGCCTGTGCTCCACAACAAGAGAAGCCACCCAATGAGAACCCTGCATATCACAACTAGAAAGGAGCCCTGATCTCCAAAACTAGAGGAAGCACCTAAACATCAACAAAGACCCAACACAGCCAAAATTAAAGACAGGAATATGAAAAAACTCAGTTCCACTCAAATAAAAATAATTTTAGACATGAGCCATTTAAATGATATTAGCCTTAACACAGTGGTATTTTTCTGCATTTCAACAGAGGTTTTCTTTTTCTTTTATCTGTTAGAATAGATACAGAATCAAGGACTGTATCAGGGAAAGGATGAATAGAATCCATTAAAATACAGGCATTTCCCTTCTAAAATGCTATCATTTTATAAAATGCTGAGACCAAGTTTCTTAATTATACTTCTAATTCAAATTTTCTCCTATTAAATATAAAATGAACACACTGTCCGGAGAGGCGATGTGTTGTGAGCCTACGGCAAGTCACCTTAAACCAGAGTCACAGCAGATGGCTGAGGTTTTCACTTGTTGCTTTCTTTACCACTAAGGTTGCCCCTATTTCAAGATGTCAACAATCTCCACACTGGGGGGTAGGTGGGAATTTTAACCATTTCTTACAATAACAAATATGTATTCATTTGTATTAGTTTTTAGATTCCACATATAAGTGATATCATATTGTATTTGTCTCTCTCTGTCTGACATTTCATTAAGCATAATATTCTCTAGGCCCATCCATGTTGCTACAAACGGCAACATTTTGTTCTTTTTCGGGGCTGAATGTTATTTCATTGTATCCATATCCTGACTATTGTAAATATGGCTGCTATGAACACTGCAGTGCATGTATCTTTTTGAATTACAGTTTTCATTTTTTCCAGATATATAGAGCCAGGAGTGAGACTGCTGCATCCCTGGTAGCTGAGTTGGTAAAGAATCCACGTGCAATGCGGGAGAACCTGGTTTGATTCCTGGGTTGGGAAGATCTCCTGGAGAAGGGAGAGGCCACCCACTCCAGTATTCTTGGGCTGCCCTGCTGGTTCAAACAGAAAAGAATCTGCCTGCAATGTGGGACAGCAGGTTTGATTCCTGGGTTGGGAAGATCCCGCAGAGGAGGACATGGCAACCCACTCCAGTGTTCCTGCCTGGAGAATTCCCACGGACAGAGGAGCCTGGCGGGCTGCAGTCCATGAGGTCACAAGAGTCCAACAACTGAGCAACCAAGCCGAGCCCAGCACCAGGGAGTTCTGGTTTTAGTTTTTTAAGGATAGCAACAATCTAATTCCAAGAAAAGACATGTAGTTCAGTCCAAAATGACTGCCACAGGAAATAGGAGTGAGTCCATATACAGCCAAAGCACCCACCCCACCAAAAGGCTTAGAGACCAGGAGGCACCCTGAGTGACGTATGACTGTGAAAATGCAGGGAGTGATTAAAACTCAGTGAAGAAACCAAAAAGACAGACTCACTTCTTGAATAACCAGAAGCTTCTTCATACTGAAACTGAGGACCAAAGAAAAATCATGACAACACAGTAAACAAAACAGATGGACTCAAAACCAGAGTCCAGGACACAGTGAAACGGAGAAAGTGAGAAAAACATAGACACCACTGACAGAGAAGGGGGCTTCCCGGGTGGCTTAGCGGTAAAAGAATCTGCCAGACAATGCAGGGGATGTGGGTCTGACCTCTGGTTGTGAAGATCTCCGGGAGGAGGAAATGGCAACCCTCTCCAGTATTCTCGCCTGGAAAACCCCGTGGACAGAGGGGCCTGGTGCGCGCTAGTCCACGGGGTCGCAAAGAGCTGGACGTGACTTAGCAACTGAGCAGGCATGCCTGCTGACATAGAGGGGACGCAAGACCAAAAATCCAATGGCCGAAGAAGTCCCCAGAGAAAAACAAATACTCAGTTGCTGAAATGATGCATTCTTCCACTTCAAGGCTGCCTAGATGGTCACGCTTAGTCTATTACAAAACTATGTGAACTAACTTCAACAACAAGGTCTGAGAGAGTCCTGAGGGCTGAGGTGGAGGAAGGATGAGAAATCAGGCAAGTGCTAAATCTTTCCATTTGTTTCGTCAGTGGGATTATTAAGTCATATTTTCCTCCCTGAAGTGTTCTACAATAGAAAGCAGTATCTGGTCTGTATGCTGATGTATGCTAATAACTTACATACACTGAAACTGATGTATAGCAGGAAGCTGCTCTTAGATGCAAGTGTCAGAGAAAGATGGGCTGACTTTAGGCTCCTTAGCACCTTTGAGGTCAGAGACTCTCAGGTCTCTTAGGACTGGGGGACTCTAACTTCTGTGGAAACACCTCTGCCAACATGAACTGGACACTGAGAATAAATGGCTTAGCTGAGCTTATTAGCTATGCATCCTGAGAGTCCCTTGGACTGCAAGGAGATCCAACCAGTCCATCCTAAAGGAAATCGGTCCTGAATATTCATTGGAAGGATTGATGCTGAAGCTGAAACTCCAATCCTTTGGCCACCTGATGCGAATAACTGACTCATTTGAAAAGACCCTAATGCTGGGAAAGACTGAAGGTGGGAGCAGAGGGGGATGACAGAGGATGAGATGCTTGGATGGCATCATGATGCTGGGAATGATTGAAGGTGGGAGGAGAAGGGGATGACAGAGGATGAGATGCTTGGATGGCATCACTGACTCGATGGACATGAGTTTGAGTAAGCTCCGGGAGTTGGTGATGGACAGGGAGGCCTGGTGTGCTGCAGTCCATGGGGTCGCAAAGAGTCGGACACGACTGAGTGACTGAACTGAACTGAACTGGAGGCTGTTCAAGGTGAAGTCCAGGCACTAGTACAGACAGGATGCAGCTGACAGCAATACAGGGATGGAAAGCAAGACTGAGCATCACGAAATTCATCGTTTGACACTGCCACACCCTCCAAGCATGGGACTCTGTCATTCACAAAAGCAGGGGAGGTCCAGGACAAGATCCCTGCTTCTTTATGTCAGGTCATCTGAGACGCAGAGCTGACAATACCTTCTGGGTTGATTTCTGATGCCCTGTAACCCCTTCAGTGTGGAAATGGAAACAGGTTCAGTAACTACTTCAGTCACTTTAATAAAAAGTATAGGTGCTGCCCTGGAGAAGACAATGGCACCCCACTCCAGTATTCTTGCCTGGGAAATCGCAAAGACAGAGGAGCTTCATGGGCTGTATAGTCCATGGGAGAGAAAAAGAATCAGACATGACTTAGCAACTGAACAATAACTCAAAAATATAGCAGTTTTAGGCTCCGTGTCTGTTTCAGAGGCCCCCAAACCAGTCCATCTTGGAGTTTGATCCCAAGAACTTTGAAACCAGAGAGAAAAGAGTAACTGACATGGTGCATTTCAGTTCGGAGGACCCAGACACTTATTTGTAGCATTGCTACCAATAACCGCTTTTATTACTGAGGTCACCCTTCTGCTACAATAATAAGCCTTTTGGACACATTTATTCCTTGCCATCAAAAACATCTGGTCGCTTGATGATGTCTTTCATTTTAAGGTCAAGAAGTAAAATGGCATGAAGGTATAACTCAAGTGGCCAGGGGTCGGAAGGTAGATTTTCTTCATTAGGACAAAGCACTCCAGTGAAAGCGGTCTGAGAGGTTCAAATAAGCCTCTGCCTGCAGGAGAGGCTACAGATGGAATATTGAAGGCGCTGCTGCCTAGTAAAGGATCTGTAGATTTTCAAATGCTAAAAAGCCCAATCAGTTAATTCAGAGAGAAATGGTAAGCAAGCACATGCAGTAAACTTTGTATCTTTTCACCAGGTATTCTGCTCTTCTTCAGTTGCTAAGTGTATCCGACTCTTTGAGACCCCATGGATGGCAGCACGCCAGGCCCTTCTGACCTCCACCATCTCCCAGAGCTTGCTCAAATTCATGTCCCCCGAGTCGGTGATGCCATTCAACCATCTCATCCTCTGTCACCCCCTTCTCCTCCTGCCCTCAATCTTTCCCAGCATCAGGGTCTTCTCCAGTGAGTCAGCTCTTCACATCATGTGACCAAAAGTATTGGAGCTTCAGCATCAATCCTTCCAATGAATATTCAGGGTTGATCTCCTTTAGGATTGACTTGTTTGATCTCCCTGCTGTCCAAGAGACTCTCAAGAGTCTTTTCCAGCACCACAATTTGAAAGCATCAGTTCTTCAGCACTCAGCCTTCTTTATGGTTTTCTAGTTCCTCTCTTTTTAAAAAAAAATATGTGTATATTTATTTGGCCACATTGGGTCTTTGTTGCAGCAGGTGGGCTCCCTAGTGGCACACAGGTTTGATTGCCCTGCATGTGTGGGATCTTAGTTCCCCGACAAAGGATCAGACCAGGGTCCCCTGCATTGCAAGGAGGATTCCTAACTGCTGGACCACCAGCCCCTAGCTCTCCTTCTTTCAAGCACCCAGTAGGCCTACACTTCTCTGCCCACCCACCCTCCCACCACTCCAGTCACGTGCTCTGAAGAGTATACTGGGAGTGAGCCAGTGACTGGTTCACCACCTCCCCTCTTTGCCTTCTGCCAAGAAACAGACAATGTCCCAGGTGGCAGCTGCTCCAGGACCTAGGCCTGGAGTGAGGACAACAGAAAGAAAGGGTTGCGGCCAACCCATAGAGGAGGCAGGGTGAACAGGAGAAAGGATTCCACTGTTCGCAGCCAGGGCGCTTTGGTGACTGCCGCTGCCTCAGCTGACCTGGCCCCGCCTGACCAATCTGCCCCGATAGAGTACGGGTTTCCCTACGTGTTGTACTCAAGCAGCAATTCTTCCACTGTCCAAGTCACCAAGGGTAATGCTAAGCAGACCACTGTTGAATCCATGGAAAATACTGCACCTTTAACGACACCAGCATCAGACAACTGCGTAGGAAAGCCCTAACGGATCGGGCCCAACTGCTGCTCTTTGAAAAAAGGCCGGCTTACAAGTGTGGTTCCTGCCTGGCATCTGGGAACTTGGATTTTGGGAGGGTTCCTAACACCCTGGTAGATCTCATTGTGTCTAAAAGTCTGTACAGACAGCGTGGGGTACGCCGAACACCTGCTTTCCTCCCGGAAGGCTGGAGTCCTGGTACACGCGAGGCAGAGGGCCCCTGTGTGACCAGCCTCCTAACCAAAACCCTGGGCAAGGAATCCCTAACAAACCTCCTACAAGACAATGTAGTTCCCATGCGTTGCCGCTGAGGGAACTGTGGACTTCCCATGTGACTGGGCTGGACTTTCGGGAGTCTGCATCTGGTGGCCAAGCACCTCAGCCCATGTGCTTCTCCCTTTTACTGATGTTATTTTGTATAGTTTTGCTGTGATAAATTGTGGCCATGAACACGACCATAAGCGCAGTGAGTCTTCTTAGTGAATCGGCAAACCTAGGGATAGTCTACGGTACCCCAATTCACATCAGAATGAGTTCCTTTAACATCACCTGTGAGGGATGGAGAATAATACATATATTGGGGGACGCAGGTGCGAAAGGATAATTTCTTTATTATGTGTTACTGTTGCCCAGTTACTCCGTGTGGCTGACTCTTTGCCCACGAGGCTCCTCTGTCCATGGGATTTTCCAGGCAAGAATGCTGGAGTGGGTTGCCATTTCCAACTCCAGGGGTCTTCCTGACCCAGGGATCAAATTCATGTCTCCTGTACTGGCAGGCGGATTTTTTTTACCACTGAGTCACCTAGGAAGCCCTTCTTCATTACTAGGCTACAGTATAATATAAAATAATCTGTTCTCAATAAATCCACTTCTCTTTTATGACAGGAAAACCATGAAGGTTAAAGTTACAAAATAGAAAGCTAAAGCCTTCATCATACTGAGGGTAAGTATCTTTCCACCCCCCACCCCCGGTTTGGCTGAGGTGCAAAGCACAGAAGCCAGATGGGTTGTCCCCAAAGGTTTTATTGAATTGTAAATAAGTGCATGTTTATGCAGGAATTGTTTTCACGTGAAGAACACCAAAGATCAAAGAAAAATAAACATACCATAATTATCACCAGCTGTATCTGACTTCTCAATCTGGATGTTCTGAGTGACTTTTGGACAAATTTCAATTTCTTTGTACAGCTGAAAATGACAAAGAGAAACCTAATTAGGACTACATTATAAATAACTTGTTAGAAACAGTCATCAATTTATAAATCTATTTTTTCACAACTGACATGACATCAAATTCTCATCACATCCCAGTATTTTTCTTGAACTGACCCCATTAAGACTTAACGTGGTAAACTTTTAAAAACTTATATTCCCAAATTTAGCTATAGTTCCAGTTTCTAAATGATTCCTTGGCATACTTTGTATATACAATTTTTTCCCACCCTATATCTATCACAGACCTGAAAAATAATGCTAAGGTAATCAAAAATTTCCAGTACTAGAGAAAAACATTAACATCAAGAAGAGGTTATAAAGATCTTGATATGGAGTCCACAGAAATAGGAGACATCCCTGTGCTTCTGTTCATATGCCATTTTTGCTCAAAAAGTCCACAATATGCAGAGAAAAATTACAGCACTGAAACAGATAAAAAAATCATATAAATGACAATATTCTCTTCTAGTCACAGAATTATACAAAACTATTGAGAAAACTTAAGTACATAAATCAATCAAATCTCTCAGAAATCCAAGAAAAAATGGGAAAAGAGAAAAGAGAAATTGGTGGTTTATTAAGAAATTTCATTTCAATTAATTTAATTGATACTTCACATTTTGATGGGCTTCCCTTGTGGCTCAGCTGGTAAAGAATCCACCTGCAATGTGGGAGACCTGGGTTCGATTCCTGGGTTGGGAAGATTCCCTGGAGAAGGGAAAGGCGGCCCACTCCAGTATTCTGGCCTGGAGAATTCCATGGACTGTATAGTCCATGGAGTCACAAAGAGTCGCACAACTGAGCGACTTTCACTTTCACTTCTTTTAAGATTGACTGGTTTGATCTCCTTGCTGTCCAAGGGACTTTCAGGAGTCTTCTCCAGCACCACAGTTTGAAGGCATCAATTCTTTGCCTCTCTGCCTTCTTTAGGGTAATCTAAATCATAAATGTATGGATGTGAGAGTTGAACTGTGAAGAAAGCTGAGCACCGAAAAATTGATGCTTTTGAGCTGTGGTGTTGGAGAAGACTCTTGAGAGTCCCTTGGACTGCAAGGAGATCCAACCAGTCCATCCTGAAGGAGATCAGTCCTGGGTGTTCATTGGAAGGACTGATGCTGAAGCTGAAACTCCAATACTTTGGCCACCTCATGCGAAGAGTTGACTCACTGGAAAAGACCCTGATGCTGGGAGGGATTGGGGGCAGCAGGAGAAGGGGACGACAGAGGATGAGATGGCTGGATGGCATCACCGACTCGATGGGCATGAGTTTGAGTAAACTCCGGGAGTTTGTGATGGACAGGGAGGCCTGGCATGCTGTGATTCATGGGGTCGCAAAGAGTCGGACATGACTGAGCGACTGAACTGAACTGAAAATCATAAATGGCTTTCCTGGTGGCTCAGATGGTAAAGAATCCACTTGCAAAGTGGAAGACCTGGGTTTGATCCCTGGCTTGGGAAGACTCCCTGGAGAAGGGAACAGCGGCACTCCAGTATTCTGGCCTGGAGAATTCCATGGACTGTACAGTCCATGGGATCGCAAAGAGTCGCATGACTGAGTGACTTTCACTTTCACGTTTTGATGTCCGGACTTAGCATCACCATGGACCATAACTTATGAAGGTTTTATTTACCATGTGTTCTCACCCTTCACATGTTCTCTATGAGACAAATGTGATCCCTATTTTACAAAGGAAGAGAAAAAGGCTGCAGAGAAAGTACTTTCCTAAGATCAGAAAGCTGGCCTGGGCGGAGCTGGGATTTGAATCCAGGTTTCACTGGTTCCAGCACGGAAGTGCTCCCCACTACACAATAATGCCTCCCAGACTGCCTCCTGGTGGAACTCAGGGGTACCGCAGTCAAGGGTGCAAGCCTTATTTTCATGGAACGAATCGGTAGTGTACACACCACTGTGTCTAAAACCGACAGCTGGTGGGAAGCTGCTGACAGCAGAGGGAACTCAGCTCAGCGCTCCGTAATGACCAGCGGGGTGGGATGGGGGGATGGAGATATATGTATACATACGGCTGATTCGCTCTGTTATAGAGCAGAAACCAACATAACATTGTAAACCAATTATATTCCCCCACACCCCCAAAAAATCTTATTTCTTAGGTAAGCAAGTAGCAGTAGTGTTAGTTGCTCAGTCGTGTCCGACTCTCTGGGACCCCGTGGACTGTAGCCCACCAGGCTCCTCTGTTCACGGAACTCTCCAGGCAAAGATACTGGAGGGGATTCCCATTTCCTACCCCAGGATATCTTCCTGACCCAGGGATCGAACCTGGGTCTCCCACACTGCAGGCAGATTCTTTACCATCTGAGCCACCAGGGAATCCCGAGGTAAGTAAGCCAAAGGCCATCTCCGAAAATTTATGATAGAAGTTCCAAAACAAATAAATGTGTCAGAGGCTCACATGGAATTTTTAAAACTGTCATTTAATTTCAAAACGAAAATCTCTTTTGAGCCAAAGTCAGTAACAGAAAGCTCTTCTTGAGCACTGAATAAGTCTCAGTGACTATTTAAACTAGTTCCCATCTTAGTCATTTGTCCAGGAATAATTTCATTCATGCCAAGTATGAAAAAAACCCAGGTTTCTTTCTGTTCACTTTCTTAGGGCAGTTGACAGGTAGGAGAGGTGAGCTGAATGCTTAGGAATCAGGAGCCAAGAAACAGGCTAAGCCAAGAGGCCGGGGTGGGAGAGGGGCTGGAAATGTTCCCCTCCAAGCCCAGAGCCTCTAGAACATCCGAATTTCACGCAACTTCTACCAAATTCAAAGTGCTAAGGGCATAACTTAATATCATTTTCTGTCTGTATACTTCAGAAAAAGTTCCATACCAATGCATTCTACATTTAGAAGACATCAGTTCTAACACTGATCTTTAGTTCAGAAAATACAGTCACCAAAATTATACATTACAAAATATAATCAATGCTATATTTTACAATGTCATGGAATGCTCAATAAAATATTATGAAATGTACTTATTACTTCAACTTCTTTGGAACCTTAGTTTTTTTTCCATTTCCTTGAAAGCCAAACTCTCCCCGCTAGGTGGCAGTATATCACCATTTGTTTTGGTCATCTCCGGAAAGTTCCAAATGGCTTTCTACAGATCCAGTGGGAATATAGCTTCGTAAATAAGTTTTCCTATTCTTTCACAATATTGCCTCCTACTCTTCTTTGTAATTGGTGTGAAAGTCTTTGTGTTTTTTCACCAGTCTCAGACAATAACTTCGTATAATACTGGACCCTTGACTGTGTGGTCCTTAGGCCAGGTGAACAAAAACTGGATTTTTTAAATCTCTAAAGTATGTAAAATTTCAAGAAGGATCTGCACTTTAAAATACATTTTTAATGCAATCAGAATATCTGACACCAGAAAATTTTAAATTCCACAGTTTTAAACATATCTTTAGCAAAAAGCATCACACACATTCCCTATGCTATTAAATCAACGATGATGCATATTATTCTTTTCAAAAGCCAGATTAAAGACCATCAGATGTTAAAAAATGATCTGATTACCCTGTAACTTGGGTTGTCCAGTGAATGTCACATTCGTCTCTTACCAGGTCTTCTTGGGGCGCCTGGTCCAAGCCACTATCAGGCGCTGCCCGAACAACAGCTCACCAGCCTGAACCGTGTGTGGACCTGCGTGAATCATGCTCACCAGCCTCCTGCCTGCTCTCCCAGCCCCTTCCCCAAGGCTCATGGGCCGCACGTTAGCCACAGTGAGCCTATTAAGACAGGAGTCAAATAAAGCCCTTCTCCCTGGGGGTTGCACCTCTCACTTGCCTCCTGCTCCCCTTCTCCTCACCTCCTGGATTCAACACCACTCACCACCCCTCATTCACCCTCCCTGCTGATCCTCCTCAAACACTCGTAAACCACCACCGCCACCACCCCCTTCCCCAGCCAGGCCTTCCCCGGCTTTGTTCCCTGACCCCAGAACACATTCCTCCAAAACACCTCTAATGACTCACTTTCTCACCTCACTCACCACTCTGCTCAAACATCACGTCTAAAAGGAGCAGCATGATCACTTTCAGATGTCCATTTTTCTCTATCCATTTATATCCTAACCTTTTCTTTCCCAGCACTTAGCATCCCCGGAAATAACTAGCCATTTACCTGTTTTTGTTAAGAATATTTACATATTCTTATATCTGTCTTCACAAACTTGGATGTATTTTCCATAAAGAGTAAAAATTTTTGTGTGCATCTCAGTGCCTAGAATGGCTAGCATGGTGCCAGGCACATAACAAATGCTAAATAAATATTTGCCAAATGAATCAATCGATCGCTCGATCAGGGTTGTTCCAACTCTATTCCTATTTGTCTTTTTAAGAAAACATATTTAGTTATGGGTTTTCAAAAAAGCCAGTGCTTTTTTGAAAGCATTATCAGTCTACAGACTGGACCCAATAACCAACTAATTATGAAAAAGTAGCCAAGCAGGTATTGCTTATATTAAAGCATAATTAGCAAGTGAAAGTGAAAAGTCGCTCCGTCGTGTCTGACTTTATACAGCCCATGAATTCTCCAGGCCAGAATACTGGAGCGGGTAGGGAGTTCTCCAGGTCATCTTCCCGACCCAGCAATTGAACTGGGGTCTCCTGCATTGCAGGTGGATTCTTCACCAGCTGAGCTGCCAGGGAAGCCCATAATTAGCAAAGCAGGTTAAGTATAATACATAAGTAGAAGACTGACCATTCATGGTTTTTCATAAGCAAAGGAATCCAGAGCCCCACAAAATAAATCTACTAGATGCCCCCACCCCAAAAAAAAGATTTTTAAAATACAGTACGCACTTTTGCTAATAACTATTGATCTTCTAACTCAAGAATTTTTGACAAAACAATGGCAGAGAATAAGATGTTTTGGGACAGTCATCTATGAATGAGTCACTTTTCAGGACAGGACTTTAAACGTCTGTGAGTTTTGCTCATCCATCAGAAATATAATGGAGACAGGTTATGGAAACCAATTAGCCATGGGTGGTCTGATGCCTGTTCAGTAAGGGTCAATAAATAAAATATCTGTAAAATCTCAAAAAGCACCCAGAACACCGTGTGTTCAGAAACCCTCTGCCCTAGAATGACATCTCACCCAACTTAATGACCAAAAGCAGAGATTGGAAACCATGGATATATGGATATAATTCAAGGGGTCTGTGAACTGGGATGCTGAAAAAGCCTGAAATTTTTATATTTACTAACCTGTAACTGAAACGTAACATTTCCTTCAATTATTAATGAACGGAAGCAACAAACACGGCAACGTAAGCAGTGTGTCTATGACCTCGTCACAACCAGAAATCACAGTGATTTTTACACCACATTCTAGTTGCTGCTAATATCTCAAAATATTACTTATGCTCATCACTACTTCAGAACAATGGCAGGTGTCAGACCAACCACTGTCTGATGATTTAATGAGCTATTAAGTAAGCAGGTGTATTATCTATAATTTTTTAAATATCTTTCATAACTAATCAACACCATTAGGCCATGGGTAATCCTATGTATTCTATTTCATGGAACTGAAAACATTATTCTGAAATGGGATCTGCAGATTGTACCAAGCTGCCAAAGACATCCTAAGAACGAAAAGTTTAAAATCTTGGTAAAAACAGAGGTGCCCATTAGCAGTACTCACTCACAATCTGAACAAAGTGAGTAAGAGTATAACATTTCCTCCCCGAGGAATCTCAGAGCTGGAGACCTTCTGCAACTGGCAAGAAAGAATACCATGGTCTCCCTGTATTTCAGGGTTTTGTTTTTAAATGGCAATTGTAATATGTACATAGCAGTTGTAGATAACAAACAGAGTAAGCTTGTTAGTCTCCTATACTGGATGAAACCACACAATGGCCAAGACTTAAAAATAATAAAGAAATCAATATAATTTCAAAAGGTATGTCTTAAACATTCTCCTGTATATAAGATATGAAGAACATGGAAATTTCTTAGGCTAGATCCCTGTCATTTAGGATATAAAAGATTCACTAACTCCGAGATACAAACTACATGCTCTAATAGCTATTTCAGTGTGTTAACAGCAAAGCACTTTCCTTTCTTAAGTAAGAAAATGGGTTTTCTTTCTTCTACTCACAGAGCACAGAGTCAGGGCTTTCCCCACGCCAAAGAAAAAAATAAATCAGCCACTGTTAAAAGTACCTTTCTCTGCGTTAAACTTTATGATTTAAGTGATGGTTGAAAAATGGTCATTTTGTTCTTCTTCTACTTCATGACATGATAAGAATGCTATAAAACGCACACCCTCTCTTATATTTCATTAAAAACACTTAAAGGGACACAAGGGAAGTTTTTAAGAAGACAGAAATGTAAATTATGACTCTAGTGGTGGAAACACCACGGTCTGTATACATTTGCCAAAACTCACCAAACCATGTGCTCAGAATTGATGTTTTATTGTAGAGAAAGCAAACCTCAAGAAAAGTTGATTAGAAACACAATTCTCTACTAAACGGACTACATTTTAAATCACGCTTCCCTTTTTCAAAAGGAGACTTTTCAGGTCTAAGTTTTCAGTTCTGTTTTCCATGGTGAAAGGCTGTCTGAAGTCATACTGTTATCATTCACAGAGCCATGGCAAGCAGTTCAGTGACCCCCAGAGAAATGACTAAGTACAGGAAAGAACAAACTCCAAGAGAAGGGGCCTGGCTCCCAAAATGTTTCTTTTCTGGAACTGAAAAAAGCACCCCTTGGCTAATAAAAAAGGAACTGGTCATCATTTTACCGTATTACCATGACCACCATTTATTGAGCATCTACTATGTGAACCATGATCTTTAATCTTTGCAAAATCCTACAAAGTATTAATCACCACATTTTTGTTGTTGTTGTTGGGTTTGGCAAAGACCACATAATTACTAAGCAGCAGGGCCAGATCCAGTTCAGAATCCAAATCCCATCATGAAACTCAAACCTAGATAACTATGCCCAAGAATCTATACAAATACAATTCCAGAAGGCCAGGACATATAATTAGTTAGCAGCTTTTTTCACCTAACAGGATTTTACCCATCAATTTCAACATGCAGGGGGAAGTTATACAAAGTTGGAGCTAGTACTTTTTCTCTGACAACAGCCAACTTATCTTTGAGTCACCCATTTAAAACAAAAGACTGTCAACACGGCAAGGAAAGCTAGGAATAACTAAAATTCTATCTGAGAGTCAGTTCTGGATTTCAATTTTTCATGATAGCACAGAACTGTTCCCTGCATAAACTAAGGTGGCATTTCCATCCTGCAAAAAATATTGTGATAGGTAAGGCCATCTCCACAAATATAAGAGCGCGGAATGAGGCTCATTTATTTTAGAATTTGTTCCACTCCACCAACCATAATTAGCATGAGCATACATATAATTTAAAAATAATCTCCTACAGAATGTAAGTGGACAACAGTCATAAACATTACCAGCTCATAAATGTCCTCCTCAGGCTTCGGCACGTAATGTTGCATTTTGTTTTCTATTAGAAATTTCAGGCGCAGGTAATGAGCAGAATGATCCAGTTTATGTGCCTAGGACCGGAAAAAAAAAAAAGAAAAGAAGAGAAAAGAAAATGTCTGTTCAATAGTAAATAGATATAATTAGTTCTCCACTGACATACTGTCATGTATCCCTGAGAATAACAGGGATTGATTGCTGGAGGGGGAAGTGACATTTCTGTATTTATTAAAATGTTTATATCCCAAACCCAAATTATACTCATTGAACATATTAATAACATCTCATGAGTATCTCACATTCACTGGAAACAAATAAGTCACATATTCACTTCTGCTTATCTGATTCATTCCCTTCTTCAACATCAGGTTTGCAAGAAAACTTATCAGATCCAAAATGCTTTTAAACATAATTTCTAACACACATAGGTGATTAGAGAAGAAAAGGAACAAGAAAGGCCAGAGAGGATTTACAGTGACAGAAGGAAGCTGTGCCCAGGCAAAGTTGTTTTCTTAGCCACATGGGGACCCTGGGGATAGTTAACAGTTCATTTGCAAACGAATCAGTGTATAGACAAGGCATTTGGATTCAGTCTTATTTATATACACCCCAAGTGAGACTCCCTCCAGGCACTGCAGACAGGCGTGTGTCCAACTCTGGAAACACCCTGAACGACTGGCCCAAAAAAAACAATGCTAAAACAGATCGAATTTTCCAGGATCAAAATTTCCAGGCCTCCTGCACTGGTCGGAATGGGTCAAATAATTCTTTTCTACCTAGAAAGTCATTTGTGAATGAACTTTGTGAAAAAAGCAACAGTAGCCACCTGGTTTTATAAATAACATCCTCAATTCACATTCAAGAAGATGCGAAGGAAAAAGGAGGGAAAAAAAACGTTCTTCAAAAGTTACAAGGCAACATGAAAATGTATTGCTAGAGAGAAAAGGCTTCCCTCAAGTCTTTCTTTTTTAAAGCATCCTTATCTTTCAGAGATTTATCTGAAAGTACTACTAGTAGATAAAGATATGAATTCTAGAATTTGCTTCCCACCATCCAGGATTCGAGTCAGTGAGTAAATAGATGAAACATAATTTGATATTCTAGAACCCAGGTGTTAACTACATGACTGGCTACTCTTTTGTAAGTCTGAAATTTTCATAAACACAACATCATCACTTCACAACAGAAACTCAACTGAGGAGAATTCTTTCAAAGTAAGTGAAATTAATTTTTCACTGGCTTAATACTCTATTTACCTTCTCCCTCAACCAAAATTTGCTGGGAAAGATTGAGGGTAGGAGGAAAAGGGGAGGAGAGAGGATGAGATGGTTGGATGGCCTCACCGACTTGAAGGACCTGAGTCTGAGTAAACTCTGAGAGTTGGTGATGGACAGGGAGGCTTGACCTGCAGCAGTCCATGGGGTCACAAAGAGTCAGACACAACTGAGAGACTGAACGGAACTCAATCAAAATTTTAAAGCTAAAGTAAGAACATTTCTGATATTTATTCCAATAAATATTCAATTACACCCAACAAACCCTGTTGAAGTGTGCCAGACACTGTGAGAAGCAATGCCAATAAGGGAAATTAATAAAACATAAGTGCGGTCATCAGGAGTGTGGGAAGGGGCATGCAGAACATAGGAGGTGGGGACACTGGTAACTTTGCTTCGTAAATGAGTATACATGCAAGACAGCGATCCTGCATTGTCAAGAAAGTACAGTTACAGACAGTAGAAGGGACTTTGTTCTAAACACCTAGCCAAACGACAAAGATGTTTTCTATAGTGATTCTTGGGAACCTCCAACGTGCATCTCTTCCTAGTAATGTGATGGTTTGGAGTCACAGCCTGGACACAGCACCACGGAGCCAGCATCTTCCACGCACAGGCTTCGGGCTTTTGCTGTGGGTTGTTGTTGTTTAGTCGCTCAGTTGTGCCCAACTCTTCTGCAACCCCCTGGACTGTCGTCCACCCAGCTCCTCTGTCCATGGGATTTCCCAGGCAAGAATACTGGAGCGGGTTATGCCACTTCCTTTTCCATTGCTGTGGGTGCTGAAAACCAGATGCTCAATGACTCCCAGACCCAAACTGTCCTTGCAAAATAACTAGGGTGGATGGATAAACCTGGGAAACAAAGGCAGGGGAGCTTCAAAGTGTGTTAGCTACTACTTCTCAGAGAGCCACAGAGACAAACAACAAAGTAATAATACTTAAGAGTGCTGTGATATGCAAGAAAAGTTTACCTCACAGAGATAGAAGCTGCAAATGTTTCCCATGGACCAAGACACTCACAGAAATCTTTAATTATTAATAGAAGCAAAATATTTTGCTTCGCCATCTATTTCCAACTGAGGTGGGAGGGAAAGGGAAATGAAACTTCATGGGGTCTTGGTCAACAGGAACAAATCCACTGGGAAATCTTATCGTCATCATCATCCAAATTTGTGGACATTCCCAACAGAGCTGCCACTTAGAGAGTCTTCTGGAAACCAGACCCGAATAGCAACCTCACCCAAGACTCCTGAAACCTCAGCGTGAGAGACAGTCCACTGGCAGACACCAAAGGTCTTAAGGTGGTTTTGATGGAGGCACCATCCCTTAAACGCCACCATGCTGAAAACATTGATACAGATGTACAAAGAACAGTAAACAAGAGCCTACACTTTGAAGTGCTTAACAAAGAAAGAGAACAGAACGATGGTGAAAGAGTGGTTCTTACCACCTTCCCTCCACCACCTTATTTTCAATCTTCTTTAAGTTACAATAATATCTTGATAACTTAGAAAGATAAAAGTGAGCACACACAACAAACACAAAAATGATAAGGGTCTTCCTTGTAACCCAGGAGTCTATGGTTTGATCAGTAAATAGTTACCCTAAAACTGGGACTTTGAGTCCCATTACCAGTGAGTCTTCTCATTTTGGGAAATGTTTCTCAATTATGAGCCCTAGCGAGTCATGGCTGGTCTAACATAAAGAGAAAATCCTAATGAACTAAAATTATCAGAACTCTCAAGAATTTCAAGATTCTCCACTATTTGCAAGTCAATATCAAGGTGCTTTTTTAAAAAACAAAAAAACAACTTACCATGTTTGTAACACATCTATGTGCAAGAATTCCAAATATTAATGAATATTTTAAGACAGTAATTCTACGATGTGGCCTGCATTATTTTTTGTTGTGGCTGTTCAGTCACTAAGCTGTGCCCTGTATCATACTTGTAAAATTTTCAAGAGAAAATCTCCTAACTCAAGAGAAATTCAGACAGGAAAAAACTTAAACAGTCCAAATTTGTTTTCCAACATTTACTTACTTAAGTTACTTAGCATTTGATTCATTTTGAGACAATGAAGCCACAAATTATACCATAAAACAAATGTTATTTAGTTTAGTTGGCATACTTCTTAAAAATTTACATGTTTCTATGACTCCTCCAAAGGATGAAATATAAAACATAAGGTAGGTATTTTCAATAAGTAATCTGAGCCCATTAAAACAGATACTATACTCTTCAAATCCATCAACATTTTGTTCTTTTCTGCTCATATTCTTCCATTTCAGTCAAACTTCTTCAGAAAACATAAATGCATGCACTTAGGACATACAGAGACCCATGCATGCACGCGCGCGCGCACACACACACACACACACACACACACACACACACACACACAGTGCTACTGCAGAATTTCCAAAGGTATTTATTCTTCCCTTCAAGATGATCTTTTTATTTTTTTTAATGCCCACGTTCATTAGGAAAAGGTCACAGGTCTACACGGTAAAGGCATGAAAAAGATGCCCACGGTCACACGTGAATAATAACAGTTTAGGATGAATGAATGAATTTCTTTGTAATTATTTTAGTGATTGCAATGATCAGAATATATTCACAACCCACAGGCCAACATGCTTCCTGCTATATTTAGTAACAATCACTTTCATAACATTCAAAGCATGAATTGCACATGAAATGTAGATCTTGAAACAGTTACTATACCAGAACTGGACTGGTGCTCGGATGGCAGATGACAGACTGATGTGAAATGATGTGGATCAGACAGAATAGGAAAGAGAATGAGCTGAATGCAAGAGACAGAAGAAAAAGATTGATTATTAAGTATCAGTGAGAGCACCCATCACCAACATTGAGAACAGCAATAAAGAAATAAAAGACAGACAATTCTGACAGTCACCGTTGTTTTTTGGTCCCTCCTCTAAGGGGGGGGGGGGGAATCACTCAATGTTAATTAGATCATTAATAACATGTGGCACTGTTTTCCCTATTATCTCTTTCCCTCTGAAGAATAAAATCGGCTCCACTAATTACAAGAAAGTGTTTCCTAAAGAAGCAGTCAGCTTCAGAAGGCACCTGGCCCTGGGCACACTATAATTTACCCTACACAAATGCTTTTCTGGGGACCATCAATTTCTTACAGTGCACACCAAAGTTTTCTGTTTTTAAACTCAAGAGATGTAAGAGTGTTCCACACCATATTGCTTTCGTCTCTAGTTCTATGTTTTGGGGGCAGGGGGGGTTGGGGGGAGAATCTGAGGATTCAAGAAAAACAATAAAAACCTTTTATTGTTAGAGAAAGGGATGTATGTCACAATGACACCATTAAAATTCCATCAAGTGATAAAACCCTTTATGGGGCAGCTGGTCTAACTCATTATTTAAAGATGGTCTCTAAGTTGCCCTGACAATATTATGCCTCCTTCATTCCCTTAGTTTCTATCAAAGCAAAAGCTTGAAAAGGACCTAAAATCACTATTTCCCCTGCTCACTGTTTAACCTTCCACCAATGCTTATTGTTAAACTCTGACGCACCCTCCAATTCCTGAGAGAGTCTAATGCCAGTGTATACAGGAGGCGCCAGAGCAATGCTACTCTTTGGAAGGCCCCTCCAGAGTTCAGCTTATGTGAAAAACCCAGAGCCCTACTTCTGACACCTTCAGCTGCAGTTCTGAGAATAACTCCCACAGCTTGGCAGAATATTAATGGGTCTCTAAAGAATCATGCTAATCTATAAATAAAAGGATGCAGAAATCCTCAATAGACTAATTTCGTTAAGTAATTAAAATAAAAAATGTGAACAGAAATACCATTATCTTTAAAAAAGCTAGAATTCGTGTACATGAAGGAGTCAAAGCACGCAATGGTGTATCATTTATTTTTAACACCCATGTGGGGGCTGATTTTCAGCTTTGCCCTGAAACAAATGGTCCTTCTACTTTTCCTCTGGAGAGATGATCTGATTGATAGGCTTATTTGAGCCAGAGTGTTCTAGTTCTCCTTCACGTGAAGCCAGATTTTTCCCTTACCAAGTCCTAGTGATTTGTACTTTTTGTTAAGTACAAAAATTGCTGATGGCAGAAGAACTGAGTTACTAGTTGAGATAGTGAAAGTTATTCCATATTTATAAACCACTTGTATTGAACGAGGGCTTCCCAGGTGGTGCTAGTGGTAAAGAATCCGCCTGCAAATGCAGGAGACATAAGAGAGTTGGGTTTAATCCCTGGGTCGGGAAGATCCCCTGGAGGAGGGCATCGCAACCCACTCCAGTGTTCTTGCCCGGAGAATCCCATGGACAGAGAAGCCTGGCGGGCCACAGCCCGAAGGTCTCTACAGTCCACAGAGTTGGACATGACTGAAGCAGCTTAGCACGCACATGTTGAATGAGAAGGTTCAAAAACATCATTGGATTCATCCGGCTTCTTCTAGGATGAAATTATGACAAGGTTTCCACTTTCCCTTTAGTGATCTCAGAGAAGACCATTTCACTCCCCAAAGAAGATATTCTAGGCTCTTACACCCTTCATGGACCATCCTTCCAGATGACTGATAGCTCTTGCAACCATTTACTTGGCACAAAGGAAGCCATCCAAGTTTGGAGCAGCCAGCTAGAGATTCAAAACCTCCTTTGCAGGCCTTCCTGGTGACTCAGTGCTAAAGAGCCCACCTGCCAAAGCAGGAGACAGAGGTTCGATCCCTGATCTGGGATGAGAGCACATGCTACGGAGCAACAAAGCTGAGGCCCCCAACTACTGAGCCTGTGCTACGGAGCCTGGGGCACAACTGCTGACCCGAGCACCCTGGAGCCTGTGCTCTGCAACGAGAAGCCACGGCAACGAGAAGCCACGGCAACGAGAAGCCATGGCAACAAGAAGCCTGCATGCTGCAACCAGAGAGAAGCCTCCGCTTGCCGCAACTAGAGAAGAGCCCAACGAGCAACGACAACCCAGCCCAGCCATAAAGTAAATAAATACATAAAAGTATTGAAAGGGGAAAAAACCAAAAAACCTCCATCGCAAGTGACTGACCGTGATGTGAGCTCAGACAAGGAACCAGGGCTTTCTGAACCTCACCTTCTCATCTGTACAATGGGAACGTACCATTTCTTCTCAGACTCCATACGACTACCAAATAAGACTATTAATGCTACTAATTAGGTAAAAGAAAACCCCGACATGTAAGAAAAGTCCTGTTCTTTCCTCTTTCCCTTCTCTCACTCAAGGCAATCCAGTTCATCTAGCTGTCACTCAAGGAGGATCAAAAAATGAAACTGGGCTTACCGTGAAAACAATCACGAAGTTTCTATAACTTAAGGTGTAAGTAGAGGAAGGGAGTTCAATCACTTGCCACTTCAAAGGAAGAGGCTAACTGTGTGTTCACAGGAAGGAGAATTTCTCATCATGGACTGCAAATTTGACATTTATTTCAATGTTTCCCTACCCTAACAATGCCCATGGTGTATTAGAAACTGCCAAAGAGCAGATTACAAATAGTGCACACAATAAAGTGTTGTGTTCATTGCTCAGTCGTGTCCAACTCTTTGCAGCCTCATGGACTACAGCGTACCAGGCTCCTCTGTCCATGGGATTCTCCAGGCAAGAATAATGGAGAGGGTAGCCATTCCCTCCTCTAAGGGATCTTCCTGACCCAGGGATTGAACCTGCGTCTCCCGCACTGCAGGCAGATTTTTTACCATCTGAGACACCTGGGAAGCTCTGTGCACATACTATATGATGCCACTGAATACATGTATGTGTGCATGTAGCAAACAGAAAGCAGGGACAAACACCAAAATGTTCACCAAGGTGATTTCTGAATTTTGTGAGCAAGAGTGCCTTAATTTTCAGCTTTGTTTTTTACCTAAATTCTCTAAAACTTGTGCAATGAGCATGTAATAGGCTTTTCACAAGTCTATCAAGAACACACGGTGCAAGAAGCTACTAAGAGAATCCCTCTCCTCCTAGTGCAGAAGAATTCATGTCCATCTATTATGCGTATTATCACAAGGGGATCCAATACTGCTCTGGAATGAAATGAAGGTGTTCTTTCAAGAACCCTCCTCTGCCACCTGCTTCTGAGTGTCCGTGGAGTCCTCCAACGCAAACAGCCCAAGTGGCCTCATACCTTGCAGATCAGCTCCAGGGTGTCCCGGGCTGTGTCCCCCGGCCGGACGACCGTCAGGGCTGGCTGATTATTCGGTAGACAGAACCAGGACGGGGTGAAATACTCGTGGACCCAGATGTCACAGTCGGGATTGTGCTGGTGGACGGCAGGTAAGACCATTTCTTTCTCCCTCTAGGATAAGAAATAAAGTTAGCAGAGCAGCAAGTCAGTCTCTGAGGGTCTCAGATCCCCTGGTAGCACATGGGGATTATCCAAGAAAAGGGCCCGGGGGCAAAAGTGTGGTGGCAATGGTGAAGGACAGAGGGGACTCTCAGAGAGAGCAAGAAACTATAGAGAAAGGAGCTTTCTGGGGGTGCACGAGATGTCTCAGGTGAGACGCAGACCTCACACCTGACCCATGGCATCCACAGGTGGGCACTGCATGACTGAGTGGGTATCAAACTTTGGCAGAAAGAAAGAAACGGGTCATCCGTTCAGTTCAGCTTTCTTGCTGTGATTTCTTCCACAAACCCATTTCAAATTTAGAGCTGAGAGTCCTCTGGCAAGATGATGTACCCTGATGAGCTGTAAGTTTCAAAGGTGAATAGGAGGCTCCAAGGAAATTCTTAAAGATGGTGTTCCAACACAAGCTACTGACAACCAGCATCATTTCTGTGCTCACATTTAACCTCTGGCACAGCTCCACGAGAGACAGAGAGCTACATTTACTTTATGAGGTGCAGAGAACTCCACAGATGAGCTTTCTGCCTTTTCTCAGGCTGTGGCCATCAGTCCATCCTCTGAATCGGGGAATAGTACCAAGTTTCTAAGAGTGGGAGGAGCCATGTCCTACCTACGTAGTCAGCAGCTGGGTTATATCTAAGCCAGCTAAACATCTAAGGCAAAAAACACTCCACAGGTTGATGAAATATTAGGAACCTCGTCTCTCTGGAGTAAGCAAAGAAATAATTTCTTTCGATTTTAGCAAGGTAACAGTAATGCTGATGCTCAACAGGTGGTAAGAAATAAGCCTTGATTATTGGTTTATATCCAGGGATTGGTAAATATGTACCCGTAGATTACTGAAAATGTGCTGCCATCAGCAGATTATAAGAACAAACAAGGTTCCCAACGGCAGCCTGACAGTTGGTACTGTAACACCTTCCGTGTGTAAAAAGGTCAGATCCCAGAATGGGAGACATGTTTCTGTAAAGGCTACTAAACTAAACTCTTCAATGGAGAAGACAATTTCAGCTCTGCCTTTGAATGGCTTGGCTTTCACAGATAAATTGAACCCCAGGGAAGGCACTGTCACAACACAATCAACTTGCCCAAAGCCCACTAACTATAATTGGAAACGTCCCACTCTGTCCCCACGTGCTACCTCAAAGTGCTCTTAGCACTAGACCAGCCCAAATTTTGCATCTAAACTGTTCTTTGAGCACAAGGCATTCCAGCCAAGGAGTAAAACTAAAGGGGTATCTCGGAAAAATGAAAAGAGTGACAGAAATCCAATGGAACAATTTTTGCAGTTTCCAGGATCTGTGTGCCTAGGGAAAACATCCCTACATTAAAAGTGCACTAATTATGCTATTCAAGATGAATTATTTAACTTCAGACATGAACATAGAAACTGCTTGGATTGCACATAAGGACAATGATTTAACTTCAAGAGATTTCATCAGAAAGAGACAGTGGTTATTGATGAGTATTTCCACGGACAGCCATCTTGATATCCACAATGACATAATCCAGGAGGAGTTAGGTATCAAAGGGAGAAAAAGGTCCCTCCGTGACCACACTTCCCCCCATTCCCCCCCAGTAGCCAGAACCCTGATTTCAGAGGCTCAGTTCTATCTAGAACATGGGACAACCCACTGCTTTGTTGCGTGGCAACTGAAAGCTGAACTCTATCATATTGATTCTGAGTCAGCGAATAGAAGGATCATACCAAGGTCACATTATCAGCATCAGAACCCCCACCCCCTCCCCCCAAGAAAGAGCCTGTTGGTATCACCATTAGGGTCTTTCAAATGAGGGATGTCCATTCATTTAGAGGCTGAAAATAGCAGCCTAGAAAAAAAAAATCAATATTCTTTATGGGCTTTCAATCAGAGCAGTTTGAAAGACCCTTTTAAATCCGAGCACAAGATTAAACCAAGTCTGGAGATTTATAACTGGATGCTTGTCTTGGGAGGCAAACGCATGTTTTATTTTTAAAACCATTAGAACAGTTCTTTGAAATTAATTGAAACAAAATAGCATGTGTGGGTAGAGAGGGAGACCAGTACCAACTCACCTCTTGAGAAGGAAGTTGTTTACGAGAGGAATTGACAATGGCATAAAATATTCTGCTACCCAGAACCCCAATTTCCTCCCATATTCTAGATGGAAACAAACATTCAAATGATAATTACTGAAAATGTTATGTCAGCAGGTGAATGTCTTACTGTAATCGTTTTCCATCTTTTCTCGACCAGTTATATAATTTTAAAGGACTGATTATTGCAATGTCTAATACTGAGTCTACTTAATTTTAGGATCCCAAGAAACCATTGCACTGTGTAATGTTGATATATTTGTGGTACTTTTAGAAAAGGAACATGTGTTTATTTTTACCTTGCCATCTGGAACAGTGTCATCAAATATTCCCTCTAAAGATTTCTTTACAGCCTCAGTTCCCTCACCGAACACCTGCATATACAAAAGTATCATCTTAAAAAGGAATTTGGGCAAAAGGGCAGATGAAGCATGAGAAGAAGATGGAAATGGGCATGGCTATTAGAAAACATTACAAAAGTTTCACATACTCTTACATCAAACCCTCAAGTAGGTAAAGTAATTTACAAGCTAGCAGACCATGAAAACCATTCCTTTGTCAGGATCACTCCCCAAATCCTGGACAATTTTTTAAAATTGGCTTATTAGAGCTAGATTTTTCTTTAAATTTAGATGAATTAGCTTACAAATAGAATGGACTGGATTCTTTCACAATGAAGAGTTTCAGCTACAGTGCCACACACCTAATCAGATATTTACCAAGGATAATTAGCTTACATTTTAATCCTCAGAACTACGGGGACTTCCCTGACGATCCAGCGGTTAAGCCTCCACATTTCCAATGCAGGGGGCATGGGTTCTATCCTCAGTTTGGGAACTGAAGTCCCAAATGCCACGAGGTGTGGCCAAAGAATTTAAAAATAAACAAATACATAAATAAAACACTTAAAAATCCTCAAAACCTGAGAACATACATTTAGAATTATATTACT
The DNA here is from genome assembly GCF_019320065.1 of Cervus canadensis. Taxonomy (NCBI): domain Eukaryota; kingdom Metazoa; phylum Chordata; class Mammalia; order Artiodactyla; family Cervidae; genus Cervus; species Cervus canadensis. The sequence goes on along the minus strand of NC_057412.1, from coordinate 3,518,034 downwards.
GCAACACCGTGGAAAAGTTTCTTATTTAAAAAATAGAAACCTGTCTACCCTTGGAAATTTAATGAATCCTACAAACTTAAAGATATGATTGTGAATTGGAAGATTAGGTTTGACATATATATAGTACCATGTGTGAAAATAAACAGCTAGTGGGAAGCTGGCATATAGCACAGGGAACTCAGTTCGGTGCTCTGTAATGACCTAGATGGGTGGGATGAGAGATGGATGGGAAGGAGGTCCAAAAGGAGATATGTGTATGTATATAGCTGATTCACTTCATTGTACAGCGGTTACTAATACACCATTGCACAGCAATTATAATTCAATTTAAAAAAGATATGACTAAAATCACATCAGGGTACCAATGCCGCTAGGTAGTCAAAACCTGAACACGTGAACGTGAGAAATTTTATATACTGGCTCTCAACTGATGGTGCACTGTTGGTGTAAAGTATGTAATTAGGAAAAAGTTTTTGCTCCAAAGCAAGTGAGATATCTAGAAACATACAATTTTATCTGTTTCAAAGGACTAAATTAACAAGCAAATTTCTATTGGTATGCTTATGGCCAAGAGGTTTTTTACAACTCTTACTACAAGACAGAATAACAAGATCTGGTTATATAACATTACATGATCCTTTGATTAGAGGAAATAGCTAAAACTTCTTTTGGCAGGCATATATTTCAGCAGCAATGGACTATAACATAAATGGGTACCCATAAAGCAGAAGCATATGAACGAACTAAAGCTCCTTTTTTAAGATATTTTTTATTATATTTTATTTATTTATTGGCTGCTCCATGTGGCACGTGGGATCTTGGTTCCCAAATCAAGGGTCGAACCCATGCCCTCTGCAGCGAAAGCACAGAGTCTTGACCACTGGACTGCCAGGGAAGTCTCTGAAATAAGGCTTTTAATAGAAGAGAAATGCAACTCAAGTTGCCAACTACAAATCCTGGCATATATTTATAGTGATGGTCTGAGCCGCCTGTAAGGCCAATGGATGCACACAAAACAACACTGGCACCTCCCAAAACAAGGGGAGAAATGCTGGCTGCTAATGCCACCTTTTTGCATGTTTAATCAGGAGTCATCAGGTCTTGTGTGTGATTTTTTCCGCTGAAATATTGACTTTCCTCCAGTTTGTTCTTCGAATTTACACAGAAGCAAAACCCCAGGCAGCCAACTTGACGCACTTCTCTCCCCAAAGACCAGAGAACACCCAGCGTGACCACTCAGGCTCTCCTCATGTGCTCACTGTTTCTACATCCCAGGTAGACACGATGAGCGTGATGGGCAGCTAAGGACTTAGCACCTCAGCTTTCAGGCCTAATTTCTCTCTTAAATGTCATTCCTAAGTACACTAATGGCTGAACTAGCCAAATACACAAGACCTTTTTGTAATGAGTCAGTCAATGAACCTGTCTCACTTTGCATAAGGGCTCAGGGTGAACAGGTCAAACTGGCAATCCTAATCATGACCTCAAAATGCTCAGTGCCTCTGCAGCTCATGGACTGGACATTCTCCCCCTCTCCTATGTTCTTTCCAGGTCTATCATCAAAGCCGCTCTGGGGCCACTTGTTTTTCAAAGCCAAAGGAGGAGGATAACAATGACAATGGAAAGAGAGTTCCCCAGAAGTAACTCCGGCAGCAAAGTGGTCTTCGCTTGTAAAAGTCAAAGTGATGAGGCCAGAGCATTTGGGTATTAGAGACCCAGTGATGCAGCACCCTAGGGGGGTACCCCTCATGACACCCTGAGATAGGTCCTCTTCAAGCCCTGCTACCGTGGGAGATGGAAGTCACCATGGTGAGTGAGTGCTCTCAGACTCCTGGTTCCTCGAATTGGTAGGCACTCATTTTAATGTCAACCCCAAATAGTCAAGAGCAAAGAAATCATCAGATTGCCCTGGAGGTGGCCTTTGATCCAATGCCAGAGGAAGCATAAAAAGACTGCTCAGGTGCCCACTTGGCTTCATCATCAAGCCCTGCTTTTTTCTGGAAGTCTCAGGAAGAAGTGCACTTTTAGTCCGTCTATAATTAACCAGGGTTTGGAAAGAATGCAGGTGGGGGACGGGAGCTTGGTGATACACTAATAGCAGAGTTCAGTGTTCTGGGTGTACATTATCTATTTAAAGCATCTAGCACAACTAACTTCTTTGCTTCAGCTAGCTGAAGTGGTATCACACTGGGTATCAGTCAAGGAACAATGCATGAATGCATGCACATCCCAAAGTGATGCGTCCGTGCAAATAACCTACGCTTGCTTTCTCATCCACCCTGGAACCTACCTGATTGATGCTTGGGCGTCCCTGCTTCTTTTTAGAGGTAGTGTCCAGACCCCAAAGAGAAGAAAACCTGCTCCTTCTCTTGCTTGCGGATCGGGACATGGCCTGAGTACGTCTTCTGACTCCAGTTTCACCAGTGCGGGCGGCCACCTACGGACGACAAGAGGGAACATCAACAAGATGTAGTCAGGACCACTGAGCCCAAAGTCCCCGCTAAGTCCCACCCTCCAAAAGTCTCATGTCAGCCCACACCGAGCCCACCACCCAAAGCCTTTCATCCACGACTCACATATACAGGAACTTTGAGGGTCCTTTCTAGATTTGAAATATGAATGAAAGCTTGGCAAACTCAGTCGCTGTCTGAAATAATCAGTTGCTGTTGTTCAGTTACTCAGGCATGCCTGACTCTTTGCAACCCCATGGACTGCAGCACACCAGGTTTCCCTGTCCTCCACTATCTTCTGGAGTTTGCTCAGACTTTCGTCCATTGAGTCGGTGATATCCAACCGCCTCATCCTCTGTCACCCCCTTCTCCTCCTGCCCTCAATCTTTCCCAGCACCAGGGTCTTTTCCAATGAGTCGGCTCAGTAAAAATACATAATAACAGGAACAGAATGTATGCCAGGTTTCCAAGAAATTAGATGTCCTTCTGGTCACAGTCCCAAACTCTAGCATCAAGTTAAACTAACCATACTTTTTTGAGATTCTCTCTAAGTGATGCAGAGTTGTTCCTACCCCCTAACAAAAAACAGTGACTGAGTGTCAGCAAAAACAGTGAAAACAGCGCATCTGGGTGCCTGTGATTTTGTACTGAATCTAAATTTACCCATCTCTTCTATTTCGTTTTCTCAGAATTACATAAAATTACTTTCCTCATTAAGCAAGCGATGGTCATCCCCCAATATTAATTACTCCTTGGCCTTAGTCAGAGAAATCTCAAAAAAAGTCGAGCATCTGGCTGCCCCAAGTGGACTTATTTTCCTTGTAGCAGGGCGCGGGATAGTGATGAAGTTCTGGTCAAGGGGAAGTAAAAAGGTTATTTATAATTTCCAGGAAGGATCCTCAAAGGGAGGGGGTTTTCCTTTATCCTTCACTCCCCTCTTTCCTAAAAAAGGTCATGTTAGCTAGTTCAGGACATTTAGATGGAAGCATTTTCAAGGATTACAGAATAAAACAGAAGGGATTCAGGTCCATGAAAGATGGTGAAACTATGCCTTGCATGTTCTATGTTTAGATGAAACAGGAATAAGAGTTGTATTTCCTCAATCATGACTTTGTAAAATATTTAATTTCAAATATGCATAGAAAAGGCTAGAAGACGTTTTCCTCCTTATTTTTATAGGATATATTTTACACAGCAAAAGAAAGCAAAAAAATGTTTCCAAAAACATGAAAACTACAACCATTAATATTTGGTTACATCCTTCCAGACTTTATTTCCAAGCAAATACGTATATAATCTTTTTACAAAATGGAAATGTACTAAATGCATTTGGCAATTCTGTCATCTACACTTAAAATGTGATACTCATCTTTTTATTGAAACAAATTTTAATGTTGGAGGGGAAAACTTTTTTTTTTTTAAAGGAAGCTAACCTCCACTGAGATATCTGCAAGGCACCAGCGTGCATGCTCAGCAATTCAGCTGTGTTCCACTCTCTGCGACCCCTACGGACTGTAGCCCACCAGGCTCCTCTGTTCATGGGACTTTTCCAAGCAAGAATACTGGAGCGGCTTGCCATTTTATCCTCCAAGGGGATCTTCCTGACCCAGGAATTGAACCCGCATCTCCTGCATTACAGGCGGATTCTCTACACGTGAGCTACGGAATCCAGACAAATACTTAAATGTTCAGGAAGGGACCACACCAAACCTACACCCACCGCTGTGATCGCCTGCATCAAGCAATAGGGGCAGGAGCTCTGAGACTTTATGGATTTTCAAATCCATAAAGTCTTTGCAGGCAATCCTTCAGGCTTGAACTTTGTCCCACAGGTGGCAGGCAGAGTCCCAGGAACCTAAGGGAACTTCTGCCAGGAGGTCTCAGCAGGCCACCCACGGACTCTCCTTTCAAACGAGGGAGTGCCAGGAGGTACAGCGAGTTGGGCTTGAAATGAAACTTCCCCACCCACTCTTTGTTGCCGGAGGTAAATATCTCGGAACCTACTTGTCATAGATTCCCACACGGGCAACTCCCCATGTGATGGCTGCCAACTGGCCGCCTTCTCGTGGATGAACACTGTTGGGTAACACCCGGGGGCCCCCCTCAGCGGCGGGTACGCTGGTTACAAGGCACACCTTCCTGAGGTTTTCAGCATTGACAGGATAAATACCCTGGAAGCCCCAGTGAGTAGATTGGCAAAGACCCCCACGTCCATCAGAAACAGGAATCAAAACAGCTTCTCTGCGAGGGTATTAGGGGGAAAGTTTTGGTCCCAAACAAAAAGAAGAGGAGGGAGCGTGAAAGATCTTGCATTTTCTCAGCTTAAGACATAGGCAAACCCAGACAGGGGCAGAATGTAGCACTCGAGACAATGGTGGGAAAACTCTCCCAGAGAGAGCTCTTACCACAAATATACTCAAGGTGTTAGGGGAGCAAACATCACACAACAAAGGACACAAAGGCATGTCCAGTGCTTGTGACCCCATAAACTGTAGCCCACCAGGCTCCTCTGTCCATGAATTTCCCAGGCCAAAAATAACTAGAGTGGGTTGCCATTTCCTTCTCCAGAGGATCTTCCTGACCCAGGGATGGAGCCCATGACTCTTGGGTCTCCTGCACTGCAGGCAGACCCTTTACCACTGAGCCATCTGGGAAGCCCTTGTGTTTATCTAATTGCTTACTTATTATCCATCTCTCCCACAAAAATATAAGCTCCAATGGGACAAGAGCTCTGGATCCATTCACTGCTATAACCCTAATCAGAGGACGGTATGGACACATGCCAGGCACTCACATTTATCTGTTGACTGAATGAATAAACAAACAACAAACAAACAAGGAAAAGCCGAAGCAGAGATCCTACAGAAGATGCTTACAGCAACTAAACAGTAACTCTAGTTTCTAAGTTTGGAAAAACAGAGTCCAGAAGAGAAACTCAAACAACCAGAAATGTGCTCAGTTCCCAGCTGACCAGTTGGTTTAGTTCTGTTTAACAAATGGACTGTTTTATTTAAGGTTCTGAGAGTAACTACTCTAAACTGTTGGGGACCTCATAAACTGTGAAAGTTACTGCTACTCCCAAGACAATAATGACTCAAAATGAGCAAAGAGATTTAGATGGAAGGAAAAAAAAAAAAAAGCTGGCAAAAGAACTGCTGGACAAGAGCTCAAGAGTTTCTCAATGATCTTTGCTCAGACAATGCCTCTCTTTGTGGCCCGTACCTGATTACTCTATCACTCTGTTCATCTGTGCAAACAAGAACAATGATAACCTTCTCTCAAAGAGTACAGTGGGGACCCTTCAGTTAATTACCGAAAATCACTGAGCATGATGAGATGTGTCCTAGTCAATGGAACTTAAATTGTGCTCAAATCTCCTCCCCTAGCCCTGTTGCCCTGACACCTCCTCCTTCCATGCTCCCCACTTAAAAGAAGAGAAAAAAAAATGTCTGGACAAAGGCTAAATTGAAGAATGTTTCAACCCCAAGGGAAAAAAACATTCTCTGGGGTCAAACGACAAGGAGAGAAGGAAAAAAATAAGTATCCAATAAATGAGACAGTAAAAACTCCCTGCCCAGAATCTTCTGTAGAATGTACAGCAACAAATAGGAACAGATACCCAACAGGCTTGCTTAACTGGGCCGGTCTCACTGAAACCCCTCATGGAAAAGAGAAGTTTGCAATGACACATAAACACCCAGATACACATCACAGATGTAGCTAGCAAAAAAACAAGAACAAAGGGACAAAGACTGGCACATGTGGAATGAAACATTCTCCTTTAAAATCATGGACCGAATAAAGCTAAAAGTTACTAAGTCTTCCACTCCCATTGTCAGCTGGTCAGATTTTAAAAGCCTGCCCATCAAACGAAAAGCACACACAAATCATAGATATTGAGATAGAGGAGATTAGAAGGTCTGGAGATAAATTATGGAAGGATAATTCAGTGGCTTTTATTACATCATCTCACCTTAAAGGGACTTCCCAAGTGGCGCTAGTGGTAAAGAATCTGCCTGACCAAAGCAAGAGATGCAGGTTTGAACCCTGAGCTGGGAAGATCCCCTGGAGGAGGAAATGGCAACCTGCTCCAGTATTTCTGCCTGAAAAATTCCAAGGACAAGAGGAGTCTGGCGGGCTATAGCCCATGGAGTTGCCAGGAGTCAGACACAGCTGGGCAGCTAAGCGCACACAGGAGAGGTTAGCTTCAGTGGCTTTGAAGAAAATATAGAAGCACAGAAGTTTTAGGTAGACAGCAAGATTATTTTTCCCAAAGTTTATCAAGCCCAGGAGAAGGAAACAGCCATTTGGATGGCTTGAGATTTAGTATTGGGTTGGCTGAAAAGTTCGTTCAGGCTTTTCCATAAGAACCCAAACAAACTTTCTGGCCAACCCAGTAATAACACTGATGCACCATCATGGGTATCAAACTTCCTACACAAGAAAGTGAAATAAAGTGTTAGTTACTCAATCATGTCCCAGTCTTTGCAACCCCATGACTGTAACTTGCCAGGCTCCTCTATCCATGGAATTCTCCAGGCAGGAATACTGGAGTGGGTAACCATTTCCTATCCCAGAGGATCTTCCTGACATAGGGATCGAACCAAGGTCTCTGGCATGCAGGCAGATTCTTTAGCATCTGAACCACCAGGGAAGCCCTTTCAATAATAAGACTGCTACTTCAATTGATGACATTCTCACAGTGTGATAAACAAGAATTTTTCTTGCAATTATTTTGCAGAACAGGCAAACTAAGATTTGGTTAAGTTACAAAGCAGTGTCCAGGTCTCACAGAAAGAGACCAAGAGCCACAAACTGAAGACCGTTTACAAGATTAATTGATCACAGCACTTGGACTCATTGTCACTAAAAAAATAAGACTTAATAGCTGTATGGAGAGGTGGTAGTCAGGGAGACCAAGAGCTGAGCTGTAATTAGTAGAACAAATCAGAATGCCAGTTCTAATAACTCCAGAAATTGGTTTAAGACTTCTTTAAAAATGTAAATCTACCCTAATTATCTGAATGATGATGCTAATCTATTTATAAAGAACACAAACGCCTCTGAGTGAATTACAGCTCTGAATTCAATTGAAGGGTGCAGCTGACACAGCGAGCCCAGAGCCCCATAGCAAAGGTTCTCCAAGGCGGTTTCTGGAACCTGGGACTTAACATTCAATTTCACAGCAAATGTGCTAAGGTGCAGTACATTTTCAGTGGGTGTTCATTTGGATAGGCGAAAACCGTGTTGCTCGCATAGCAATTTTTGAGAAGAAAGGAACTCAAAGTACATAAAGCTGTTTGCAATTTAGCAAGTACATGAAATTACAGATTGCAAACATACAACTACACAATCTACCGCTCTGGAGGTCAGATGAAAATTCTCTTCTCCAAGCAACTACCTATGTCGGGCTGAGAGATACAGAAGGTCTTGACCTTCTTCAAATGAATCTGGTATATATGGTCACCCAAAACTATGATGGGGGCTTCCCTGGTAGCTCAGACAGTAAAGAATCTGCCTGCAATGTAGAAGACCCAGGTTCGATCCCTGAGTTGGGAAGATCCCCTAAAGGAGGGCATGGCAACCCACTCCAGTATTCTTGCCTGGAGAATTCCAAGGACAGAGGAGCCTGGTGGGCCACAGTCCACGGGGTCGCAAAAGAGTCAGACATGATTGAGGGACTAACACTTTCACTTCCAAAACTATGATGAAAAAGTGAAAAGGAAGATTTCTAAAGAAATCTATTCAATATATGGCATGTGTTTTCATGTGCGAAAGTGAGAGAAACACATTTACGTTTGAGAGAACAGCTCTCCACTTATTATATCCACAAGGAGAAAAGAAAAAATACATATTGGGGTTGAAAGCACGACACCACCTAAAAATAACATGTGTTATCCACCAGTACCCCCATGCGAAGATCTCGTAAGGTAATACCTTTCATATTTTCTTTGCACAATAATTTAGGGCCCATCAAGACCAGCTTAAGTAATAAATGTCAAAAGAGATTCAAATGAAGACTTGCATCCATGGCTGAGAGAGGACGGATCAGAAAGCCACACGGAGCAGTGAAACTGGAAAACCACTTCAGAGACTCTTGTCAAGTCATGCTCAAGATTAACAGTCAAGATGAATATTTATCAAAAACACATTAACTTCTACTCACCAGGGCATGAAAAGATGATACGGAAAAAATTCCAAGGCGGCCCATTGCCACTTTGGTTGGTCGGCTTGCAAAGGCAAGTAACCTTTTAGGGTTGGGCAGCTCCCCACCTTGGAGGCTGGCTAGGTAACAGCGGTAGCGAAACAGGTCCATTTGGAACTGCTCGAGATTCTGCTCCCAGACAAAGATCTACAGTGGTGAAAACATGGAAAAAGTGAAAGAAGAAAAAGAGAAGGTAAATGTTAACAATTTTATCCCACATAAGTGTTACAAATCCACATGCTGCAAAGGTATTAATTTTAATTCTAAAAGGTAAACAACAGGTACGCTAAATTTCTTAGGCAATAACAAGTCCAATTTTACTATTTCCATAGGTTGCATGTTTTTATGTGAAGATCTAGAGTCATACATTCAGTACGACACACAGAACATACAGCCTTAGTTGCTCTGCTCCCTCCCAACACAGATTCCATGTTTGCAACCATGACAGGCCATTGGCTCCAGGCTCGGAACCACAAACCTGCGGCAGAAGTAAAAAAGCAGAGGAATTCCAGCCCTGGAGAATTATATGACCTGCCTAGGGGTGGTTTTTCAGAGGAAGACAGAGAAGAAGAAAAGCAAGGTGATTTCAGAATCAGAAGCAAATAGGCCAAGAGTTTTGGAAGCAGGTTAGCGGTTGAATATATAGGATGAGACCACAAAAAATACTAAAGGTGAAGATCCACATTCTGGAACGCATAGTTTCAACCACAGAATAGATCCAAGATGTTTCCACATTTTTCAAAGTGGCAAAATAATACCCACCTCCTGAGGCTGATGTGATGGCTGAACAAAGTAATGCAAGAGTAAGAGCTGGAACAGGTATGTTGTGAAGGCCCAGGGATCCTGGCTGTGCTGTGGGTATTAATCAGTGGTTGACAACTACCTTTTTACTCCAGCTTAAAATACGGTGTTAGTATAAACACATACTCATAACACTATTCACAACAGCCAAAAAATGGAAATAGCCCAAATATCTATCAAAAGATGAACGGGTAAACAAATTGTGGTGTAAATACACAATGGAATAATATTCAGCCATAAAAGGAAATGGAGTGTGCATACCACAACGTGGACCAGTCTATAAGACATTACACTAAGTCAAAGACGTTGACACAGAAGGTCACTTATCAGGCTACTCCACTTACACAAAACATCCGAAACTGGCAAACCCAGAGACAGAATGCCAGGGGCAGAGAGGAGCA